>NC_080165.1:28522171-28880543 GCF_950295315.1 Erinaceus europaeus
ACCAACCAATAACTGTGCCAGTGTCCTGAACAGAGTCAGAGTAGAGGAAGGGAAAGTCCCATTTGAATAGCACCATTGTGCTAGGAAAAGGGTTTCAGTTGGAATAAATCAATCCTGGGAGACCATTGCTTTTGGCTCTGTGACTTCAGACTGTCTAATGAAAGAGGAAGTGAGGCTTACTGGCAAACAGCTTCTAGAAAATTTTCATGGCTGTTACACTTCAAGTAACAAATCAGTTTATGTACTGCTGCTTGAGTTTTCTAATGGATGGTTTTGATAGCTGAAAACTCATCAGGCTTCTTGCAACCCTAAGAGAACAAGAAGCTTGACGACAAAGCTGCAGTGGATGGAAAGTGAGGTCCTTGATGATGGGCTTCAGTGATAGCCAACACTGGAAGTCTCTTGGCCCTGGCCTTCTTTTGGTGTGAAACATTAAGTAGCCCCAGTGCTTTCAGACGTGTGTGGGCTGAGTGCATCTAGCTGGAATCACCTCTACATGAAAAACCAGCAGAATAACTGAACTATTATCATACTGTAACTCAGAGATGTTTTCTAGAGAAGAAAGTGATATTTGGGTGAATATCTATCTAAAGTGGAGAGTATGAAGTAATATGCCCATTAAGGTAGAAAAATTTATGTTATACTTCTTGCCCGCCCCCCTTCCAGGTACCAGCTCTCCCTTTCTACTCCTTCATTTTCAGTTTCTATAGAAGTATATGAACGATTTTTAAATCTTTAATGACAATAAGATCATATAACACAAAGCTTACCATTAAAAACATCTTTATTATCTTTCCAGGCTGAAACTCTTTCTCTGTTAAATAATCCCACTCTTCATTCTCCCTTTCCTACAGATCCCGCTAACTATATTGTAGCATGTCAGAATTTCTTTTCTTTTTAAAGCAGAATAATATTTCATTATGTTTTGTTTATTCATCTATTGATGGACACTCAGATTATTTTAGGCTTTTTCAAATAATACAGCTAATAATGAGATTGTATGAACATCTCTCTTTTAAAATATTTTATTTTTATCGTTTTTAAATTTTATTTATTTAATATTTACTTAATTGTTATTATATTTATTTATTTATTTATTTATTGGATAGAGACAGCCAGAAATTGAGAGGGAAGGGGGAGATAAAGAGGGAGAGAGGCTGAGAGATACCTGCAGCTCTACTTCACCACTCATAAAGCTTTCCTACTGCAGGTGAGGACCAGGGGCTATTGCCCAAGTCCTTGCATACTGTAGTATGTGTGCCTAACCAGGTGCACCACTACCTTCCCCCCTTTTTAGTATTTTATTTCTTTTAGTGAGAAAGAGATATAGAGAAAGAGAGATCAGACCACTGCTCAGCTCTGGCTTATGGTGATGCTGGGAATTAAACCTGGGACCTCAGAGGCTCAGGTATGAAAGTCTTTTGCATAACCATTATGCTGTCTCCACAGCCGAAATATCTTTTCAATTCTTGATATCATTTCTTTTGGATAGATACCCATACTGAAATGGAGTTCCTGGCTCATATGTTGACTCTGTTTAATTTCTTTGAGGAACTGCCAGGCTGTCAAAGTCCACAGTGGCATGAAAAGAAATGTTATACATGTGTTAAAGTTTAAATGTGAAAGAGTCAGAATTTTTATCCAAGTACAAAGTTTAGGAATTTCAATTCTAAATGAAACCTGAGTGACATGCAGCCATTTTGCACATGGTTCAGAGCTTTGTGGAGGTGTGTCCTGAGTGGGAGGCAGTGATCAAAGAAAGAAAAGTAGCTGTCAGAGAAAGTTCATTCCAAAGCAGGTGAAGGCATGTCAGGAGGAAAGAGCAATGGAGAACCTCAGAGAGAACACAGAAGGCCAACGAAGGGCAGATACATAAGAAACAGGAAAAGAAAAAAAAAAAAAGAAGTAGAAACGCAAAGCAGAAATTGACTGAGTTTGGAGTATGGCACCAAAGTAAGAAAGCAGAAGTACACTAGAGTTTGCAGTGAGTACCTCCCTAATACTTCCTCTCCACTTTTCCAAGCTTTGGGTCCATGATTGCTCAACAATTTGTTTGGCTTTGTATGTTAACTCTCTTTTCAGTCACCAGGTTCCAGGTGTCATCAGGATGCCGGCCAGACTTCCCTGGATTGAAGACCCCACCAATATGTCCTGGAGCTCAGCTTCCCCAGAGACCCACCCTACTAGGGAAAGAGAGAGGCAGACTGGGAGTATGGACCGACCAGTCAACGCCCATGTTCAGCGGGGAAGCAATTACAGAAGCCAGACCTTCTACCTTCTGCAACCCACAATGACCCTGGGTCCATGCTCCCAGAGGGATAGAGAATGGGAAAGCTATCGGGGGAGGGGGTGGGATATGGAGATTGGGCGGTGGGAATTGTGTGGAGTTGTACCCCTCCTACCCTATGGTTTTGTTAATTAATCCTTTCTTAAATAAAAAAAAAATTAAAAAAAAAAGAAACAGGAAAAGTAACAACTACTCAGGAGGACTTACTAAGGTCTTCTATCCAAGGAGTATGAAAGAAACAATTCTGGTGCTCAGAGATCAGGAAATCCTGGATCTTGTGATTTAGGGAATGACTCAGGGTGAGAAATGGTGCTCAAGGTCTGGACCTTTTCTCACCTGTGCACAAATTCTCTTCAGAATGGCTATGGTCTTCAATTAGTTTATATACTTAAATATCTTTAAAAACAACTGTAAAACCAGCAGGACTATGAACATGCAATGTGCCCAATCTGAAGATGACTAAAAAGACATCAATGGTTCCTTTCGGTGCTGTAGGTTCCCTGCTGACCAGAATATTAGTGTTTCCATTTTATCAAGAGATTTCTGAATGCTTAGATTTCTGAACTTCATACTAGAAGACTCATTGAAATTATGCAGTGATTAATAAACGATGACAGTTGATACCTTGAATAACATAGGTTTGCACTGCTGTGGGGTTCAAATTACAGGTGGATGTTTCTCTATTTATGATTTCTTTATTCAAAGATTCAACCTACAATGGAATCTGTGATTGGATCCACCAATTTCTGAAGACCTGAAACAACTGACTATGAGAGATTTGAATGTCTGCAGATCTTGGTATTCATGGAGATTCTAAAACCAACCTATCACAGATACCAGGAAATTACTAGTAGTAAGTCTTTCAGGAAGTTAAAACCTATATGTTAGCTTTCTTACTGCAGAAGATTGTGGCTTCTAACACTTTCATTGCTTCAAAGGTATGCTGAATATGGGAAAAGCATATAAATACTGTTAGCTGTAAACCCCACTGATCTGACCTAGTGCCCATATCTATTCATATATAACACAGAAGCCTGTGTAACCTCTGTATTCCTGTCAGTCTGAGCTCACATTCCATGGTCATAGCTAAGAACATTCTAGGCTGCACTTATTTCAAGAAAAGTCTTCCTGAAGTGGCAGAATCTGCTGACCTAGCTTCCCTATGGAAAGTGGGGCAGTTTCCACCATTATTGTTCTATATTGGTGACATGGTCCTGTAGAGAACCACAAGAGAGTTTATGATGTTCCCGATGGAGATGACCAGTGATGGTGGAGAGGGGCATCTATTAGAGGCATAGGCCCATCATACCTATGTGGGAATGCCAGGATTCCCTGACTAGGGCACTGGATGATGGGGTGGCCTGGTAGTGACCAAAAGAACCATAATTAGAGTGTGCTGGTCTCTTGCTCTTATCCAGCTTTTATAGTCCCTACTTTATCTGACAAGGTTAGCCTTAGAGTGATTGAGGGAAGTGAAAAAGGAAGTAGGTGAGGAGGCTATCTAGGTCTAAGTAGGAAATATTTGATTGAGTGCTTTAGGCACAGATACTGAAAGTGAAGGTGATGCACCGAGGTGTCCTAAATCATTGCTACTCTTGACCAGTAGTCTGCCACATACCGTAGCTTCTCAGTCACAGGTGAAGGGAGTCATGTCTTTGTCTTGTATTATTATTTTTTTTCTTGATAGGAAAGACAGAAATTAAGAGGGGGGAAGAAGAGGAGAGTGACACTTGCAGCACTACTTCACCACCTGTGAAGCTCCCTATGCCCCCACCCCTCAGGACCAGGGCTTGAACATGAATCTTTGCTCATGATAACAGTTGTACTCAGACTGGTGTTACACCTGTCAGCTCCCTATCCCCTGCATTCTTTTATAAAGCTAGACTCCAATTTGACGAGTGAAGGATCCAACTTTTGCACAGAGTGGTTTTGTTTCATGTTGAAGCTCTGCCTCCCGTTATCCCTTCTGGTTCCCTTTCCCCCAATTTCTGTACACACCCTGCAATGAGAAGAAAGAGAAATGGCTATCAGTTTAAAGGACTGTGATGTTTAAACCACTTTTTTTTTTCCAAATGATGAGTTATATCTACTTGCCTTGCCCACTAGGGTAAGGCTATGATATATGGGTACCCTACAAATAACAGTCTTCTCAAGAGCAGGTCCTTTAAATAATAACACACCATTTATTTATCAGCAGTGGTGACTTTTACCAATAAATAGTGTGTAAATTTTGTTTATGTCCAAAATAAAGAATTTATGATGTACTTTCTTTAAATATAATTTTTCAAGCTAGGAAATTTATTGGTATTATAATAAGTTAAATGACTTGAAATGTGGCTAGTAAAATAAATCATGAATTCCCAATAAAAAGAACTATACTACACTTTTGTCATTTTAAATTTTAGCTGACACCAACTATTATCTTAATGTAACTCCCAGGTGTATGACCTCCAAGTTAGAGGCTGGGCTGGTAATTTCTCCTCAACATGTACCAAAGAGATCCCTCTGTACCTGTGTCCAGGGGTAGGCATGGGAGAAGATAGGAGTCAATGCTTCTTATACAAGGAAAACTTGAGTACACCTGTACCTGGAAACAGGCTGGCAGGTGGGCTGGGTCTCTTGGAGATTCAGATGTGTTCAAAATGGCAAAAGATAACTTCTTGACTGAGCAGGTAGATTCTCCCATGAGTCATTGGTTCCCATACAACTTGGGTGTCCATGGAAGTCAGAGTCCAGGAACACCTAGCCTTTGGTCAAGTGAGTATGTATTTTACGTGTCTTATGTGACTGTCAGTGGATGGGGTAGAGGTGGGCTTCACCTACACTAAAGGTGCATGTGTTCTCTGCTCAGTCTGTTAGTTTATCTCCATTCATTAAGGCACCATCTTCCTCAGTGGGAGTAGACCCAATGTTCACATCACAGGTTATATCAGGAGTCAACATGGAAAGCTGAGTTGACTGGCACAACAGTTCCTATTTATTCCACTGAGTCCTCAGTGCTCCCAGGAAGCTGTGCTGAACCACCTTTGTTCTGTCTCTGAATTCACTACAGAAGATTCCAGGGTCTTTCCCAAAGCAATCTCTTGAAAGTAAAAGTATTCCCCCAAGTTCCCTCCATATTAGCTGTGCTCCTTTCTTGTCAACAAGATAAGAAAGAGAACTATTTTAGGGATTCCCAGTTTCAGAGATAATCCAAACTGCCTTCTCTCCTCTTAACTCACTGAAAGCTTCAAAAACATGGTATAAGACTGAGACACTGATTCCAAATTTACAAGCCCCCTGTTATAAATTTTTGACAGGTTTGGTTAGAGGAGCTTTTTGTGAATAACAATGAGAAAACTGTCAGGCTAAATGCCAATCTGACATTTGAAGGAAGATTCTCTGTAATTTTTTGGTTGTTTAAGGGCAAGAAACCTGGAACTCTGTCTTTGTGTTAAAATGACAAGGAGCAACAAGCAATATTTTTCTCTCCTCTTCTCCCTTAACAAGAAACTTGCATCTATAGAAGATGACTGTTCATCTGGGAAAGAAACACTTGAATAAGAAACCTTTCCTTTCATCATTGTCATCATCATCATCATCATCATCATCATCATCATCACACATTATCTACAAGCAGATCTCAGTCAGAAGCTCTACTAAATGGATTATTTGGATGATTTGGGGCACTGCAGAAAATGATGATGACAGGAAAAGGGGTAGTGACCCAGATACCTTTAGATATGCAATAAAGTGTATCTCTCCAACTGCATTATAGCAAATAACTTTTATATGAACATAGTACAATCTTAAATCCTTGTCATATCAGATTCCTATGCCACTCCTTTGTGAAGGGACAATAGCAAAGAGAAATGGCCAAAGTGATAGTTATCACTCCATCAAAAGATTGTATTATTACACTCAAATAATATCCCAACTCAGTCCCTTCTTCCACATACCATTCCCTTCCAGGCTCTGGACCTGAGTGGATCAGGACTTCTCCTAGAGTTTCCCTAAAGTTGGAGAAGCTGCATTCCTCACACATTCCTTTTGTTCCTCACACCTCATCTCTGTTTTTTTTTCCATAGGGCTGGATTAATTAGGTACTTTGGAGACTCACTTGGTAAAAATAAGCACTGCTATTGACTTCACTCATTTTGATATGCCTAAGCCTACAGTTTGAGAAAATTTATGTTGGAGGAAATCTTCAAAATGCCTTTCTCTAGTTAGTGTTGCTCAAAAATTTGGCTTTATTTAGCTCCCGTGTGTGTGTGTGTGTGTGTGTGTGTGTGTGTGTGTGTGTGTGTATGGGGGGGTTCATAAGTGATGATACAATGCTGTAGGTGTCTTTCTTCCTCCCCCTTTCAATTTCTCTCTGTGCTATCAAATAAAAGAAAGGAAAAATTTAAAAAGGATCAATTTGCAGAGGAATCTTTGTGGGACTGTCCAGTGCTCTGCAGGATCTTGAATAGCATCCCTCGTATCTCCACTAGATGCCAGTAGCACTTTTCCACAGTCGTAAACCAAAAATTGACAAATGTCACCAAGGTATGTGGAGGTGGGCAAAATAGCTCTCAGTTAAGAGTCATTGTTCAAATGTACTATAAATTTCCTCACCCCATCTTGGATGGAGCTTGAAGGAATCATGCTCAGTGAGATAAGTTAGAAACAGAAGGATGAATATGAGATGATCTCACTCATAGGCAGAAGCTGAAAAACAAGTGTCGGGCTAGTGTGAGGGTGTTTCTTCCCAGGCACATGCTCTCTGGGTTGGAGAGAACTCAACCGGAGCAACCTGGGCTGCTGCTTACTCAGTGACGCGGGAGAGAGATGGGAACGCAATGTGTCTTTATTGATCAGAGACAACGCTTTTACCTATTAGAACCGGAAGTGAAAAATTGGAAAAGGAAATGGCTAGGAAAGGGGGTGGAAAAAAGGAAAGAGCTGGCTAAGGTAGAAACTCCCTTAGCAACTATTGTGAAGGTTTTAACTGGTGGGAGTAATTAATACCCTGCAGGCAGGGCGGGTCTCGAGGTAGAAAGAAGATAGATCAAAGGTGTGGGTCTTTCAGGCAAAACAATGATTATACTTTGGTGTAATACTCCAATTCCATTTCAGGTTCGACTTGTGTTTTCTTTTCTAATCTTGTTTTTCAACTTGGAGTATTACACCAAAGTAAAAGACTGGGGTGGGTGGGTGGGTGGGGAGAATACAGGTCCATGAAAAATGATGAATGAAATAGTGGGGGTTGTGTTGTTAAATGGGAATCTGGGGAATGTTATGCATGTAAAAAAAAAAAAAAAAAAGAAGTAGAAATGCAAAGCAGAAATTGACTGAGTTTGGAGTATGGCACCAAAGTAAGAAAGCAGAAGTGCACTAGAGTTTGCAGTGAGTACCTCCCTAACACTTCCTCTCCACTATTCCAAGCTTTGGGTCCATGATTGCTCAACAATTTGTTTGGCTTTGTATGTTAACTCTCTTTTCAGCCACCAGGTTCCAGATGCCATCAGGATGCCGGCCAGGCTTCCCTGGATTGAAGACCCCACCAATGTGTCCTGGAGCTCAGCTTCCCCAGAGCCCCACCCTACTAGGGAAAGAGAGAGGCAGACTGGGAGTATGGACCGACCAGTCAACGCCCATGTTCAGCGAGGAAGCAATTACAGAAGCCAGACCTTCTACCTTCTGCAACCCTCAATGACCCTGGGTCCATGCTCCCAGAGGGATAGAGAATGGGAAAGCTACTGGGGAGGGGGTGGGATACGGAGATTGGGCGGTGGGAATTGTGTGGAATTGTACCCCTCCTACCCTATGGTTTTGTTAATTAATCCTTTCTTAAATAAAAAAAATTAAAAAAAAAACAATGATTATATAAATAGACCATAGTATCAGCAATGGAGCATACAGCCGGGAGGGGGGGGCTGCCTTAAGGCCCGACAAACAAGATCAGAAGGGAAAACACTGAGCGGAACTTGGACTGGAGTTGGTGTATTGCACCAAAGTAAAAGGTTCTGGGAGGGGGGAGTGTCAGGTCCTGGAACATGACAGCAGAGGAGAACCTGGTGGTGGTTGAATGTGCTGTTGGGGCTTACGCTTTGGCTGCCCATACGTCCTACCTAGCTAACTATTCCTCCAACCTGACAGTAATTTTATCAGCTATATATTGCATATGAGTTGCTTATGGAACAGCCAGGTGCAAAGGTCTAGTACAAATTCTGAAATAAATCTCATCCTGAAAATTATCACTGCTATGAAAAAGATTTAAAAATCTTCAGATGAAAGCTCAACATAACATTATTTGAGTGTCTTCCCTATACTTTCCTCATCAGCCACTCTTTCATGATGAGGAAAACTCTTCCCTCATCTTGATTTTAATAGCCTCTGATGCCTATAGCAGCTTTTTGCAACAGGAGATTAAAAATTAAGGATTGGAACTGTAAGATGTGGGATGGGTTCAGGCAGGGAGGAGTCTGAAGTCTTACAAGGCAGCTGGAATTCAAAGAAGAGAAGGCTCTGTTTTTTGGCCTATGACTTGCCTACTCAACCCCCTTTCATGGAATCTCTTAAAGGACTGGTTAATTCATGCTCAGTTTTTGATGTGTATAAAACTTGGGATTTTTCTACAACCAGTTTTAGAAATTATTCCATCCTGAAAGCTACTACATGCTTGGTATTGGGGAAATAGTATGAAACAAGACCAATACATATGATCTCTGTCTTCACAGAATAAATTGTTGAATAGTAAGAATTTTTATAGTATCTTATGACAATGATAAAGGATTATAGTCACACTGAATCAAACAGTCTCCAAGAGAATCACTTAACTTCAGGAAACAAATTTACTCTCTCTGTTTTACTGAGGCAACAGTTAATAAGGCAGTATGTTTCAGGGGAGTAATTTCAAACCTATTCAAAACATGCATTGCCCCATTACCAAAGTGCCAACATCCCTCCACCACAAACAAGTCTCTATGCCCCCAGGCAACCTCTCTACTCCTCCTTGCAAGATAACTTCTTTTTTGAAGAAGTAGTCTAAGTTTTTGTTTTGTTTTTAATTTTTATTAGTGATTTAATAATGATTAACAAGACTATAAAATAACAGAGGTACAATTCCATACAGTTCCCACCACTAGAGTTCTGCGGTCTCATCCCTCCATTGGAAGCTTCCCTGTTCTTCCCTATCCTTTTAGGGGTGTGGACCAAAAACCTTTTTTTTTTTTAGTGATTTAATAATGATTGACAAGATTGTAGGAAAGAAGAGGCACAGTCCCATACAGTTTCCACCACCAGAGGTCTGTCATATTCCACCCTCTCCACTGGAAGATCCCTTATTTTTTATTCATCTGGGAATATAAGCCATAGTCCTTTATGGAATGCAGAAGGTAGAAGGCCTGTCTTCTCTAATTGCTTCTCTGCTGAACGTGAATATTGGCATGTTAATCCATACCTCCTGTTTCCGTCTTTCCCTGATGGGATAGGACTTTGGGTAGGTGAGGTTCCAGGACACATTGGTGAACTCATCTGCCCAGGAAAGTCAGGTTGACATTATAGTAGCATCTGCAATTTGGTGGCTGGAAAGGAGTAAGATATAAAGTAGAACAAACTGTTTAATAATCAGGAAACTAAAGGTAAGAATAGAGCAGATAGAACTAAAGGGAAGAAGCTAGGAAGTCTATTTTAGGTATATTCCAAAGGACCCTTAACTTTACTAATTTTTTCCTGAGCCTGACAGCTAACATTCAGGTGGGTTAAAAGTATAGTCTGGGAAGATGGTATCAGAGTTGAGAATAGGACTAGAAAGCTGGATCAGGGCAAAGAGTAGCTCCTCAACATGGGAAAAATATATAAATACCATTAACTATAAACTTCATCCATCATACCTAGGGCCCATATCTATTCATATTTAGCACAGGAGCCCATGTAACCTCTGCATCACTGTCAGTCTGAGCTCACAGTCCATGGTCATAGGTAGCAATATTATAGGCTTCACTCATTTCAGGACCAGTCTTCCTCAAGGGCCAGAGCAGATTTCTTTTTGTTTAACTTTGTCACTTCCCCTGCTTTGTTTCATTATATCCCATGCATGATTTGATACTTGTTTTTCTCCTTCTGATTTATTTCACTTAGTATGACACTCCTCAGTTCCTTCCTTATAGTTGAGTACTATCCCACTGAATATTTATCATGCCTTCTTTATCTATGCACTTGTTATTAGACACTTAGGTTTTCATGTTGACAGTAAGCAGAGCTGCCATGAGCATAGGTGGGCATCTATGTTCTCAGAGTGAACATTGCTGGTAAATCTATTTTTATTTTTTGGACAGTTTCTCTTTAAGGGAGTATTTGGAGAGCCGTGACAGGGAAATAGACAAAGCAGTTTCTCCTGCTGGGTTGACAAAAGAAATGAATCATCCCTTCTGTATAATCTGCCTCCTAAACATCCAGAAGATTCAAAAACTACTGTCCTCAGCTGAAGTGTTTTTATAAGTTATCACTCTGATTGATCATGGCTTGCCTTGCTAGCTCCAGGTGAACATGAGCGGGGAGCTTGTTTCAGGCAAAGACAAGCAGAATGTGATGATGTTACAAACTGTGTGGAGTTCTACAGTTTTATCTCCTTGACACACCACAGGGAGAGGAGGTCTGCCCTAGTATATGTGTGGGAAGGAGGAGGGAGAAGTGGGTATATGTTTGTTATTCCCACCCTCTCTCTGTGCACTAGAGGTGTTATTACATAGGCATAGAATCCTTTTTCTCCCTGTGTCTTCTATTATTGCAGGTGCCATGTTGGGTGCTGAGGTATACAGATGAAACATCTGATCCCCACCCTCGAAGGACTCTCCATAGATAACAAGAGTGCCACTGAGGCACCCCAACAGTTCAGGGAGTCTGGAAATTGTTCAGGTTACACATCCTCTAGTCACCATGACTCCAGGAGCTATCCTTCCTTTTGATGAACTTGGGGATGGTGCACATGGAGTTTGGCAAGAGATTGTCTGTCTGCATATGCTTATTCAGCATGTTACATTGCAATTTGTCAAGACCAGAACAGGGACAGACTGCTAATTAGTAGTTGGAAAATTAGTTGGTTGGAGGTAGAGTAACAGGTCCCACCTCATTTGCAGGAAGACTGAAAATAATTGAGGCCAGGTAGTGGCACACCTGCTTGAAAGCACATGTTATAATGAAGAAGGACCAGGGTTCAAGCCCTGGATCCCAACCCATAGGGAGAAAGCTTTGTGAGTAGTGAAGCAATACTACAGGTCTCTCTCTGTCTCTCTTCCTCTCTATCACCCCTTTTCTTCCTGGTTTTTGGCTATCTCCATCCAATAAATAAATATTATAATAAATAAAAATATCACAATAATATGGGGGGAGGGTGAAGGAGAGAGATTTTTTTCTTTTTTATAAATTTTATTTATAAAAAGGAAACACTCACAAAACCATAGGATAAGAAGGGTACAACTCCATACAATTCCCACCACCAGAACTCCGTATCCCATCCCCTCCCCTGATAGCTTTCCTACTCTTTAACCCTCTAGGAATATGGACCCCAGGTCACTGTGGGCTGCAGAAGGTGGAAGGTCTGGCTTCTGTAATTGCTTCCCCACTGAACATAGGCATTTACAGGTTAATCCATACTCCAGTCAGCCTAGGAGACAGATTTTTTTTTTTTTTAATGACTTGTAGGATTGTGGAACTGGCAAGTCTCACATGCACAAAGAAAGCCAGCAATATGGAAGTTCAGGTAGGACTTACTATTGCAGTCTTGAGTCCTAGGATGAAAGCTCACAAAAGCTCTGTGGAGACAGATTCTTTATTTTGGGGGGGGGGACTTTAGTCTCTTTCTCTCTCTCTTTCTCTCTCTCTCCCTCTTTCCCTTTAATGTCTTTAACTGATGAAATGTGACTCACCCAACTTGTAGAGGTAATCTGCTCTATTAAACATACTGGCTTGTATATTTGTCACATTAAACAATTCCTTCATGGCAGTATTTCAATTTGTGTTTGACTAAACATCTAGGTGCCATGGCCTAGACATATTGATACATAAAATAAACCATCATCACTTCCTTGGAAATTTTAGAAGCAATAGAGAATTGAAGTCAAGTTGTATACACATAATAAGAACTGAATGTGAAACATTGTTCTTATGGGTCTTGGATGGTGTCCATAATTACAGATATTCTTTTCAATTAGACTCATTTCCTTTGACTTCAGAAATGTCCAATTCTTAGGGTTAGAGAAGTGCCTGACTTACATGTGTATAGCCCTGGTTTTGATATCTGGCATCACATGAGAGCACCAAAGATAAAATGAGTCTATAATTCATGGAAGGTGGAACAGTACTTTCATAAAAAATTAAAATAACTGAAAAGTAACCCAGGTGTCCAACAACAGTTGAGTGGTATATATACACAATTAATACTACTCAGCTTTTAAAATGGGTGAATTAACCTTCACCTCATCTTGGATGGACTTGAAAGAATCATGTTAAGTGAGATCAGCCAAAAAGAGAAGGATGGATATGGTATGATTTCACTCATGAAGAGGAGTTAACAAGTAAGAAGGGACTGGGCCATACGCACTGGGTTATGAATACATAGTGCAAAGTGCAAGGGTCCAGTTCCAGCCCCTCACAAGAGGTGAAGCAAGTCTTCAGGTGTCTGTCTTTCTCTCCCCCTCTTCGTATTTCCCCTGCTCCCTCAATTTCTTTCTGTCCTATCCAATAACAGCAGCAACAACAACAATAATGAAAAATGCCACCAGGAGCAGTATATTTGTAGCCCCAGCAATAACCCAGGAGGCAAAAATAATAAGAACAGAAAGGAAAAATACAAAGCATTACTTAGACTGGGTTTGGTGTATTGCACCAAAGTAAAGGACTCTGGGGTAGGGGTGGGGGCATAGGTCCTGCAGCATGGGTGCAGGAAGATTTAGACAGGAAATTAGAGTGTTATGCGGAAAACTGAGAAGTTTTACACATGTACCAACTACTGGGTTTACTATTGACTGTAAACCATTAATACCCCAATTAAAAATTAAATAAAAAAATTGAACCCAGAAGACAACTCTGGTATAGCACCTGTTTGAGACCCTGAGTTCAATCACTGGAACCACTTTTATTTTATTTTTTTTTTATTTTTATTTATAAAAAGGAAACACTGAAAAAAAAAACATAGGATAAGAGGGGTACAACTTCACACAATTCCCACCACCAGAACTCTGTATCCCATCCCTTACCCTGATAGCTTTCCTACTCTTTATCCCTCTGGGAGCATGGACCAAGGGACATTATGTGGTGCAGAAGGTCGAAGGCCTGACTTCTGTAACTGCTTACCTGCTGAACATGGGTGTTGGCAGGTTGATGCATACTCCCAGCCTGCCTCTTTCTTTCCCTAGTGGGACGGGGCTCTGGGGAAGTGGGGCTTCAGGACACATTGGTGGAGCTGTCTGTCCAGGGAAGTCTGGTTGGTATCATGGTAGCATCTGGAACCTGGTGTCTGAAAAAACAGTTAATATATAAGCCTAAACAAATTATTGACTAATCATGAACCTAAAGACTGGAATAGTTCAGATGAAAAGTTGAGGGATCTCCATTTTGTAGGTAGTTAATAAGCCTATTTTAGTTATATTCCATATAGCCATGACTATACTAGTTTTTTTTTTTTTCTCTGAACTTGACGTCTGATATGCTTGTGGATCCTAGTTATTGTCTGGGGAGATGAAGTCATGGTTGGAAAAAGGGCTAGAAAGCTGGATCTGGGAAGAGAGTAGCTCCCAAATATGGGAAAGGTGTATAAATATTGTTGACTGTAAACCCCATTGATTTGATGTGATCTGGGACCCATATTCAGCTTAGGAGCCTATGTGACCCCTGCATCCCTGTAGATCTGAGCTCATATTCTGTGGTCACCAGTAGGAACATTCCAAGCTGCCCCAATATCAGGACCCATCTTCCTTAGGTGTAGCATAGAGTATGTTATCCAGCCTCCCTTCAGAGGATGGAACATTCTCTACCATTGTTGATTCAAGTTGAAGGCAAGGTCCTATGGGGGCCCACAAAGGGGTCTATTGTGTTGTTCCTGATAGAAATGACCTGTAACAATGGAGAGAGGGATTTATTCAAGGTCTAGGCCCATCATGTCTGTTTGGGAGTCTCAGGACTCCCCAATTAGGGCCCCAGCTGATGGAATGGCCTGATAGTGACTAAAGAGTTATCAAAAGTATGCCAGTCTCTTGCTCTTATTCATTTTTTGTAGTCCTTACTTTGCTAAGGTTAGCTTTGGAGTGACTGAGGGAAGTGTAATAGGAAGTAGGTGAGGAAGCTATCTAGGCCTAAGTAGAAATTATTTCATTGGGAACCTTATGGTGTTTTTTTTTAGGCCTTTCTACTTGCTTGCTGCATATACTGACTCACTGAAAACTATTGTGCACTTTTGCTTTCAGGTATATATTTTGCCCTAATTTATGGATATATGTGAACATATGCCTTATCTCATGGGACCTGATCTATATCTAGGTTTTGGGACTTTGTTAGGAAGTGAACAACCTGACATGAAATTAGAGAATCCTATGAAAGGAAAGGTCTCACCTGAGTAATGAGGCTGAAGGGTTGACATTTCATGCCTGACAACTCTGGACACAGTCTGAAGTGAAGCATGTGGAGTTGGTACTCATTGCATTGATTAGATTGGCATCAGCAGATACAATATCCTTTGGTATGAATTGAGAGGAGCATGCAGGGAAGTGAGGCCCACCCCAGAGGTTCCAGGATTGGGGGAAATACCAGTTCTATAGAGGAAGCGGGAGGTTCCTACTATCTTAAGGTTTAAGAAGGCAATAGATAGTTATTGCTGTAATCAGGTTATCTGGCAATTGTGTTAACTTTGAAAATCCCTTTGTTAGGATTTGCTGTGTCATACACAACAGCCCATAATTTATGTCCTTTGACATTAGTTGTATTTAGCTGTGTCTTATAGAGTGATGCTACCGGTTGCTTCTGTTCCCCCTGGTCTAAGCTTTTAAGAGTGTCAACATTTCAAAGACTCAGCTTATGGTCTGTGCATTAACATGTTTGAGACATTAAATCAGTTTTCCCCCTCCCATATTAATTAAATAGTGATTTATGACTACAAGTTAGTAGGAGTTTACATAAACACCATTCCTACTACCAAAAGACTATGTCCCATCCCCACCCCCACCCCCAGTGAAGCCCAACATCAACCCTTACCCCAGAGATTTTTACTTTGTTGCTCTACTTCAAACTTAGTCAAGTTCTGCTTTGAGTTTCCCTTTTTGTTCTTCTTTCTCAACTTTTGTTTATGAGTGGGATCATCCCATACTCATCTTTATCTTTCTGACTTAGCTCACGTAACATAATTCCTTCTAGCTCTATCCAAGATGGGTCAGAGAAGGTGGGTTCATTGTGCTTAATAGCTGCATAGTATTCCATTGTGTATATATACCACAGCTTTCTCAGCCATTCATCTGTTGTTGGGCACCTGAGTTGCTTCTAGGTTTTAGCTATTATGAATTGTGCTACTATGAATATAGGTGTACACAAACTCCCAAAGGGTTAAAAAATAGGGAAGGGGATGGGATACAGAGTTTTGATGGTGGGAATTGTATGGAGTTGTTCCCCTCTTATCCTATGGTTTAGTCAATGTTTCCTTTTTATAAATAAAATTTTTTTAAAAAGTTACCAAGATGTGTCATATGCACCTTTGCTTGCTATTCATGGAAATCATTAATAACCCATCAGTCTTTTGAAGCTAAGTGTGTAGTTAACATTGACCCATTAGGTTCTTTATTACTATTATCTTTATTTATTTATTTGTTTATTGGATAGAGAGAACCAGAAATCAAGAGGGGGTGGGGAGAGATAGAGAGAAAGAGAGAGATCTACAGCCCTGTTTCACCACTCACAAAGCTTTTTCCCCTGCAGGCAGGGACTGGGGACTTGAACCTGGACCTTGCACATTGTAACATGTGCACTCAACCAGGTTTGCCACCACCAGTCCCCTTGTTTTGTTTTTTAAGGTCTATTCGATGATTGATAGATAGATAGATGATAGATAGATAGATGATAGATAGATAGATAGATAGATAGATAGATAGATAGATAGATAGATAGGCAGATAACCAGCTCACACTGCTCAGATCTGATTTATGGTGGTGCTGAGGATTGAACCTTCTTCTTCTTCTAGTGTTTGCCAAGGATTGAACCTAAGGCCTCAGAGTCTCAGAGCCTCAGGCATTGGTCTTTTGCATAACCATTATGCTGTCTCCCCAGCCAGACCTGTTATATTAATGGCCTTTCCTCGACTTGGTTTGCTGGAAGGAACAGCAATTTCTGAGTTGGGCCCCCAGAGATTTCTTGCCCTGGGCAATGCTCAACTGAAGAAAAAGTTCATATCCATCCAGAAAACTGCTTCCTCAAAGGCAGACACAAATTTGTGATTTACTGTCACAGATGCATAGTTCTCCCCGCCCCCCCCTGCATCCTCCCCCCACCTGGTGTCTTACAGTTCTTGCCATTCCAGACCCTAGGAGGAACACTTTTGGGGTAACCTTGTTACATCTGGGGACACCTTGCTTTTTATCAGAAAATGTAATTTCTTGAATGTGTGGATAATATCAGGGGACCATAAATTTGGAATTATCTTATGCGTCTGGCCCCAGAAGAGGGAAATATAAAAATGTTTTTTAAAAAGTACAATCCTGCCATAAAACACCCTGAAATTCCAGAGGTTCAGTAACATGGGGTAGCTATTTCTCTCTCCAAGATATGATGATTCTACATCACAGATTTTGTTTCTAGTGTAATTATTTTCATGACATTCCATGGGGCTGGATTGCTGTTATAGCATCATCAGTCCTCAGCAAATACATGCCATGGGATGCTGGCTAAGGGTCAACATAGTGGTATGTGTGTGAAGAAATTTCCCAAAGAGGCCCATAAGTGACTGGTCTTGTACTGCTCTTTCTTATTCACTCAGCCTCTTTCTTCCCTCTCTTTCTGATTATCAATACCCATGTTTCCCCTGGACTGTATACCTCAGTCACTTTAATGACATCTGTATGTATCAAGTACCACAGGATTCCATTAAAAATAATAAGCAGGTTAGTCAACAATTTGTTTGGCTTTATAGGTCAACTCTTCTTCCAGCTACCAGGTTCCAGATGCTACTGTGATGCCAACTGGACTTCCCTGGGCAGATGACCCCACCAATGTGTCCTGGAGCCCCACTTCCCCAGAGCCCCACCCCATCAGAGAAAGAGAGAGGCAGGCTGGGACTATGGATCAACCTGCCAATGCCCATGTTCAACAGGGAAGCAATTACAGAAGCCAGACCTTTCATCCCATAATGTCCCTTGGGTCCATGCTCCCAGAGGGATAAAGAATAGAAAGCTATCAGGGGAGGGAATGGGATATGGAGTTCTGGTGGTGGAAACTGTGTGGAGTTGTACTCCTCTTATCTATGATTTTTTTTGTCAGTGCTTCCTTTTTATAAATAAAAAATTATATAAAAAATGATAGGCAGGGATACCTTTGAACATTTACACCAGCCAATCTGTTCTTTCCCCCCCATTTTTTTCTTTGTGATTAATAGTGGGTTACAAGATTCTAAGATTATAGGGTACACTTACACACCACACCCACCACCAAAGTTCTGTGTCCTCACCCTCCCGCTATCCAGAGATAACCACCATAGTTCTAACAAAGTCTTAGAAACAATGTTTGCTTCTGGTTTTTTTTTCCAAGTTCAGAATGTATCAGTTCTTCAGATGCCACTTGTGAGTAAAACCATCCAGTAGTTGTCTTCTTTACTTAGTTTGCTAAACATAATCACCTCTAGTTCCACTCATTTGGTCTTAAGGTGAACAATATCATCTTTTTTATTTCAGAGTTGTATTCCATGAATTATATATCCCATTATGTCCTTAGTCATATTCAATGTGATCGAATTTCAGATGCAATTGATGATGGGCTGAAATCTGCTGCATCGAAAGAATTCTGACACCCGAATCCCCACCCCTTTACCATGAAACACATTTTTTCTTCAGATAGCCCTGGGCAATCTGACCCACCCTAGGTAAAGGAGCACAGGAAGGGCAAGTGATAAGAGAAAAATCACCACCTCCCTTCCGCAATCCACGATGGTCTGACTAGGATGGAATTTTTCCCCCAAATCTGCTCTTTCGCATTCTCCTCCCTCCCCCCCCATGCGCCTGGGATTTGCTTACCTATATATACCTGAATTGTCTCCTATCCAAGTCTTGACTTTCTCTGGCCATCTCTGTGCCAAGAGTCATCCCTCACAGATTTTCTCTAATAAAGTCTGCTTTGCCTGTTGACCCTTCTCTTTCTGCATGATCTTTCTCACTCAACATTTCTATCTAACAGGCACCATGAGACAGTAAGCCAAATTTTATTAAAGTAAGACCACTCTTCAAAGGTAGACAACAAAATTCAAACAAAAACAAACTCAGAAATGAAACACATAGGCATATGAATTGTCAAGCAGTTGACTTAAAACATAGACCTGATATCAAGGAGACTCCATCCCCAGCCCAAGGACTGAAACTGTATTGCTCTATCAGAGCCCCTCACAAGAGGAAAGTAGGGAAGAAGGTACTTCTAATGGGTCCAAACTTTCTCCACACTTAAAATTCTCCTTAATTTTTAAATTTCACAGTCCTAGAATACACCACTTACTTGCACTAAAATAAATTCATTTCTAGCAAGAAATATAGTAAAAACAAAATCTTAAGCACCAACTCTTCAAGATTTTAACCTTTGGACTGTGATGGTGTATCTCTGTTCTCTAAAGCAAATGTACATGCCTGTTTGTAGAGATACTAAACCCAAGAAATGTGTGCTTCTTATAAGGAGTTTTGTGCATTGTTACTATATACTATAAAAGAACTCACATACAATTATAGAAACAGCAGGAAATGCAGATGAACAAATGAACCACATCAAAACAACAATATTTCCAGTCATCTATAAATAATCACTAGCTGTATTTATTCTTAGTGTCTTCATATGCATGCAAACAGAGAAACACATCATATGTGTCTCACATACAAAAACTTATGATGTCATCACGTGTGCTTCTATGAATGGGAAAACATATGCACATTGTGTGTATCATATACTGAGATATATATTCAACATGTGTCTCCCATATGTACACAAACATATTTGTACACAAAGTAACTTTCCCAGTATAGAAATTTGTGTCCATTTCAATGTACACTGCATGTACCTCCTTTGTGCATGCAAAATATATACCATATCAGTCCTGCATATAAAGATACAAAAATACATCATATCATGATCTGGGAGGTGGCACAGTGGAAAAATACATCATATCATGTCTTCTAGATGCATTTAGACATGTAGGCAGACAAAATAGTTCTTTCACATACATCAGTATGGCATATTTCACCTATGTTCCATGTATACAGACATGCATGTATACTGTATGTCCCTTTCATAGACATACAAGTATATATTGCATTATAGGTCTTTAAGGGGTATCAAGATACATGTGAACCTCATATGTGCATTTTTGTGTATAAATTATTTATATCTCAGAAATAAATGCGTGAACAGCCTAGACTAATGTAGCCTGCTGCTTTTACTTTTATAGGATGCTTGTATTTCCATGCTTCATCTGCTGTGGCATCATTTTAAATAACTGAATAATACTTACTATCTAGGAGGAGGAGGAGAAACAGGAAAGAAAGGAGGACATTCCTCACCAGTACAGCTTCCTAAACAGCTGCAAGTCTTGTCCACTCACCACTCTCATATATATGAGTAGCAGGTCTGTAAGAGTCTGAAGATACACAGGGTGATGATAACAGTTCTCTGTGATGGCACAGTGTTCTTATCTGAGTGTTTCAAGGTCTGGATTACGTCACTGTGTGTGGTGCTCTGGTTCCCATCTGAAGACATGACAGACTGCAGAGAGCTGCTTTAAAAATGGCACTGTGGTATTGCAGACTGAGCAGCACCGTCTCCACACATCACCTCTAGGATGTGTAGTAGATAGCCTACCACATCTTCAGAAATCCACATCTTTTTTCCTTCTGGTCCTGCACTTCACTTTCAATTTCTGTAACAATTCCTTAAAAACAAAACAAAACAAAAACAAAAAACAAAAAATTTGGGTGTAAGATGAGTCTTTGTGCATGCCTGATTTCACTTGACTGGTTCACTTTTTTGTTTTTAATTCAGATAGAGACACAGAGAGAGATACCACAAGCATCCACGCTTCCTCCTACGTTGTAGCATCTCCTATGTGGTTTTGAGGTTCAAACCTGAGTCACATGCATGGCAATGTGGGAGCCTACCCAGTGAAATATGTCTCTAGTTCCAATAGTGTCTCCCCCTCCTTTATTGGGGTGAGTGATTAATGGTTTACAGTTGACAGTAAAAACAGTAGTTGGTACATGTGTAACATTTCTCAGTTTATAACACATTACCCCCTCACATAGGTCCTTCTCCACCTTCCTGTTCCAGGATCTGCTCACCTCCATCCTCCCAAGTCCTTTACCCTTTACTTTGATGCAATACAACAAACCAAGAATGTCTTCTATGACAATTTTTTAATCATCCTGAGTGGTTGGGAAGGTCTTTAAGATATTATAAAATGGGAGTCAGGCGGTACTGCAGCGACTTAGGCACAAGTGGCTCAAAGTGCGAGGACTAGCTTAAGGATTCCGGTTCAAGCCCCGGCTCCCCACCTGTAGGGAGCCACTTCACAAGTGGTGAAGCAGGTCTGCAGGTGTCTCTCTTTCTCTCCCCCTCTCTGTCTTCCCCTCCTCTCTCCATTTCTCTCTGTCCTATCCAACAACGATGACATCAATAACAACAACAATAATAACTACAACAATAAAACAACAAGGGCAATAAAAAGGGAATAAATAAATATTAAAAAAAACATTAAAAAATATATATTATAAAATGCAGATTCCCTGGTACCAACAACCCCTGATTCAAGGCCAATTGGGGCCAAAAATCTGAGTACCAATATTACATAGGTTTCAGATATATAGCGTTGTAAATAACCATCTGTATATGAATGATATTTACCAAGGAGTTCTGGTTTCCATGATCTATGCACCACACATGAAAATGGCCATTTAGAAAGTAGTATGTGGGTTCTTCAAATGATAAAGGAAACTCTGTGTTCTTAATTCTACTTCTTACTTTGCTACACCCTCTATTTTTTAATTTTTATTAGTGATTTATCAGCATTGTACTAATCATTAGATTTCAAGGGATAATTATACATCCACACAGAGTATAAATTACTGTACCCTCTATCAAAGTTCAATAGCCCCCTTCCCCCTATTGTTAAGCAGTGCATCACTATACTCAATGTACCTTGATCATGTGACTACAAACTACACTTATAGTGACTCTATTATCAGAACCAAAGAGTTGTGATCCTAGGGGGCCTGGCAGTGGTGCACCCAGTTAAGTGCACATAGCACCATGAGTAAGGACCTGGGTTCAAGCCCCCTCCCCCTACCTTCAAGGAGGGAATGCTTCATGAGCAGTGAAGCAAGTCTATAGATGTCTATCTCTCTCCCCCCTCACTATCTCCCTTTCCATCTCAATTGCTCTGTCAAGTCAAAAATAGAAAGAAAGAGGGAGGAGAAAAAAGGGAAAAAAAATGGGCGCCAGGGGCAGTGAATTCCTAGTGCTGGCACTGAGCCCCAGATGTAGTGGTGAGGCTCTGAACTTAGAAACATGAGGTCCCAAGTTTGATCCTCATGACCAGAGTGCTACTCTGGCACCTCTCTCTCAATCTCTTTGTGCATATCTCTGTCTCAATAAGTAAAACACATATTTTTTTCAATGAAGTTCATAACTTTCATTCTTATCACCATGTAAAATTGCACTGTATGAAGTAACTTACTTGGAGATACACAGGCATTGTAGTATAGATGGTAATCCTGGCATTTATGCTCCAAATTAGATTAGATATGCAAAATAAACCCTATTTTTAGATACTGCTACAGATCCATTGGAATTGTTACAATGAAAAAGTTGTATCATTCTCAAATTAAGCAACTGAAACTCCATGTACTGTTCATGGAACTGTAAGGTAGCAACCACTTTAAAAAACAGTTTGTTAATTACTTAGGAAATAACTTACCTTACAACCAGTCATCTCATCTAATCCTGGAAATTTTCCCCAGGGCTATGAAAATGTATATACTTACAAAATCTTGCACACAAATGTTCATAACTGCTTTACTTATAAGATCCCCAAAGTGAAATGCCTACATTCATGGGTCAAAACATCAAATTGGGACTGTGGAGACAGCATGATGGTTTACACAACAGACTTTTATGCCTGAGACTTAGAGGTCCCAGGTTCAATGCTCAGTACCGTCATGAGCCAGAGCTAAGCAGTACTCAGGTAATAAAATAAAAAAGAAATCACACATCAAATATGTGCAATCTGTTTTGTACAATTCTCAATAAAACTACTAAGAATAAAAAATCCTAAGTACACTTAACTCTATATTTTATTAGTATAATTTATTATTTTGGGTCTTGTAAAATATGTGCAATATTTTCAGAGATTTTTGGCACCATTTTAATTCTTTCCCCCTTGAGTGTGCCACTGGATTAATGCCCAAGGCTTCTTACTTGACTCACCACTTTAAAATAATAATCATGAGTGAGAGTCTCATGCGTAAAAACCCAAAGGCATATTTAAATACCCAGAAGAATAAAGCCAGTCTAGCTCCACAAACATACCAGGACAAATTTCCAAATTCAGAGCTAGAGGGCAGTGCAGAAAAATAACTGGGACTTAATAAAATTTAAATCATATGTTGAGCAAGTTATTCCGACAAGTCTAGGCCACCAAGTAGTAATAATTAATAGGGATTTTGTCCTGTGTCATTATCAGGGCAATCTGGACCATCAGGAGTGCTGGAGAAAAGCATGAGCTGGTGCTAGTGACAGGAGCATACGCCTCCAGAGTTTTGGAACTTCTGTGCAAGTTCCCAGAGTGATGTCTACAGTACACCAATACCAGAAATGTGGAGAATCCAAACTAATCCCTTCAACTGCTGTAATCCTGGAAAAATTGGGAATGTACACAAAATTACTCTCTTGATTGGTACCAGAGAGAAAAAGAAACAAGTTCCCCAACCAGACAAGTGTTGTGGCAATGGTCTGCTAAGCTCAGACTCAGGAATTCTGAATAGGTCTACCCTTTGTTTGTTGTGACTCTGGCGTCCTTTGTATCTATTAACATGCCTATCTATTTGTTTCTCTCTTTTTGTTCCCCCAGGATTATTTTAGAGTAAAATGTGATAAAATTACACTATCAGATTCAAAATGAGAAAATTCACAGGAGAATCAAGAATTCAAGAATTGAATTCAACTGCATTTCCGCAAGATTTTCTTCTCAGGATTGGAAATGTCTAAAATCTTCTTTGAAAATAGAGAGAATGTGGCTATATAGGAGAATTTCCTTGTTTGAAGATGCATGTTAAGGTGTTTAAGGATGAAATTATGAAATCTGCAACCTACTAACAATGGCTCACAAAGAAGCAAAGTCCCATAAGTAGAAAAGTAAGGGAGTGTCAGAAAATACTAAATGGTATATAGACATATACTGTACACATCTTTCAATTTTTTAATTTTATTTGATATTTTTCAAAATAAAGTTGGGAAAAAAAACAAGAACACTTCCATCTCAGTATCTATTACCATTCAGGTTAACAGACGTACAACTTCCCAAGCCCATCAACAAATTCAAAGACTTCCATTGGCTACAAAAGAAGTAAAATGGGGCCTAGGAAGTGATTAAGCACATGCGGCACTGCCGGGATAGCCTGAGGGTACTTCTTCCCGAGCTAGTGCTCTCTGGGTTGGAGAGAACTCAACTGGAGCTGATCTAGGCTGCTGTGTGGGAGAGGGATCAGGAACTCGTGCTGCACCAACTTCCGCAGGAGATACACTCTGGAACTCTCGGAGCCGGAAAGCAATTTCCAAGTGTCTTTAATCAGAAGAGCAGCTGTTTTTATACTCTCCAAGTAGGGTGGAAACAGGATGTGATATAGAGAGGGTGGAGAGAAAAGTGACTGGTGAAAATCAGAGTGTGACAAAGAAGGGATCAGTGTGTGACAAGGAGGGGGTGGAGCAGGAGAGAATCCTATCATAGAACCACCAATGCCCTGGAGTGCTTTATGTAAAAGTGATTTATGTAAATAGACCAAAGCTTTGGATCAGTAAAATCCCTATATAGGCATATGGTTAAGCAGAAGCCAGGGGGAGATGGCAACTACCCAACACGGCACCATGCACAAGGTCCTGGGTTCCAGCCTCTGCTCCCCTCCTGTAGGGGTGGGGGGAGGTTTCATGAGCAGTGAAGCAAGTCCATCAGGTGTCTCTCCTCCATCTCCCTTTCTTATCAAAGAAAACAGAATGAAAAAAAAAATAGCTGCTGGGAGTGGTGGGTTTATCCTACAGAAACTGAGTCTCATCGATAACCCTGGTGGCAAATAATATTAATAATAATAAGAAGATACAAAAACAATGATTAAAAAGCAAATGGTTAGTCCAAGATGATAATAAGAAAGGTAAAACTATTTTGTTATAAATTATAATTAGCACATTATCACATAGAGTGAATACAACCTTACACATTTCTTTCTTTGGTGTCTGCATCAAAGTGAGAACATTGAAACAGAAAGGAAAAGACCTTATCTGGTAAATCTTCTGGGAAGATGGCACGAATAGAAGGTAATAAATTGGGACTGGGTGGTGGCACACCTGGTTGAGCGCACATGTTGCAATTGTACAAGGACCCGAGTTTTAAGAGCTCACTCCCCACCTGAGGAAGGGAAAAAAAGCAGGGGGAAAGCTTTGTGAGTGGTGAAGCAGTGCTGCAGGTGTCTCTCTGTCTCTCCCTCTCTAGCACCTCTTTCCCTCTGGATCTCTAGCTGTCTCTATCCAATAAATAAAATAAAGATAATAAAAAAAGTTTTAAAAATCCTTTAAAAAAAGATAAGAGATCTACAAACCATTCTGGTGTTTTTGCTAGATAAATATAGAATCTTAAATGAATCATTTGTCCATTCCATACTTTCATTTCCTCACCTTTTAAATGGGGCTATAAAATAAATATTAACTCAGAATGCTTTACAGGATTACAGTAATATTCAAATATCTAATTAAAACTTACCTGAAAAGTTTAATTTTAGTAAAGCTTAAAATACACATATTTCAAATGGACATATATATTCAAGTGGACACATAGAGCAATCTACTGAGTGAAATTAATATCTATATATCGGAAATGTCCAATTAACAGACAGAAATTGTTTCATTCTGAAATACATTCATCCAGTTAATGAAATAAAAAAGCCTTAGTGTATGCTTACTAACTTGAAATTTCCCAACCATTACTTTGTGGATCTGTGTCTAAGCAAAGCTCTGATTTTCAGAGATAGGTACAAGTTGTATGGGTCACATGGCTGTCATTTAAGGGAATTGTGACTCATCTCACAGCTGTTCTTAAGTGACTCAGTGCCTTTCATTTGTAGGCTCATAAGAAAAACAATAGCTTTAGGTTCTTGTCCTGACCCTGCCACTGTTCACTTGTGTGACCTTAAATTGTTCAACATTTGTTTGGCTTTGTATGTTAACTCTTTTTTTCAACCACCAGGTTCCAGATGCTAGCAGGATGTGACCAGACTTCTCTGGACAGACAACTCCACCAATGTGCTTTGGAACTCCGCTTCCCCAGAGCCCTTCCCCACTAGGGAAAGAGAGAAACATACTGGGAGTATGGATCAACCTGTCAATGCCCATGTTCAGCAGGGAAGCAATTACAGAAGCCAGATCTTCAGTCTTCTGCATTCCACAATGATCTTGGGTCCATATTCCCAGAGGGATAAAGAATAGGAAATGTATCAGGGGAGGGGATGGGATATGGAGTTCTGGTGATGGGAATTGTGTGGAGTTGTACCCCTCTTATCCTATGGTTTTGTCAATGTTTCCTTTTTATAAATAAAAACTTAAAAATATTACTTCCCCTTTCTGGTGCCTCACTCATGAAATGAGGTGGTAAACAGACAACCTTTAAGTAAGTGTCTTCTAGTCCTCATGTTTTATGAGCCTGGCAAAAACTATGCTAATGTCTTCCTTTAGCACATTTCCTTTTAAAAAATATTTAATTCCTTGTTTATTGACTATAGAGACAGAGACATCAATAAGGGATGAGGAAATAGATGAAGACAGAGAGAGATCTGCAACACTGCTATACCACTCATGAAGCTTCCCCCCTACAAGTGGGGACCAGAAACTTTAACCTGGATCCTCATGCATGATAACATGTCTGTTCTACTAGGAGCACCATTATCTGGCTCCCTTTTTTTGGCTTTTAAGTTGCTCACCTGGTTCTCGGATGTACAGCTAAGACCTGAAGGTGGAAACTGCAGAATCAGATTTTAGTTGAATACAAATTTTAGTTTTTGAAAGGGAGAGTGAAATAAGGAGATACCTGATAGAGAAGATATCACAAGTTCTCTCTAGAAGTTGTGCCCTGACCCCTAGGTGTGGGATGGAAGGGAGTTTGCCCCTTTTTCCTATTGGTTCTTCTCAGGCTAGCTGACAACAAAATTAACACAGTGTAGAGGAAGAGAAAAACAAATTTGGTTACTTACCTAGGGAGAACACATAAACATGGACTGAAGTCAAAAGGAAAAAAATAGGATGCTTACATCCTGAGGTAAGGAACAGAATAGAGGTATGTGGCTTTAAGAAAAGACAGTAGTGGAGATTCACATGATGAGGAGAGGGTGACTCAGATGACAACAACCAGATGCTGTATAATTAGATGTTGGCTTTGCCACACACATAGGTTATTTCTGGCAAAAATCCTAATTCTAGGCAATACCCCCAATTCTCACTCTTCTATTAAAGTGTTGATAAAAGTTTCTCATGACACTGTAGTCACAATCTCAGTTTAAAAAAATAACATACACATATAAAGTAAAATGACTTAGGGAAGTCTGCTCAGAACATCTCAGAGAGGTGTATCTGAACATCTGAGAGACATTGATTCTTCATGATGAGAGTTGCCTCCTATAAAAGAAAGGAGCAGCTCGATGTCAGAGCCTTGTCCAAGATGTTTGCTGGTTTAGGAGCCATGTCTACTCCTCAATCTCCAGTAGCACTAACGTGGGGAACTGAGGGAGGAGATGGGAGAAATACCCCAAACTGCTTCTCCTTGGAAGATAACTGAGCATTCAGAAAGAAAACAAGCAGGCAAAAAAGTCTAAGGATTGCGTCAAATAAGAATCTGCCACACATAAAATATGACTACTAGCTATCTACAAAATGGAGGACACCCCCAACTCTTCAACTATTCCAGCCCTTAGGACCATGATTGATCAACAATTTGTTTGGCTTTATATGTTAAATCTCTTGATAAACCACCAGGTTCCAGATAGCATGATGCCAACCAGACTTCCCTGGACAGACAACCCTACCAATATGTCCTGGAGCTCCGCTTCCCCAGAGCCCCACCCTACTAGGGAAAGAGAGACAGGCTGGGAATATGGATCGACCTGTCAATGCCCATGTTCAGTGGGGAAGTGTTGTTGTGGCGGTCTGGTGTCGGGCTGCACCGCGGAGAAGACAGTGGACGTCCAGAGCAAAGGGGTACACAAATCTTTATTATAGGATGGGGGGGTTTGGTTCAGACCACGTGGGGCCAGCCGGCAATGGCCATCCCCACTACCTGACCACGGGGGGGGGGGGGAGCAGGGGGCGAGATCTCAGAGAGGGAGAGCTGAGAGCCCAGAGAGGGGGGGGGGTGAGGGGTGCCGTGTGGGGCCAGGATTGGTTGAAGGGGGCACTGCTAGGATTTTGCAGGGCGTAGTAAAACCTGGGGGCAGATACTGCATCAGAATAATTCCTCAGCAACAGGGAAGCAATTACAGAAGCCAGACCTTCCACCTTCTGCATCCCACAATGACCTTGGGTCCAGACTCCCAGAGGGTTAAAGAATAAAAAAGCTATCAAGGGAGGGGATGGGGTACAGAGTTCTGGTGGTGGGAATTGTATGAAGCTGTACCCCTCTTATCCTATGGTTTTGTCAATGTTTCCTTTTTTATAAAAAAAAAAGATTAAATATGCCACACAATGCCTTCTTACTGGTCTTCCTTCTACTCATGCTCAAGTTATTTATGTACGTATTTATTTATTCATTCATTCATTTATTTAACAAATAGCTGGGAGGATGTGCATAAAATGGAAGCTGGGTCATGGCATTCATACATTCACATCTTTAGTTGCTCCCCATTTTCTCCAGAGTAAAACTGCATCCTTTTGGCAAGAAATATAATGTGTGTAAGGCCTGCTTTCTGGCTGCCTCTCTTCATGGCTCTCCTCACCCACATTCAATCTTCTGGCAGCATAGGCCTTTTTGCTGATACTCCGATAAGTCAGATTTGTTGGAAACTCCTTTGGGGGTATCTTTTGCATCAGGACTGGGTATATCTATGACCAGTGTTGTAACTGGTCGTGATTCTTACTAGGATTAAAAGGTGTCCTTCAGCAATATCCATCAAGGAAATTATTCACAGGACCCAGCATACCTGTGACCGCACAGTGAATTCACAGGTAGTAAGGGAAGATGAAGGCTCCTGCTGTGATTGGGGATAAGAATGAGGATCAGGGGATTCTCAGACTCATTTGTTATTTATGAATTTATAACATTAGAGTGGGGATTTAAAACAGGAAGAGAAAGAAACAACTCCCCCTACAGTAGGTCCCATATGGCCGGTTATCTAAATCAACCAGGATTTGTTAAATAAACACTACCTTAATGGGAGACTTGACTCTTTATCGAGCTATAAGACTGAATATGTAATTATTCAACCTCTCTTTGATTTAAATGTCTGGCATCAAAGCTTAAACTAGGATCTCGCATTTTTAAACGAAAAGCCCATTTGTCAGGATTTAAACTCCAGGGTCTTCATCTTGGTTGTTCTTTCAGTCAGAATGCCTCCCCTCCCTTCTCCAAATCTTTGCTCAAATGTCCCTTCTTAGGACTCCTCTCACTCATCAACTCCACTTAAAGGTAATTCACTCCTCTTAGCACTGGCATAGCACTCCCACCTATTATATATACTTCTTCATTTTTTTAAAAAATTTTTTGCCTCCAGGGTTTCCACCGAGCTTAGTGCTCGTCCTATGAATATACTGCTCCTGGTGGCCATTTTTTAAAATTTTATTTGATAGAACAGAGAGAAATTGAGAGGGGAAGGAAGGCGAGAGAGAAATATAGGTACCTGCAGACCTGCTTCACCTCTTGTGAAGCTACCGACTTGTAGGTGGGGAGCTGGGATCCTTCCTGTGAGTCCTTTGTGCTTCCTACTATGTACACTTAACTCAATGTGCTATCACCCGGCACCCTTGTATATATCTTCAAACACTGTTTAAAGTGCTTTTAGGATCACTAGGGAGTTGGACAGGGTTGTACAAGATCAGGCTCTACCCAGACCACCTGAATCATAGTTTTAATAAGGTCTCAGGTACTTTATAAGAAGGATGATTCTAGTGTAAAAAATAATTCATTTCTTTAATACACATCATATATATATATATATATATATATATATGTATATATATTCCACCCAATTATGTTTATCACCAAAGCTCAGCACCTGCATGACCACTGCAATACTGCTTCACCATTCAGGAAGCTTCTTGTCACATGAAACTTATCTATGGTAACCTACGCTACCAGGAAAGCCATCTCCTGGTCCTTATATTCATTGATAAGGTCCCAATTATCTGTACTGGAATTTTAGTTTCATAAGATTAGGGATTTGGGTCTCTTTTATTCTTTTTTTAAATTTCTTTATTGGGGAATTAATGTTTTACATTCAACAGTAAATACAATAGTTTGTACATGTATAACATTTCCCAGTTTTCCATATAACAATACAACCCCCACTAGGTTCTCTGTCATCTTTTTTAGACCTGTATTCTCTGCTACCCCACCCACCCCAGAGTCTTTTACCTTGGTGCAACATGCCAATTCCAGTTCAGGTTCTACTTGTGTTTTCTCTTCTGACTCCACTATTTTCAGGAATTTTCCATCTATTCCCATTTTTTGTAGTGTTTTGATCCTCAAGGGATGTGGTATTTTGTCAGAGGCTTTCTCTGCATTTGTTTATATGACCATGTGGTTTTTGTTCTTGCTTTTGTTGATGTGGTGGATCACGTTGTTTGATTTACGTATATTAAACTAACCTTGCATACCTGGGATAAACCCCACTTGGTCATGATGAACAATCTTTTTAATATACTACTGTATCCAGCTGGCTAGAATTTTGTTTAATGTATCAGCCATCTATGTTCATCAGAGATATTGGTCTGTAGTTTTCTTTTTGGGTTGTGTCCCTGTCTGTTTTTGGTATCAAAGTGATGTTGGCTTCAATGAAGCTGGCAGGGAGTATTCCAGTGTATTCAATCTTCTAGAAGTCTTTTAAAAGTAGAGGTATGAGTTCTTCTTTGAAGGTTTTGTAGAATTCATTTGTAAAACAATCTGGTCCAGTACTTTTATTCTTGGGAAGATTCTTGATAACTGTTTCGGTTTCTCTAGTTGTGATGGGCCTGTTCATGTTATCCAGTTCCTCTTTACTTAATTTTAGAAGTTCATAGGTATCTAGGCAATTGTTCATTTCTTCCAGGTTCTCTTACTTAGTGGCATATAGTTGTTCATAGAAATCTCCCATGATATGCTGAATTTCTGTGGTGATATCTCCTCTTTTATTTAGTATCCAATTTATTTGGGTCTTCTCCCTTTTTTGTTTTGTGAGTCTCACTAAGGTTTTGTCGATTTTGTTCACTCTTTCGAAGAACCAACATTTACTTTCGTTGATCTTTTGTATGGTTTTCTTATTTTCAATGTTGCTGACTTCTGCCCTAACTTTGGTGATTTCTGTTCTTCTGGTTGATTTGGGGTTCCTTTGCTCTTCTTCTAGGTCTTTAAGATGTGAAATCAGGCTGTTTATTTGTGTTTTTTCTTTTTTCCTAATGTGTGCTTGTATGGCTATGATCTTCCCTCTCAGTACTGCCTTAGCTGTGTCCCAGTTATTTGGATTGCTTTTGTCTTCATTTTCATTGAACTCTTGAAACATTTTGATTTCTTCCTTTATTTCCTCTTTGACCCAGTAGTTGTTAAGGAGTGTACTGTTGAACTTCCACATTTTGGGATTATTACTAATCTTTTGTTGATTTTTAAGTGTTAGTTTAATTCCACTGTGGTCTGAGAAGATGCTTGGGATGATTTCAGTGCTCTTGAATTTGCTGATGCTATCTTTGTGGCCTAATATATGGTCTGTCCTTGAGAATGATCCATGTGGACTTGAGTAAAATGTGTATTCCAGTTTCTTGGGATGAATGACTCTGAAAATGTCCAGTAGTTTAGTTTTTCTATCTCCTCATTTAGCTTCCTCATGTCTATATTGATTTTCTGCCTGGATGATCTGTCAAGTTGAGAGAGAGAGTGGGGTGTTGAAGTCCCCTACTATGACTGAGTTGCTGTTAATATATTGTTGTAGCTCTTTCAGTAGATGTTTAATGTATTTAGATAGCTTCTCATTGGGTGCATAGATGTTAATAATTGTTAAGTCCTCTTGGTTGACTGGTCCTCTAAGCATTACGTAGTGTCCATCCCTATCTTTTAAAATTTCATTTATTTTAAAGTCTATCATGTCAGATATGAGAATACCTGTTACTGCCATTTGTGTGTGTGTGTGTGTGTCATTGGCTTGTATGATAGTTTTCCGTCCTTTCACTTTGAGTTTGTGTTTGTCTTGTTGAGTTAGGTGGGTTTCCTGTAGACAGCATATTGTTGGGTTGTGTTTTCTGATCCATCTGCCTACTCTGTGCCTTTTAGTAGCTGAATTCAGGCCATTGACATTTATTGATATCAAAGATTGAAGATATTTTAACTCCATTCTTGTAGAGTTTTAGAGTGTTCTCATATATGACCTATTTATGGTGGTCTGACTGTTTATAGAAGACCTTTCAGAACTTCTTTCAGGGCAGGCTTGGTGATAGTTGATTCCTTCAACTGTTGAACAGAAGGTTTTGACGCCTCCATCTAGTCTGAATGACAGTCTAGCAGGATATAGTATTCTTGGTTGAAAGCCTTTCTCACTGAGCACTCGATAAATATCTTGCCATTCTCTTCTGGCCTGTAGTGTTTGTGTGGAGAAGTCTGCTGCTAATCTTATGGGTTTTCCTCTGTAGGTGACTCTTTGTTTTTCTCTTGCAGGCTTCAGGATCCTTTCTTTATCCTTATTCCTTTCCATTCTAAGTATGACATGTCTTGGTGTCTTTAAGTCTGGGTTACTTCTGTTTGGGACCCTCTGGGCTTCTTGAATCTTTATGTCTTTGATGTTGTCTAGACTAGAGAAATTTTCAGTTATTATGTCCTGGAGAATGCTTTCTCCCTCCCCCTCCTCATCTTTCTTCCTCTGGTAAGCCAATAATGTGTATACTATTTCTTTTGAAGTCATCTCATAGGTCTCTGTTGTTTTCTGTATGTCTTAATCTCTTTTTGAGATCTCCTACTTCTTTTTTACTTGTCTCTTGCCGGGCTAGGTTCTTGGGTGGGAGACAGATGACCAGGGACTCATGGCTGAGATGGAAACACAGTTTAATCTTTATTGAGCAGGAATGCAGTTCAACAATCTAATCTCATCTAATCTCTCTTCATTAGAAAGCCCCGTCTTTTATATCTCTTGAGGTGGAAGTGTCAGGAAGAGGAAGTACGTAGGATAGGGTGTGGGAAGAAGGAAAATAGCACTGGAACCAATGGGGAATAAACCAATGAAAACAATGATTATGTAAATAGACCACAGTGTCAAGCAATGCAACAGAAGCGGTCTTAGAAGCAGAATTTAGTAGGGCACCAAAGTAAAAACCCTGTGGTGAGGTGTAGACATGCAGCTTCCTGGGATAGTGGGGGGTGGGAATGGGTGGGAGGGATGGGTCACAGTCTTTTGGTAGTGGGAATGGTGTTTATGTACACTCCTAGCAAAATGTAGACATATAAATCAGTAGTTAATCAATATGAGAGGGGGAAATCAATTGTATGTCTCAAAGTTTTTCAAAACACAAACTGAATCTTTTTAATATATAGGCTGTGTATTTGATATGCGGACTCTCTCAAAAGCCTAGACCAAGTAGATTAGAAGCATCCAATAGCACAGCTATATACAAGATACTGGATACTGTACAGCAAACCCTAACAAAAGGACTTTTCAAAGTTAACCCAATTACCAAATAATGTGATGATAACATTAACTATCGATTGTCTTTTTGAACCCTAAGACAGCAGGAACCTCACATCTCCACTATAGAGCCCCTACTTCCCCCAGTCCTGGAACCTTTGGATAGGGCCCACTTTCCCGTATGCCTCTCCCAATCCATACCAAATTTGCCTCTCTCCAAATCCATACCAATATTGCATCCGCCGATCACAGCCTAACCAACGCAACGATTGCCACCTCAACATGCTTCACCTCAGACTGTGTCCAGAGACTTCACGTGTGGAATGACAACCCTTCAGCTTCATTACTCGGGTGAGACCTTTCCTTTTATAGTACACTCTAATTTCATCTCAGGTGGTTCACTTTCTAACAAAGTCCCATAACCTAGATATACACCAGTTTCTGTGAGAGAGAGCATATGTTCACACGTATCCATAAACTACTGCAAAATATATACCTGAAAGCAGAAGTACACTAGAGTTTGCAGTGAGTACCTCCCTAACACTTCCTCTCCACTATTCTAAGCTTTGGGCCCATGATTGCTCAACAATTTGTTTGGCCTCATATGTTAACTCTCTTTCAATCACCAGGTTCCAGATGCCACCAGGATGCTGGCTAGGCTTCCCTGGATTGAAGATCCCACCTGTGTCCTGGAGCTCAGCTTCCCCAGAGACACACCCTACTAGGGAAAGAGAGAGGCAGACTGGGAGTATGGACCGACCAGTCAATGCCCATATTCAGTGGGGAAGCAATTACAGAAGCCAGACCTTCTACCTTCTGCAACCCTCAATGACCCTGGGTCCATGCTCCCAGAGGGATAGAGAATGGGAAAGCTATCAGGGGAGGGGGTGGGTTATGGAGATTGGGTGGTGGGAATTGTGTGGAGTTATACCCCTCCTACCTTATGGTTTTGTTAATTAATCCTTTCTTAAATAAAATAAAATAAAATAAAAAGAAGCAGAATTTAGAAGCAGACCAGCAGCCTCTTATTCATCCTCGATCTTGCTAATTCTGTCTTCAGCCTCATTAATTCTATTCTCTCTCCCTCTACTGTTCTCTGGAGTTCATCTATTTTGTTACCCTGTTCTGATACTGCTTTAGCTTTTTCAGCTACTTGTGTTCTTAGCTCAGCTATTTAGACTTTCAGCTCTCTAATAACCTTGAGATAATTAGTGTTTTCTTCCAGAGTCTCTTTGGTTGTTTCTGCACTTCTGATGACAATTCTTTTAAACTCTTTACTTACTCCTGTGATTATTTCCTTAACTAGTGTTTGGATGTTGACCTCATTATTTTGCGCTTCAGTCTTTGGGGGGCTTTTATCTGGACTATTGTCCTGGTTCATTTCTCCAATATTTCTTCTTGTTGGTTTAGCCATTTTATATAGTATGTTATGAATTCCCTCTTTCAGTACTTTTCAAGTTATTGATCACTCTTGCCTGGAATGACTTTTTGTCTAAGTAAGGTAATTAAAGTGTTCACAGTTGTGGAAATTGACAGTTGTTTCAATATTATTTTAATCTCTGAGTTGTAGCTCAGTGGCTTTAAAGCCTCTTTTTTTTTTCTTTCCTGTAGGCTATGGGAGTCTGAAGGCTTTTACACTACAAGTAGACTTCTTAGCTTAATCACTGACTTCTGACCAAGAGATAAAGCAGGGTGGGGCAGAGATAATCCAGTGCTTATGCAGAGACTCTCACAGCCCCACCACTAGGCCACTGATGTACAGATGTTCTCCTGAGTTTCCTGGCTAGTTCTCTGTCCCCTGGTGTCAGCACAGGTCCTCCCTGCCACTGCTTCAGATTCTGAGGGCAGTAGTAACGGAGAATCATAGTTGCATTTGGTGAGTCTTAGGGGAGTCCTCTCCTCCCTTAAGCTGTCTTTTTGTTGGTGAGACAGCCTTGAGGTGTTGTCTCAACTGCTTCCAGACTGTTACCAGCCACTTAATCTCTCCCTAGGCTTCTATCCGTCCATGAGCCACACATGTTTGCACTCACCGGTGATTTGGTGGGTTCCTTAAGTCTTTCTAGTCCTGTTGTGTTATGGTCCCATATGGTCTCCTTTGGTCTCCTTTTCCAACTCTGGAAGTCTCTGTTTTATTCTTAATTGAACACCAATAACTAAAACAATGTCTGACACTTGTTTCTTGAATAAATTAAATTTTTCCTATAAGTATGTGTCAACAAATTTCTTTGCATTATCTGGTGAAAGAACCAGATGTAAATTAATCTTAACTTTATGTCTGGTGAACAGTGACAAATTAAGCACTTTTTTTTTCTCTTCTGGGCATTAAAAATATCAGTTTACTGAAGAATGTATTTAAGGAGTATAAATGAATCATGAAAAACAGATAAGTAGCCATCATCTAAGACTATGAAATGTAAAAGAAAAAAAAGTAGAAGAAGCATCATTAGAGATCAGCAAAATAGGTCACATGGAAGGGTGCCTACTTTGCCAGATATATAACTTAGGTTCAATCTGGTCCACAGCATACTGAGGAAGCATCAATGTTGTTTTGTCTTTCTACTTCTGTCCCTTTATCTGAAAAAGTTTACCTTGAGCAGTGAAGTCCCATCAATGCCAAATATATATATATATATGTATATATATATATATATATATATATATATATATATATATATTACACAACCACATATAACCATAAATTTCTGCCTTCCTTTTCCTCCAGACATATCCCCTCTTCTACAGCATTTTGGGAACAGTTCTGAGGAACAGGGGATATGAAACCTCAGATAGCTGGGACACGGTCACATTATTTTATGTTACCACATGTTCTTCCCATACTATTGGGGAAGAACTGAAATGTAACAAAATGGAATGCTAAGACAGTTCTTGGAAAGCACAAAAGAAGCACCTTTATAGGAAACCAAAACCCAACAGGATAGACAGATCTCAATGAACCAATGGGAAGCTTGTCTCAAGTTTGATGAAGATCAGAGATTTAAAAGATACAAGGGAAGGTCTTTTTATCTCTTCCTGGCCCTCACAGGTCTGTTCCCATGAGCTTTCTTCATACTTTAACATTTTTTGTTCGACTCCTACCTTACATCTTTGCAATAAAGAGTTTATACTTGGGGCCCGGCACTGTTACACCAGGTTAAGCGCACATAGTACAGTACAAAGCATAAAGACCTGCTCAAGGATTCTGGTTTCAGCCCCCAGCTCTCCACCTGCTGGGGGGTCGCTTCACAAGCAGTGATGCAGGTCTGAAAGTGTCTCTCTCCCTCTCCCTCCCCCCTCCTTTCTCTCTCTTTCTCTCTCTCTCTTCCCCTCCTATCTCACTATCTCAATTTTTCTCTGTCCTATCCAATTAAAAAAATGGGGAAAAGTGGGTGGAAGAGACAGCCCAGTGGCAAGGCTCTCGCCCACCGAGCCCCCCAAAATGGGGAAAAAATGGCCACAAGAGTAGTGAATTGGTAATGCAGGCACTGAGCCCCAGCAATAATCCTGGAAGTAAATTTAAAAAAGGGGGGGATGAGGTTATACATTATTTACCTCATCACAGAGTCTTGTAATTTTTTTCAAGAAGGCACCATGAAGGATGCTGGGAGTAAACTGGTGGTCCTGGGACTTTCCATGGACCTAACTATCTCCCTCCTGAACAAAGAGTCCTGCAGTGGAGCAAAGTAGTATGAAAAATACAGATCTGGGGGTCGGGCGGTGGCGCAGTGGCTTAAGTGCATGTGGCGCAAAGCGCAGGAACCGGCGTAAGGATCCCGGTTCTAGCCCCCGGCTCCTCACCTGCAGGGAGTCCCTTCACAGGCGGAGAAGCAGGTCTGCAGGTGTCTCTTTCTCTCCCCTTCTCTGTCTTCCCCTCCTCTCTCCATTTCTCTCTGTCCTATCCAACAACGAATTGCGTCAACAAGGGCAATAATAATAACCACAATGAAGCTACAACAAGGGCAACAAAAGGGGGGGAAAAATGGCCTCCAGGAGCGGTGGATTCATAGTGCAGGCACCTAGCCCAGCAATAACCCTGGAGGAGGAAAAAAAAAAAAAAAGAAAAATACAGATCTGTCAAATCAGGTTAGTGTCAGATCACTTAGGATTGATCAGCTTCAAAGTTTCTGTCTATAAATTGGGAGTTTTAACCCCATAATCTCTTAGGACTCCTCTTGTCTTCTATAAATTCATTCTCTGGGATAATTCCCAGACTTTAAAATTCACCTCTAAGAAAACAAGCTGCTGATGCGTATTACTTTTGTAAGGGCAGACATGAAAATTCCCACTACCCCCTCCAGACTCTTTTGGGGGAGGTTAAGCAATCAAATTAATACCAAGCAGACTAGTAGGAGATAAAAACCAGAATAACTACATTCCTGTGGAGGATCCATATGAACATAAGCTCTACAGTTGTAACAAAATGAGGCAATACATATATAGATATCAAAATAAATATAGACACACAGATATCTTGAGCCTAGGAATGTAATAGATAGTTGGGGCTTCAAGAAGAGAGGAGGGGAATCACATGGCAAGGAAAGGGTGACTCAGATGATGAAGACCAGATGCTCTGTAATTAGGTGTTTGCCTTGCCACATAGATAGGTTTCTCCAATAGAAAGTTTATTTCTGGCAAAACCTGAATTCTGAATAGAGCCCCCTCCACCGACCCTGCCAGTTGAGAAAAATCTAATAGGCGAACACCAATTTGCAACTTCTAACAAACTAATGCCTTGAGTCTTAACAGCTGCTACTATGAAAGAGAGAAATATTTATGTTCTTTATGATGAAAGAATACAGCACCACCTATGACGTAGTGCCCTTCCTCCACTTTCCACTTAAAGAAAAAAAAAAAGGAACTTGAATCTGATCAAAGTTCTAGATAAACTGCTGATTGCAGTGAGACACAAAACACCCAACACCTGATAATCCACACCATAAGGATGTCGTTAGCAAGTAATCTGAGGAAAATTCTGCAGGCCAGAAATCCAGTTTCCATCACAAATTAAATGTGTATGTGTGTGGGGTGTGAGATGGGGGTGGGGTGAGTGGAGCACCTGAGGGGTGGGAAGTCAATTGCCAGAGACCAGAGGCTTAATATACATGACAGTGAATCACATGTGTAGGTTTGATTAAAGCAAACAGACCATGAAAGGAGAAACATGACATATATGAGTCATTGAGAAATTCAAATATTTGATATTATGGAAGTTATTTTTGTTGGGTCAAGATATAGTATTGTGATTATGTTGGTGGGAGAATGATTCTCTTAAAGACATACGGAATCACTTTACAGATTAAATGATGACGTCTCCGGGATTCGTTTCTAATAAGCATAGGAGCCTGGGTGGTAAAGATGAGATACAATTATTCATGAGTTAATGATTAACAAAGATATTGGATATGTAGGGATCTATTCTTTTGGGGAGCTACTCTCTGCCCTGATGCAGCGTTCTGGTCCTATTCCCAACTCAAATGCCAGTTCCCCAAGCAATACAGTTAGCCCACCTGCTTGTTAGCTGTCAGGCTCAGAAAAAAATTAGTAAAGTCATAGGCCCCTTGGAATATACCTAAAATAGACTTCCTAGCTCCTTCCAACATGAAGACCCCAAATCGCTGGGGCTGAGTGCCTCCACTACAAATCCACTGTTTCTGGAGGCCATTTTTTCCCTTTTGTTGCCTTTGTTGTTTTATTGTTGTTGCTGTAGTTGCTGTCATTGTTGTTAGATAGGACAGAGAGCAATCGAGAGAGGGGAGAGACAGACACCTGCAGACCTGCTTCACTACCTGTGAAGCGACCCCCCGCCTTGCAGGTGGGGAGCCAGGAGCTCGAACTGGAGTCCTTACCCAGTCCTTGAGCTTCGTGCCATGTGCACTTAACCTGCTGCGCTATCGCCTGCCCCCCTAAGACCCCAGATCTATCTTCTATACTCTTACTTTAGGTTTCTTATTATTAAACAGTTTGTTCTGCTTTACTATGTCTCTTTTTAAAAATTTTTCTTTGTTAGGACAGAAAGAAATTAAGAGAGGAGGGGAGATTAAGAGGGAGCAAGACAGAGAGACACCTGCAGTACTAATTTCACCACTCATGAAGCTTCTCCCCCACAGTGAAGGCTCAAACCTGGGTCCTTGTGCATGGTAATGTATGTCTTCAACCTGTGCATCACTGCCCAGCCCTTCTGGTTATCACAAATTTAACACTATTGACAGTATAATATGTTTAGGAAGTGACTTCATATATATATATATATATATATATATATATATATATATATATATATATATATATATAGTTAGTTAGTTACTAAGAGAGAGGAGAGATCAAAGCACCCCTCAAGGAGTAAGCCAAGGGCCTTGCCCAGGCAAGGCTGGCAACATTCTGCACATGGGATTTTTTTAAATATTATTTATTTATTTATTCCCTTTTGTTGACTTTGTTTTTTTTTTTTATTATTGTTGTAGTTATTATTGTCGTCGTCATTGGATAGGATAGAGAGAAATGGAGAGAAGAGGGGAAGATAGAGAGGGGGAGAGAAAGATAAACACCTGCAGACCTGCTTCACTGCTTGTGAAGCGACTCCTCTGCAGGTGGGGAGCCGGAGGCTCAAACCGGGATCCTTAAGCTGGTCCTTGTGCTTTGCGCCACCTGCACTTAACCCACTGTGCTACCACCTGACTCCCTGGGATTTTTTTTTTTAATGAAGTAATATTTGTTAAATCTCTTACAGTTGTTGAGGCTGTAAGATTAAGATATCAGGAGGGCTGGTTTCTACTGTGGCTTCTCTCTTTGACCTGCACATAAACACCTTTATGCTGCATCCTCTGCATCAAGTCCTTCCAACCTCTCTATGCTCATACAATTAAAAATACTGTTGCTCACAGTATTAAATATGAATATAGTACTTAGAAATAGAGTCCCAGGAAGAGAAAGATCTAAGGTCAGGCATCCATCTGTAAATGTTAATTTCCTTTTCATCATTTCTATTGACTACCGGGTAGGGGACACAGGGAGAAACTCATTAATGCCTCATATTAATAATAAATGTAATCATCAAAAATATGCTGGGTTTCTCTACTTGGGGATCTTCTAGTTCAGAAACAAGCCCTTAAAAATTAATCCATGCCACAAGATGGCACATTTGTCAAAGTCCAAGTTGTAGGGGCCAACCACATGGGGAAGGAAATGAATCATCTCTACCTTGTCCAATGGTTTCAAGAATTATAGAAGCATACAGCAAACCTACAGCCAACATCATAACTCAACAGGGATAAACTTAAGGCATTCCCCTCTCAGATCAGGGACTAGACACCCATAATTCTTCAGCATAGTATTGGAAGTTCTTGTCATAGCTATCAGGCAAGAGAAAGGAATACAGATTGGAAGGGAAGAAGCTAAACGCTTACTGTTTGCAGATGATATAATAGTATACATAGAAAAACCTAAAGATTTCAGCATCATTAAGCAATATAGCAAGATGTCAGGCTACAAGATTAATGTACAAAAGTCAGTGGCATTCCTTTACACAAACACTAAGTCAGAACAGAAAGATAGCCAGAAAACACTTCCATTTACTATTTCAGCAAAATCAATAAAATATCTAGGAATAAACCTGACCAAAGAAGTGTCAGACTTATATACTAAAAACTATGAGTCACTATTCAAGGAAATAGAAAATGATACAAAGAAATGGAAAGCTATCCCTTGCTCATGGATTGGATGAATTAACATTCTCTTGATCCATATGATCTGACATTGCATCAGCTGTTCTCAACCATATCAATGCAACCAGTAACACCTTGACATGTTTCACTTCGGATGCTGTCCAGAGATGCCAGGCATAGAATGTTAGCCCTTCAGCTCCATTACTCTGGTGAGACCTTTCCTAGCTCATAGGACTTGTAATTCCATTTTGGGTGATGCACTTCCTAAAAATGCCACAGAACCTAGATATAGACCAGGGCCCATTAGATAGCCACATGTGCACATATATCCATAAATTGAGGGAAAATAGATATCTTAAAGTAAAAGTGCACAATAGTTTGCAGTGGCTCAATAAGTGCAGCAAGCAAGTAGAAAAAAGACACAATAAGGTACTTAATCAAATAATTTATACTTAGACTTAGATACCTTCCTATTTTACTTCCCTCAATAATTCTTAAGCTAACCTTGTCAGATAAAGAAAGGACTACAAAAGCTGGATAAGTACAAGAGATCTTCATACTTTAATGATGGATTTCTTGGTCACTACTAGGCCGCCCCAACATCTGGAGCCCTAGTTAGGGAGTCCTGGGATTCCCACATAGATATGATGGGCTTAGACCTCTAACAAATCCCTCTCTCCACCATCACTGGTCCTCTCCATCAGGAACGGCATTGTGGACCCACTTGTGGGCCTCTATAAGACCTTGTCTTCAGTGTGGAACAATTGGAGGTAGTGCCCCATTCTCCAAAGGGAGGCTGGATCAACTTACTCTGCCACTTGAGGAACACAAGTCCTGAAATGAGTGCAGCTTAGAATGTACTAGCTATGACCATGGAATGTGAGCTCAGACCTATAGGGAAGCCGAGGTTACACAGGCTCCTGTTGAATATAGGCCTCAGATCAGATTGATGGGGTTTGCTATTAATGATATTTATATATTTTTCCCATTTTTCCCTACTCTCTTTCCTGATCCATCTTTCTAGTCTTATTTCCACTGTGACACCATTTCTCCAGACAATACCTTAGCTTACCTGCATGTTAGTTCTCAGGCTCAGGCAAAATTAGTAAAGTCATGGGCCCCTTTGAGTATATCTAAATTAGACTTCCAAAATGGAGACCCTAAATCTCATCTTCTATATTCTTACCTTTAGGTTCTGGTTATTAAAAAATTTGTTCTGCTTTATATCTTAATGCCTTTTCATCTCCCAAGCTGCAAATGCTACCAGGATGCCAACCTCACTTCTCTGGGCAGATGATCTCAACAATGTACCCTGTAACAACACCCCTCCAGAGTCCTGCCCCACTAGGGAAAGATAGAAACAGGCTGGGAGTATGGATTGATGTCTCAATCCCCATGTCCAGCAGAGAAACAGTTACAGAAGCCAAACCTTCTGTCTTTTGCACCCCATAATGATCCTGGGTCCATACTTCCAGAGGGATAAAGAATAGGAAAACTTCCAATGGAGGGGATGGGATGTGGAACTATGGGTGGTGGGAACTGTGTAGACTTGTACACTCTTACCCAACAGACTTGCCAATCACTATTAAATCAATAAAAATGCAAACAAATACATAGGAGTACATGACTTTGAAAATGCTTCGGAGATTTCATGGTGTTGTCTCTCCATGCTTTAATTGTGGCTCCTATGTTAAGAAGTCATGTTCTAAAACTCCATCTGATGACTCTTGACTCTACTGCCCCTCTGTAATGCCCTGAAGGATCCACAACTGGGGAGAGATGTTGCCTACACAAGGAACATGAGACCAACTGCCATAACACCTCAGAGAAGACCAAAGAGGTCCAACATGAGAGAACAGGTCTGAGTAAAGGCCCTGTATTAATTTTCCTTCAGTTGCTATATCCAAATATCACAGGTGGGTGATTTAAACAACTGATTTATTGACTAATAGTTCTGGAAGATGGAATTCTGAGACTAAGATGCCAGGAGGGATGGTTTCTATTGTGGTTTATCTCCTTGGCCTGCAAACAAGATATCTTCAATCTGAGTCCTCAGTTAGATGGTTTTTCTTCTGTGCATGTGAGAGCAAAGAGGGGGTTGGAGAGAGAAAGCAAAATAGAGTGAAGGAGGCCATATTTTTGGTGTCCATTCCTCTTTTTAAAAGGGCACTAATACTATCTATGGAGCTAAGCATCATCTTATAGCTTCATCTTAAATTCTTAAACATCCCATCTCCAAATACAGCCACATTATGTTAAAGCTTCAACATATGAATTTCAGAAAAATATAGTTCTGTCCATAATAGGTCCTAAAGTGAGACTCCACGTCCTACATAGTAGGAACTGAGCAGTCTGTTTTAGAGTAGCTTGGAAAACAAGTTTAAGAACAGATAGGAGTGCAGGTTGAACACACCAAGCTTTCAATTTTCTGACCACTATGGACCAACATCCTTCCAATCAGAGTTGGGGAACATCCAACTAGTGGGACATAAACAGCCCACAAATTCACTTGGTGTGATCTTGTCAAGGCAACTATAGTTGAGACTTGAAATTCAATAAATTGAGAGCTTTGTTTCATAGAAAAATTCAGTGGTAACTTTCAAGTGAATATTATTTTAATTATCTTTATTTATTCACTGGATAGAGACAGCCAGAAATCTAGAGGAAAGGTGGTGATAGAGAGGGAGAGAGACCTAAAGACATTTGCAACACTGTTTCACCACTTGAAAAGCTTTCCCCCTGCAAGTGAGGACCTGGGATGTGAACCTGGGTCTTTGCATATTGTAACACACGTGCTCAGTCAGGTATGCCACCACTTGGCCCTTAAAGTGAATAATTTTGTATAACCTGAGAATGATGTTATAAATAACCAAATGGCAGTTGGCAGAAAGAGGCTCTTCACCCCGATCTAATGTGTGTCCCAGGAACGTGAAAAAAGATGAAATGGTAAGGGTTCTACCCATACAACCACCCACAGGAACCAGACCTCTCACACCACTCATTTCTGTACCTGACTGTCCTGTAGTCTAGGAGCCTGGTGCCACGCCCCACTCAACTCCAGAACGACGGGTCTGACAGGGTCAACACCCCGGAAAACTCTCTTCAAGGAAGAAGAATTCTGGGAGTGGGTCTTGGCATCCCAAGCAGATCTAAATTGGAAACTCTGATTATTGTTTTCATTATGTAAATGGTAATGATGCCGTGTAATTGGGGACAAACAGCCCCTGTTCCCAGATTAGATACAGATGAACAGGAAATGTACACAAAGCAATGAGGTGGACAAAGTTATGGGTCATCAAATACATGAAGTTTTAGGAAAAATTCTTAATAATACTTACTCACCTCCTCTTATGAAATATGTTAAAACTCTACACAAAATACTATCTGCTAAGCCTATTACTCAGAAATGCATCACCCCATAAAGTACGACATTTCTGTGTAAAACCGCAAGGCCATCTAATCAAGAAATGAGCTTTACTTTCTGTTCCAGATATTGTTTATATAAGACTGAAAGATATATAAACTCTCACTTGCTGAATAAAAATTGAGTTCAGATTCACCCTCCTAAAGGAGTGCGGTGTAATTCTGTTCTCCCTTGTGCTGACTCCTGGTCCACCCACCGGTCTCTTCGGGGACTCTGTTCCTTCCTGCTGCTCCTCCGCTCGAGCTGTCCGTTGCAGCCTGGGAAACTGGTGCCTTATCTACCCTGAGGAAAACCTTGGATCCCTGTGGTTTTTATCTTTTGGAGCATTTTAGCCTAAAGGCTTCCCAAGCTTGTCTAAACTTGTAAGACCTAACACACCTTGACCAGAATGTCTCTGGGAAATCTGCTCTGAGAGAAATGTTTTCACATAGGTTACTCTTACACCTGTGCCTCAAATTTCTTCCCCTTCCTCCAACCTCCTGTTATTTTTGTTACACCTGGTAGTGAAGGAACTTTCTACTTTTTTCTTTGGATTATTTCCAGAAAGTGACTCCAAAGTCACTTTCATGACCAAATTCTCAGTACCCATAAATTGATTTCAGCTGCTGAGTTTGAGTAATTTGTTACACAGCAACAGATTAGCAACACAAGAGCATAATCTAGTAGAGAAGAATGTCTACATACATAGGAGAAACTATGTATGTGGCATGTTATAAGGGTCAATCAGCAGGAAATATAGGACAATAAACATTGAGAAATGAGAGAGAAAGAATTTTGGAATGGGAATTTCACTGAATGCTGCACCTGGAACCTTTCTACACTACTAGACTCTCTTTTTCTCTTAGCTAAAATCCAGAAGTTATTCTGACTAGGGGCTTGTCAATAGGGTTAGTTTGACCATACCCTCAGATATTATTGGTCATATTGGTTATACTTAAGGTTGGTGATCATACAATCTTGCTATAGTGTTGAGGCATGCGGGACTAGAAAGAGAATGGAGCTTGAAGTTTCAAGCAGTGTAGTTAGGTCAATGACATATGACCACCTCTTCTTTCGTAGCCTGTGCTATTTTGAATGGAATAAAAAGATGTCTTTCAACATCTAACTGTGTATAAGATGTATTGCTGGACTTACTTCTACATTGTATAAATACATCTACTTTTGTAATGTATAAACACTACAATTAATATAAACACTAAAATTAATAATATATAATTGTAAGCTATTATATGTTGTCTATATTTATTATATAGCTATTGAGAGTCTAATTTCTTCTTAATGTCTTTTCTGTCTCTATAATGCCATAATTTTATGATATAGAAAGCCATTGAAAGCCCAGAGGATAGCTTAACAGTAACACACCAGACTTGCAAGACTAAAGTCCCAGGAGTTCCAGGTTCAATCCCTGGTACCACCATATGCCAGAATGACCTGTATTCTAGTACTCTTTATCTCTTTCCTTCTTTCATGAAGATAGACAAAAAAAAACTTTAAAAATATAAAACAAAATATCCTTGAATCCCTTCAACTTTAAATTATTATTTATTTGCAGCCAGATCTGATACCATTTCTACCTTGTCTTTGTCTCCAAGGTCAAATAAAAGATAAATCTATCAGAAAGATTTGGTCATTTCTCAGATCTGGATCTATTAACTTGTGTTTGCTGATACTTCTTCACCATTTTCACACACAGGGTGAAGAATTTTGGATCAGTTGAGACTTCCAACCTGACCTTTTAGAGACTATAGAACATGATACTTCTTATGCATGTACAAAATATTTTATTTACTGTTGACCATAAAACATTAATCCTCCAATAAAGAAATTTTTTAAAAATTGCCATCAGGAGCAGTGGATTCATAGTGCTGGATCCAAGTCCTGAAGGCAAGAGAGAGAGAGAGCGAGAGACACACAGAGATTGAGAGAGAGAGAGAGAGGGACCTTCAGCACTGTGAAGCTCCCCTCCCTCAAGTGGAGACTGGGGGCTTGAACCAAGGTCCTTGTACAATGTAATACGTGCACTCAACTAGGTGCACAACCATGCAGTCCTTGTCATTTTCATTGGAAATATTTTAACAAGAATAAAAAAAAATCAAAAGAAAACAAAAAGAGTATCTTGAAAGGTTCTGAGGAAGTGTTAACTGCAAGATGATGCCCATCTTCCTCTGAGCTCCCTTTCACCCTCATTCCAGGGCTAGATTTATGGATTTTCTTTATGCCGATTTCTTCCAAGTAGGCTGTTTTATTACAAGTATGAAAGTCATTTAATTCACTGTTAACACAATCTATTTACAATCATAGACAAAGATATTCTAATAGAAATTACATGTGCAAAAGTTTTAAGTTCAATACATAAAAACTGAATTTATGCTAACACTCCATAAGGAAATTTCTTATATCTTCGTATACCATTCTATTCATCATTGCTTTAGGTCCATCAGAGGGACTAAGAAAGAATTATTTAGTCCAGTGGTTTTAAAACTCAGTTTTATGAAGCAGCCAAAGAAGAATGCCTCAGGGGTCACCATTCTAAGTCCACAACCCTGACTTCAAAAACAGCAGCTTGATATTAAAGAAGAATAAATCTTTTTTCCCCCTAGAGTATCACTTAACTCCAGTTTATGGTGGTGTGGGGATTGAATCTGGGACTCTGGAGACTTGAGCATGGGAGTCTTTATTATGTAACCATTATGCTATTCCGCCCCTCCTCAAAAAGAATAAAAATTTCCATTTGAAGCAATATGTATAGACTAGAAAGTATTATGCTTAGTGACATAAGTCAGATAGAGAAAGACAAATACCATACGATCACGGTCATGCAATCACACTCATATGATCCACAAAGAAATAAAATAAGCCAATGAACTAAATAAAACAAAAACAAGACTGTGAGAACTGAATGGCAATAGGACAGTATTTTCTAATGAATAGATATTAGATTGTTAAACTGCATCCCTGCTCGTCAATAAAGATTGAACTGCGTCCCACTCAGCCATGAGTCCCTGGTCATCTCTCTCCCACCTGCAAAGCTAGCCTGGCATCTGGCACCCAAACAGGGACCGGCACATGGGGACTGGAGGCTCAAACCCGGATCTTTGCACATTGTATCACATATACTTAACCAGGTGGCCACCATCTGGTGTTGGTATGCATGAGACCCCTTCTGTTTCATTTGGTTTAAATCCCCCCCTGCTTAACACTATTCTATTTACATAACCACTTCATTCTATTTACATATCCACTGTTAACAAGTTCCACCCTCCCTCCAGGGCATTTGTGGTTCAGTGATAGGATTCTCGCCTAATCTGCCCCCTCTTTGTCACACTCTGATTTTCACCAGTCACTTTTCTCTCCACCCTCTCTATGTCACATCCTGTTTCCACCTTACTTGGCAAGTATATATAAAGACAGCATTGTGAGTTTTAGAGTACTGTAACTTGAGTTTAGCTTAGCTCGTCTTAGATTGTGCTGCGTCCTGCATGAATAAAGAGATACTGCCTACAGCTCAACCATGAGTCCCTGGTCGTCTGTTACCCGCCCGTGAAGCCAGCCCATTGAAAACAACATAACCTGTCGAAAACAACATATGGCGCCACAACGTGGGACCAGACCTGCGCAACTCCCAGACAAGTGAAGACTTTGCCTACCTATGCACTATGGTCTTCTCTTCTACTTATGAAGAGGTTTGCCAAAGCCTCTACTGTTTCATCATGAGACAGTTACTCTGTCTCTGGAACATTTTGCTCTGGGCCAAACTTTGTTTCCCTGACCGGGAACTTTGGTTTCTTATGACTGGGATCATAGAGCTTGGGAGATGCACTGAGATTTCTCCTTGGACTTTCTGGATTCCCTCTCCCATGTTTCCTGAGGAAAAGGACTACATTTTACTCCGGGCCACAGTTTGGTTCTTTATGACTGTGATCATAGACCTTGGGATATGCATGGGGATTTCCCCTGGAACTTTCTGGACTTCTTCTCGAATGTTTCCCATGGAGAAGGACTACTCTAATTTGAGGAGCATTCTCCAGTACCCTGGAAGTTCCCAAGTATGGAGACACGTGGTTAGTTCTACTCTCCTGATTGGATTCTTTCTTCGATGGGAAGACACTTTTAAAAATGGGTGCCTGAAGCAATCCAGCAGGAACAGTCAGAAACACCCTAAATGGAATTTCGAGGACCTTTTTGGACTAGGACGTCCTCCGGGGATTCTTAATCCTACATGGTGAGATCTTGATAATCTGGTTCAAGTTGCATTTCATAAGAGAATGATTTGAATGACTGAATTTTTGTTTGACATTGACTTAAAAAAAAAAAAGCTGGACGCAGCCGTGATTTCTAGAGACATCCAGAAACAATCCAAAAAATTGTTTTTTCCCTCCTTGGATTTCTCTTTTACGTCTTGACATGAATCTGAAATGTTTAATCCTCAAAACGGTATGAGTTATGGGTGGGGCAGATAGTGCAATGATTATGTTAATTATTCCCATGCCTGAGGCTTTTAACCGTGGTTCTTCTGTTTACCTTTCCACATTTTATTGAGTTTAAACTGTTTAAACAACCTTAAAATCATACTAGAAAGGACTTCCAATTATAATGGAGTTATCAATTATAGTAAACTTTTAATCTGCTACAAGTTTTGTTTGACAAGTAAGTGAATTTCAGCTTTCAAAGTCTTCACATGAAAAAGCATCTACTCAAATGAAAATTTCTGGAAACCCATTTGGACGCCTGTTCTCTGACATTGCCCACAAGATGGAATGATTACAACACATCCCCGGAAACCAATGATGAGACCTGGCACGACCTGAAGAAACAGATTCACAGACTCCAAAGCTCACTCTTTACAGAAAAGCAGAATTCTGGTGGCCAACATTCCCCATCAAGACAGACGTACAGCGTTTCATCCCTTGGCATTTTCTTCTGTGGTCAGCTACGTTGGACTGACACCTCCATCGGACTTACTGGTACATGCTGCTGTGTTTCTCAAAGACTAACTTCAGCCAATTGCCTTGAGACTTTATAGACCATGTCCCCTCGCCTGCAGGCTCTGCTCCAGAGTCAGAAAACTCCCCCTCCTTACTAGGTTATGCCCACAGAGGCATGAAGCGCCCCAAGAGGCAAGAGATGCCCACAGAGGTAGGAAATGCCCTTTGAGGCAAGAGATGCCCCCAGAGGCATGAAGCATTCCCAGAGGCAAGAAATGCCCTTTTGCCTGCTAGGCCTTGCCCTTTGAGGCAAGAAACGTTCCCCTTGGCATCACACTGGTTATTGCTGTTCACCTATTTTGTTTTCCATGTCTTATGCCAGTTCTTTTGAAACCACCTGTACGATATAGGTTTCTGTTCACCCCACAATGGCCATTAGTTAAAAAGAAAGGGGGAATTGTTGGTATGCATGAGACCCCTTCTATGTCATTTGATTTAAATCCCCCCTGCTTAACACTATTCTATTTACATAACCACTTCATTCTATTTACATATCCACTGTTAACAAGTTCTACCCTCCCTCCAGGGCATTTGTGGTTCAGTGATAGGATTCTCGCCTAATCTGCCCCCTCTTTGTCACACTCTGATTTTCACCAGTCACTTTTCTCTCCACCCTCTCTATGTCACATCCTGTTTCCACCTTACTTGGCAAGTATATATAAAGACAGCATTGTGAGTTTTAGAGTACTGTAACTTGAGTTTAGCTTAGCTCGTCTTAGATAGTGCTGCATCCTGCATGAATAAAGAGATACTGCCTACAGCTCAACCATGAGTCCCTGGTCGTCTGTTACCTGCCCGTGAAGCCAGCCCATTGAAAACAACATAACCTGTCGAAAACAACAATCTGGCTCCCGAATCATTTCAAATTTATAGTAAGACTATATATACATATATAGCCAAACGGTCTCTAAGACTTTGTAAAAAGTATGTTGATTATCCCAAAGGGATAGGGGCTGGGGCTCAGAACTGTGGTGGTCTTACAGACCATTATTAAATCACTGATAAAAATAAATTAGAAAAGAAAAGACTCCATGATGAAAATATTTTTTAAGCTATGTAGAGAAGAGGACCAGAAGCTAACTCACCTACACAGCACATGAGAGCACCACAGCACCAACACTGGGAGAAAGCACCACAGACAAAGGAATAGTGTTGTGGTATCTCTCTCTGTCTGTTTGTCTGCCCATCTCTATCTGAAATAAAAATAAAATTAACCAATTAGCCTGGAGGCAGCCAACTCAGTACTGTAAACAAACAAATGTAATCCGCAGAGTTCTAAATTTGGCACCACATGAAAACATCTGGACAGAATTAGGGGAGTTCTGATGGATGGTAGAGTAGTGCCAAGGAGAGGGGGGTTAAAGAGAAAAGGGAAAGAAATTGACCTAGGAAATCAGTGTGTGCTATCAACCATGCACTGTTGGTATGCTTCTGGATTCTGCTTGTGAGACCTTCTGCTTTGATCATCACATTGGGTTCACTTTGTCTTGCTTGCGATGTGTTCTGTTTGCATGTCCACTGTTGGCTGGGCACCCCCTTGCCTCTTCGACATTTGGTTTAGTCCTCGCTGGTTCGTGCTTTTTCCTTCTCCCCTCCAGGTATGTATTTCCTTTGTTCCTGACTCTTCCACCTCAGGAGGGAGGTAGGAGAGATACAGGACGGAATTGTGTTGTGATTAGGTTGTTGGACTGCATCCCCGCTCGTGAATAAAGATTGAACTGCGTTCTCAGCTCAGCCATGAGTCCCTGGTCATCTCTGTCTCCCGCCTGTAAAGCTAATTCGGCAATGTACAAGTCCTTGACCATTTTTTTAAATGACTCTATGATATCCCTTACTATATATAGATTAGAACACCAAATAAAAAAGAAATAGATTTCCTCAGAGTCAGATAGTGAATTTAGCCTTCTACACAGAGAGAAGAGTGAAACTAGACTCCCCAAATAAATATAGTGTCCTAAGCCAGTGATAAATCAATAAAATTTTATTTATGCAGAAGAAAAAAAGGAGGAGAAGGAGGAGGGGGAGGAAGAAGGAAGAAAAGGAGGAGGAAGAGAAAAGGAGGAGGAAGAAGAAGGAGGAGGAGGAGGAGAAGGAAAATGTGGTACATCTGGAACGCACCAATCTAGTGTTTCTTTATATTTCATGTTGCTATCCTAGCAAGACTGGGAGAAATGGAAAAGAAAGGGCATCAAACAAATGTATATATTTACAAATATCAGAAATTATTTGGGGGTTGTGCAGAATTAGAGAGAATTACTGAAAGTACAATACAACCTCATGATGATCAGTTTGGGCAATTAATGCAAAGTTCTGGAAAATTCAAAGAGATTATTTTAGAGAGACACGTAATATTTGTGAGTATATTCAAATAAGCTTAAAGATCTTTATGACACAAATTTTAGTTAATTGATGAAAACACTGAAATGTAGATTAATCATCTGTAAATAAATAAATAAATGTAAATAAAAAAGAACTTCAAAGATGCCTGAAGTAATTTTTTTTCTTTTAAATACTTCAACCACTTCCTCCCACCATTGTGTTCCTTTTCCCAGTTGGTTTAACAAACCTCACTTGCATTTAATACTCATAAGTTAAATGTCAAGTCATCTCCTGGGTAAATGACAAAAAAAATGCAAAATAAGTGAAAACTTTGTTCTGTGAATATCTAATGGGAAAGGAAAGCAATCGTGTGTGTGTGTGTGTGTGTGTGTGTATGTGTGTATATAGGAGGGCTATTTATATAAACAATTTGAGTCATCCAACATCACTTTGCCTGTGTTTATTTGGCAATTTAGTTTCACAGGATCATCTGAAATTAGTTTGGTATCAAGTGTGGGATTTGTTTCCCCAAAAAGATTCAGTTGGACTTTTGCCCAGCTCCCCAGAGCAAGCCTCTTTCAGTAAGTGTCACCTAGCTATATGGAACTAAAATCAGCTGAGACTCTCTGAACCTCCAAGAAAAATCATTATCATTCCCTAAAGAATGCAGACTACATAGATCTAGGGTTATTTCAAGAAGCAGGAAAAAAATCAATTGAAAAAACTGATCTTAGGGCAAGGTGGTGGCCCATCTGATTGAGCACACATTTTATAGTGTTCAAGGATCTGGGTTCAAGCTCTGGCTCTCCTGTAGGGGAAAAGCTTAACAAGTGGGGAAGTGGTAAAGCAGTGCTGTAGATGTGTCTCTCTGTCTGCTTCTCTCCCCCTTCCTCTGAATTTCTCTCTATCTCTATCCAATAAATAAGTTAAATGTTAAAAAAGAATAACTAATCTTAAAACATGTCATATAACCTGAGATATTGTTTTGTTGTATGAAGTGATCTTTCCTCATCATGTGAAACCCCCTCTCTCTTCTGCATTCTCCAGGTCACTTTGCTCAGGATATAAACTCTTGCTTTGCCCACATTTGCTTTATAACTTTTGGCTATGTAAATTCTCCATATATATGTTACTCAATTTGGTCTTTTTCTCAAACTAATGAGTCCAATGTTTGTCCAGTCCCAAAGGAAGCCACACAAAAAGTGAAAGTCAACAAATTATTTTCCAGAAAATTTTTAGAATGATATTCCCAGATCTCTGGGTCATCAGGTCAACTCTATGTAGCAAGTGGAGGGCGAAATATACCAACAGAACGAGACCGAGACTGGGTCCCATGTGGTCTCAGACTTCACTCTAGGTGAATGACTTCCCAATCATCACAGGCAGGATTCAACTTTCCTGCATAAAGGAGAGTTTTTTAACCTGTAGGTCAAAACAGCCAAATAAGTATATATATGCTCACAGACTTTTCAGGAATATCTCCCTGGGCAATAATTAAACTTGGAATTGAAAAATCAAAAAGGAAAGAACTCCCATTTCTGTCAAGCCTACATTTTATATATTTTTGATGTGAGCAGCTTGCTTATCCTGTTTCATGCATCACTGTGATGTTTCTAAAGAACTCTCTATGCAGTTCATCTAGGAAATTTTTAAAGCATATCTTTCAAGTTAGGCACAGCAGGGAACCAGACTCAAGGATCCGTTTTTCTACCTGTGGTGACATTAAAGACTGTAGAAATTGGAACTTAACAGAACTGTTCCTGGTTTCCACACCCTGAGGGTAGGCACTGACATTGGTGACACTGAGTGTAAAGTTACCATTCTCCTTTGTATCAGCCACTCTGGTATCTGCGGGTGTAGAGACGAGTTGTGAATAATGCAGAATGTGGAATGGACTGTGCTTTTTAGCTACATGGCAAAAAGAGTTTGTGACAAAAGCTTGATGACTAATTCCTAAATGTGCATGCCTGAGGCAGGACATTAAGTCTTTATTATTTTTATTTTTTATTACTTATTTCATGGTGATTTACAAAATTACAAAATAGTGGTCTGGGAGGTGGTGCAGTGGTAAAGCTTTGGACTCTCAAGCATGAGGTCCCAAGTTTAATTCCCAGCAGCACTTGTGTCAGAGTGATGTCTGGTTCTTTCTTTCTCTCTCCTCCTATCTTTCTCATAAATAAATAAAATCTTTTTAGAAAATTAAAAAATAATAAAATAGAGTTATATTTCCATACCATTCCTACTACCAGAGGTCTACATCCCCTTCCAGCTGAAACTGCAATCCTTCTCCTAAGGTTACAGATATAGGTTGATTTTATATCTACATCTATTTATTTTTGGCCCATTTTTTTCCTATGAGTCTACCTTCACTTGCTTTATAAGTCATAGCTACACTTATTACTACTTCTAAGTGTCCTTCCTTTTTCTCTTATCTCTCAGATTAGCAAAGCAGTGCCTGGTTTCCTTTGTGTTTACCAGATTCCTTTTCAGTGATATATTTCTGGTACTAGTAGAATTGGGGTTCAAAGCCCTCTGGTCATCTTTCCCTAACATCCTCCCCTGTAAGCGTATAGACCAAAATTCTTTTTGGGGAGCAGAAGGAAGGAGTTCTGGTTCCTATAATTGCTTCTCTTCTGGATATGGACATTGGGAGTTTTCTCCATACCCCTACCCTGTTCCTATCTTTCCCTAGTAGGGTAGGGTTCTGGAGAGGTGAGGTCCAGGTATTTGTTGGTGAGGTTGTCTGTCCAGGGAGGTCAGGATAGAATCATAGTAGCATCTGTAACTTGGTGGCTGAAAGGCAATAAGATATTAAGCAGGACAAAATGATTAATGAGCAGGAACCAAAGAGTATAGATACAACAGATGAGAATAGAGGCCCTGGCGTCTCCAAAAGGTAGGATGTCTATTTTAGGCATGTTTCTAGGGGCCCAAAATTTTAGTAACCTCTGCGATTGATAGCTAGCATAAAGGTAGACTAGAAATATTGTCTGGGCTGATGGTGTCAGAGTGGAGAATAGAATTTGAAAGCCAGAACAAGGCAGAGAGTAGCTCTCAAATCTTAAAAAAAAAAAAAAAAAAAAAAAAGTCTATAAATACAATGAACTATTTACCGCATCAATCTGACACAGGGCTTATGTGTATTCATATTTATTACAGGAACCTATAAAAACCTCTGAGTCCCTGTCTGCTTGAGCTTACAGTTGATGGTCACAGCTGTAACCTTGTAGGCTACACTCATTATAGAACCAGTCTTCCTCAAGTGACAGAGTAGGATGATCCAGCCTTCCTTTGGATTGTGGGGCAGTTTTTAGGGAGGGTAAGGTCCTGGAGATGCCCACAAAAGAGCTTATAATGACATTCCTGGTGAAAGTGACCATTGATGATAAAGAGAGGGATCTGTTAGATGTCTAGGCCCATTGTATCCATGGAGAAATCCAAAGATTCTCTGACTAGGACCCTATGTAATGAGGTGGCCTGGTGTTGTACAAAACATCTATCATTAAGTGAGCCAGTCTCTTGCCCTTCTCCAGTTTTTTCAGTCCCTTCTTTGTCTGATGAGCTTAGACTTTCTTGCAGTTTTTAAAGTCTTGAGTGGAATTTTTGTATGAAAGCTGGTATTAGGTTTACTAAGTCTGGCCTTGAGTTAAGGAAGAAATAGAGCCAGGTTTTTAGTGTAGTCTAAATTAATCTCTGATCTTTTTTGCATTCACTTGTTTGATGCTTTAATCAGGTTGTCATAGGGACAATAGTCCTTTACTTGATATATATTGTATGACTTTATATCCCCTGGTCAATTGTATACAATGATTCTTTAATATTTTATATATTAATTAATTATAAAAATAAGAGGAGAGAGAGAAGGAACCAGACATCACTCTGGTACGTGTGCTGCCAGGGACTGAACTCAGGACCTCATGCTTGAGAGTTCACTGCTTTATCTACTGCACCACCTCCAAGACCACTATACAGCGTTTCTTCTAAAGCTTTGCAAAGGGTGATAATAATGTTGATGCTCTGTCAGAAGAGATTAAAAATGAAAGAGTAAATCTTACTTTCTTCTGTAAAGTTAGCTGAATAATTAGAGTGAATGAGGGAGGTGAAGTCAAGGGACAAGAGAGGAAGATGTCTGGACCTGAGTAGTAAATGTTTGATTAGAGAATTTATGGTGACTTCTTTAGGCCATTCTACTAGATTGCCAAGCTTATTAGAGAGGGCACTTACTTTTGGTGCTAGGGAGAATAATTTCCCAGTGACGAATTCCTCTTAGATTGATTGGCAACTGTGCTTTATATAATAGCATGTTCACTTAAATGGATGCAGTACAGCCTAGCCCCTAAAGCTGTGCTTAATATGACTGTGGTATTTTCTGAAGAGAGACTGTACCACAGTTAATGATTGCTTGTAACTGTGGGAGGAATCACTTTGTGCAATTAATATTCAAGTACATGAATCTAAGACTCCAAGTGAGGACATGTGATGGAGGAGGAATTATCTTCCACCAGCTGTTTTGCTGGTTTTTGTCATATTTCCTTTAGAGTTTCTTCTTTATGTTCATCTCATGTCCACTAGGTACATAAGAGTTTGTGTCCTGAGTTTCTGTGCTAAGTCTTTACCCTGGCCTTACTGTGCAGGAGTACAGCTCTGCAGTATGGGAATCCAGCTCCCACAGGGGCCCAAGGAAGAAGAGGGAAATAAAAGCACTCAGAGGCAAAGAACCCTGGAACCATTCAGGGCCTGGACTGGAATGGAACACTGAGCACATTTGTTGGGACATATTTATACAGCAAATTTTGGCAAACTTCCTCACAAATTTGGATCCTTCACTCAGTTACGTAATTATTTGCCTTATGGGTTTGAGACATTTTCTCCTTCTCTAAATTAGTATGGGAGAAAGTCAGAAGCCATGATGATGGCCTCTTCTGCATATATCCTCAGAGATCTTGGGAGTTTCAGCACGTGGCACACTGAGAATTTCCTCAGAAAACTGTCTCAGCAGCACACATTGCTGTGGCACATAACACATGGAGGTTTTGCCTCTGATAGTTGCACAGCTGTGCCATGGAGGATTTGTCTCTAATAGCTGATTCACAGGTTCTACTATGAGGCTTGTCTCAGAAAAGATTTTCCACCATTTCTCTCCTTAACTTAGTATGACCTATCTCCTACATTGCTGACCTTAAGAGATTTTGCTCCCTGTTAAGCCTCCTGCAACAAGAGTATAGCAAGTCCATAGGCAGTGTTAGTCACAGTGCAATCTAGTTCACAAGGCAATAAGTGATCCCATGAAACAAAACACAAAACATGAAAACAAAAAATAAGTTTATTCTTTGGCCAAAGAAGGATAATGGAAACTTATGCTTGGGATAAAAAAATTCTTTTCCCCTAAATGAGGTTCTAAAGTTTCTATGGGTAGGCCAAATTAGTTTTTAATTTCTTTACTAGGGATTAATGGTTTACAGTCAACAGTAAAATAAAATAGTTTGTAACATGTAAGATTTCTCAGTTTCCACATAACAAACCAACTAGATCCTACTCTGCCATTATATTCCAAGACCTGAGTGCCCCCCCACCCGAGTCTTTTATGGTAGGACAAATTTTTAATATTTAAATGTGGACTGCTACTGCCCTATTACAGTGTCTTGTCCCTTCCTTAGGGATCCAATTCAATAATTTCTCTTTTACCTTTCATCATTTTCAAACAATAAAGAAAAAATTTTGTGGTCTATATTAGTCTTCATCAATCAATTGATTATGGCTAAACAACAGAGAAAGGAAATAAAGTATCTGTGCCAATATATGTGGTATACCTTGGTGTGCTTTACTTAAGAGTATTTCAAAAGTTCCTCAAAGATTCAGAAACTTAGAAGTTAGAATTCTGGGTCCTAAGACCTGGGTGAGAACTCTCTCACCTGTATCGACAGTGTCCTGATGAAAACCAGAGTCACCCGAAGTCGTCATAAGACTTCTCAGAGGATATAGGTCACTTCTGAAAGAAGAGTTTTTAAGTCTTGTCTGATTTGTTTGAGCTAAACCTACCAGGAAAATAAGAAATCTTGTAGATGTTTTCATGAACAAGAAGTAGCATTCCTACTCTGCTTCTAGGAAGTTATTCCTTATGAGTCAGAAACAGAATCCCTTGAGAGAAAAATGTGTTCCTCACCTCATTTAAAGTTACTTTACCAACTTCCTTCAAGCCCTTGCTCAAATGTCACCTACAAATGAGGTCCACCCTGAGCACATAATTTAATTTGCCCCCTCCACACACACACTACCACAGACACAAAGTGATCAACTCCCATCTTCTTACCCTCTCCACATGCTCTTTCTCTATAACCTTAAAAGGTGGTGGCACACCTGGTTGAGCACACATGTTACAATGTGAAAGGATCTGGTTTGAGCCCCTGCTCCCTACCTGCAAGGAGAAAGCTTTGCGAGTGGTGAAGCAGTGCTGCAGGTTTCTCTCTGTCTCTTCCTCTCTATCACCTCTTTCCCTTTTAGCATCCGGCTGTCTATTTCCACTAAATAAATAAAGATAATAAAAAATTTAAGTAAATTAATTTATAAAGTCAAAGGTTTATTGTATATCCACCACTGCTGTATTGAGATGAGTAAAAGTCTGTTTCATTTCTTGATGCAAGCCCTGTCTGTCCAGGTGAGGATGCTTAGTGACTGTAATGAATCTCAGAGGGAATAGTGACTTAAGGTGTGGCAGGTTCTCTATACTACTAGATTTTAAAATATGCAGGTATGTGCATGGGACCATATTTCACTGATCTTATTTTAACAAATAACTTACTTATTTAGAAACCATAACATGTGAACTCTATAAAGGATGTGGGGTGGGGGAAGGTGAAATGGTGTGTGTGTGTGTGTGTGTGTGTGTGTGTGTGTGTGTGTGTGTGTGTGTGTGTGTGCAGGAAGAGTTGGTGATTAATCTAGAGGGGGAGCAGGACACTTCACAAAATTTTGGAAACCTAAACTAATTGTAGGTGACAGCTGCCTTAGCAAGGGATCCCCATGGATACTGCACTCTCAGATGTGACCACAAGAATAATGATGATAGACTATAAAGCTTGTCATCAGGAGAGATTCTCCCAGTCTTTCTGATGAATAATTGTTAATTTTATAAAAGGAAAAACACCAGCTTCACTTTGTTTAAAAACAGCAACAACAAAACCCAAATGTTATTTAAAGCTCAAATACTTTCACAATTTTTCTCCTGGTTTAGCCATCCTTGTAAAAGAATGAGGAAGAAGCTGTGACACAGTACAACTAGTTCTGTTTTTAGATGCTGTGCACACTCAATTCTATCACTAAACCAGTTGTGTGACCTCAGATAAGTTGTTTAACCTCTGTTTTTCTCATCTCTAAAATGAAAAACTTGGCGCTATATCAAAAATTCTGCTTCTCTTCATAGCACATTCCTTAACATTAGTCTCATCTGAAAAATAGAAACTGTCTTTTCTTTTTAAAAAAATTCTTATTTATAAAAAGGGAACACTGACAAAAACCATAGGATAAGAGGGGTACAACTCTACACAATTCCCACCACCAGAACTCTGTATCCCATCCCCTCCCCTGATAGCTTTCCTATTCTGTATCCCTCTGGGAGTATGGACTCAGGGTCATTATGGGGTGTGGAAGGTTTTCTAAATAGCATAATGACAAACACTCTGTGGTTTCCTTTCTTCCACTGCCTTTGCCTTATTTTACTCCCAGCACTTTTAAGAGTTCTGTCACTTGGGTTCTGTTTCTCCCGAGTGCCACTCAGAAGGCTCCTAATGAAAACTCTATCCAAGGTGGAGAAATAATATGGGAAGCCATGTTAGTAAGGTCTCCATCAGGTCCCTCCTTTAACTACTTAGCAGCGGATGACAGGATTTGAGAAAGATGTCCCTGCTGATCTATTAGTAACAGGTAGCTTCTAGTGAGTCCCCTCTCCATCCCAGTACCAGGATCTAGACATGTCTCATCAACGCCACTCAACATCCTTATGGGTCAGATTTTTTTTTTTTAATATTCATCTGCACATAAACCTGAAGTTAGTTATATAGGCAGGATCTTGACTCTGGTATGTTTAATTCCTAAGTCCATATTCTTTCCATGGTCTTGCAATTGCATGAAAAAATGTGGTTCTGTCACTGAGAAAGTCAGTGAATGCAAATGGGTGCAGCCTCTGGAAAATAGCATAAAAAAAGCTAAAATAAAATAGAAATGAAAATGGAAAAACTGGGGGCAGAGCCAAGATGGCGACTTGGAAGCAGCAGCTGGTGTGAGCTCCAGCAAGCTGTGCAGCTTGTGACCTAGGATTGTCTGGATAGGGTAGGATACTGGGCCATCAGCAAGAGGGTGAATAAGGGGTCCTCAGGATGACACCACTCTTGGGTTAGAAAACGGAGGCCGTGGGGGAAAAGAAAAGAATATCTTTTGATTATTTCTGAAGCTCACCCCTCTCCCCCATCCCAGAACCAGCCCCTTCTAGCAGGTTCCCTGATGAGCTATTTTCTTTTCCAAGATTCTTGGCTCAACATGGGTTTCATTCTAAGCCTTTTCCTTTTCCTTCTATTTCTTTTTTAAGTGGCTGAAGCTCTATTTGAGTGACAAAATACCTGACCAATCAGAGCCTCACCCCATGGGAAAGACTACCTGGAGGTTTTTTTGGGTTTTTGTTTTGTTTTGTTTTTTATTTCTTTTGGATACTTCTTACAATTGGCTATCTTTGCTCAAGCTGTCTGCAGCCAATCTGGAGCAGTCCAAGCTGCAGACTGATTGTTAGGGTTTTTTTTTTTTTTACTCTATTCTATTTTATTATTACTATTATTATATACGTGTGTCCCTTTTTCCCCCTCCTTCTTCAGGTTGACCAAAATTAACTGTTTTTGTTTTTTCCACTGCTAGGTGAGTGGGTGTCTAATCCAGTGTGAGAGGAACTTATTTCTCTCTACTTCTTCCCTCCACTCTCCTTTTTCCCTCCTCCTAGCTAATTCAATAAAAAAAAAAACCTCTTTCCATTCACTGCTCTTTTCTTTTCTTTTCTTTTCTTGTTCTTGTCTTCTTTTCTTCCTTCCTCCTTCTTTTGCTTTCTGAATTCACTGATACTCATTTGTGAATTATTTTGGGAAATAAATCTGACTCAGAGTGAACTCTCTTTCTGTGTGTGTCTCTTTTCTCTGCTTCCCTTTCTCCTCTTTCTGTTCTTAGAATTTACAGTGGACAGTAGATTTGCATAATTATCTATTCTTGCTTTCCCTTTCTTCCTTTCTCTTTCTTTTTCCTTTGGATTTGGTTGCTATTTTTTCTTGGACTAGAGGTGTTGTTTGGCTGATATTGGTTGAACTTCATCAATCCTTGACTCAGTTACTATTGTTGTAATTTCTGAGGTTGGGTGACAACATTTGTCATAAAGTTATTTAATATAGTGTGGCTTGTACTCAAAACACAACTGAAGAACGAAAGAACAGAAAAATAAAACCCACATCAATAAAAATAAATGGTTAAATCAAGAGCAAATAAAACTGCTACCACAGTGAATCAAGACAGGAGCCCAGAAGAAACTCCAAATCAGTCAGAAGTAACCACAGATAAGAAAAATATGCAAGCAATAATAAACCTAATAATCACAGAAATGAAAACAACTATGGAGGAAAGGGCTATCAGAATTAGGGAAACAACAGATGAGACCCTCAAGGAAAACACAAGATACCTCAAGGTAATAGAGAACTGAAAGCTGAAATAGCTGAACTAAAAGGTCAATTAGCAGAACAAGCTGATACTATAACTGAACTGAAGAAAGAAGCTGATGGAAGGGAAAGCAGGCTAACAGAAGCAGAAGGCAGAATTAGACAGACAGAGGATGAGCTAGAGAAAACTAAAAAAGAGGTAAAAGAGCTCAAGAAGAGATTGAGAGACACTGAAAACAACAACAGAGATATATGGGATGATCTCAAAAGAAGTAACATTCGTATAATTGGCCTGCCAGAGGAAGAAAAGAGGAAGGGGAAGGAAACATTCTAGAGGAAATTATAGAAGAAAACTTCCCACACCTAAACAACAGAAAAGAATTAAGATTCAAGAGGCTCAGAGAGAATCAACCCAGACCTGAAGACACCAAGACACATCATAGTTAAAATGAAAAGAAGTAAGGACAAAGAAAGGATCCTAAAGGCTGCAGGAGAAAAAAAAAAGTCACATACAAGGGAAAATCCATAAGACTATCAGCAGACTTCTCCACTCAAACTCTAAAAGCCAGATGAGAATGGCAAGATATCTATGGAGCCCTGAATGAAAAAGGGTTTCAACCAAGGATAATATATCCTGCTAGACTTCCATTCAAACTAGACGGAGGGATCAAAATCTTTTCAGACAGGCAACAGTTAAAGGAGGCAACCACAACCAAGCCTGCCCTGAAAGAGGTTCTAAAAGACCTCTTATAAACAAGAACATCACCATAATACTTGCCATATATCAGAGCAAACAAAAAATTGTTGGATAATGGTACTACAATACATTAAATCTGTAATATTAATAAATGTCAATGGCTTAAACTCACCCATCAAAAGGCACAGAGGGGGAGGATGTATCAGAAAACACAACACAACCATATGCTGCTTGGAAGAATCCCATCTGACCCAACAAGATGAATGCAGGCTTAAAGTGAAAGGATGGAAAACTATTCTACAGGCTAATGGACCACAAAAAAAGGCAGGAACAGTCATTCTCATCTCTGACATAGTAGACTTTAAACTAAATAAAGTAATAAAAAATAGGCAAGGCCATTACATAATGATTAGAGGATCAATCAACCAAGAAGATTAAACAATTATTAATATCTAAGCACCCAATAAGGAACCATCTAAATACATCAAACACCTACTGAAAGAACTATAAAAATACATCAATAGTAATACAATAACAGTGGGAGATTTTAACATCCTACTCTCACACTTAGGTCAACAAAGCAGAGAATCAACAAAGAAAAGAAATGGACAGACTAGACTTCCTGGACATTTTCAGAGTGCTTCACCCCCCAAAACTCAAATACACATTCTTTTCAAATCCACACAGCACATACTCAAAGGATAAACCACATGTTAGGCGACAAAGAGAATATCAACAAATTCAAGAGTATTGAAATCATCCCAAGTATTTTCTCAGACCACAAAAAGTAAAGCTAACATTTAACAACAAACAGTAAAGCTAACATTTAACAACAAACAGAATATTACTAAAAGTCACAGAATTTGGAAACTCAACAATATGCTTTTTTTTTCTTTTCTTTTTATTTATTTATTTATTTTTATTTAAGAAAGGAGACATTAACAAAACCATAGAATAAGAGGGGTACAATTCTGCACAATTCCAATAACCTGATCTCCATATACCGTCCCCTCCCATGATAGCCTTCCCACTCTCTATCTCTCTGGGAGTATGGATCCAGGGTCATTGTGGGTTGCAGAGGGTGGAAGGTCTAGCTTATGTAATTGCTTCCCCGCTGAACATGGGTGTTGACTGGTCAATCCATACTCCCAGTCTGCCTCTCTCTTTCCCTAGTAGGGTGGGGCTCTGAGGAAGCGGAGCTCCAGTACACATTGATGGGATCGAACAATGTGCTTCTTAAGAACCGCTGGGCCAGAGATACATTCAAGCAAGAAATTCAAATGTTCCTGGAAACAAATGAAAATGAATAAACAAGCTATCAAAATATTTGGGACACAGCTAAAGCAGTACTGAGAGGGAAACTCATAGCCATACAATCACATATTAGAGAACAAGTAAAAGCTCAAATAAACAACCTTACTGCATGCCTTAAGGACTTAGAGAAAGAGGAACAAAGGAACCCTAAAGCAACCAGAAGGATGTAAATCACTAAAGTTAGAGCATAAATAAACAACATCAAAAATAAAAGAACCATACAAAAGATCGGTGAAGCCAAATGTTGGTTCTTTGAAAAATTAAACAAGATTGATAAACCCCTAGCCAGACTCACTAAAAAACAAAAGGGAGAAGACCCAAATAAATATAATTGTACATGATAGAGGAGATATCACAACTGACACCACAGAAATCCAGAAAATCATGTGAAACATCTACGAAGAACTATACAACACCATGTGCACTTAACCTGCTGTGCTGCCGCCCAACTCCCCATTAAACCAATTTTAAAAAGTCTCTCTCTTTTTTTTGCTTCCTCTTTATAAATAAAAATAATAATAAAAAGTCTCTTCAAGGTCAGGAGGTGACACACTTTGTAGAATGCACAAGTTACCATGAGCAAGAACCCAAGTTCAAGTCCTCACGGATGTGAAGACTTCACACAAACAGTGAGGCAAGGATGCAGGTATCTTTATTTCTTTCTCTCACTCCTTTTCTATTTCTCCCCTCTTTGTCCATTTCTATCTCTATGAAAAAGAAAGAGAAGAAGAAAATGAAAGAGATAGCATAATGTTTATGCAAAAGGAACTTCATGCTTGAGGCCCCAAAGGCACAAGATTCAATCCCCAGCATCACCATGAACCAGAGTTGAACAGTGCTTAGGTAGAAAGTAAAATAAATAAAATAAAATTTAATTTATTTAAGGAAGGAAGGGAGGAAGTAAGGCAGTGAAAGAGGGAAGGAGAAAAAAAAAAAAGAGGGAAGGAGGAAAAATGAACACTAGAAGTAGATTTACCATGCAGGCAATGAGCCCCAGTGATAACCCTAGTGGCAATAAAATAAATTTTTATTTATTAAAATTAAAATTAAATTGAAGTTTCTTCACTGAAAACCCACATACTCCACTATGAGTTCATTTTGGTGTTTACTCAGGAGTACTCTGTGGTCTATTTATAGAGGAATAAGCTCCAGCTATAGGTTTCAGGAGTTAGGGCATCATTCCTTTGTCCACTGATTGACTTGTAGGCAGTTTATCTCAAAACTTGGGAAGGTGCCATAGTCCCACTAGAGAACTAGTTAGATCAGCAAGATTTTAACTTGGCCTCAGACCCACTGAATCAGAAACACTGAATAGGGACCAGCAGTAAAAGTCTAGACAGCCTTAAGGAATTCTCAGGAGGGCTTCATCTTGAGAACCACAGACATGACACAATGCCCTGAACAACATTACGCTCTAGGTTTTTGCAATAAAAACTGGCCTCAGAAGTGTCTTTTCCTACTAAAACATTGTTGATCCCACGCTGGTGAGAGCACTAACCAGTTGGCTAACCCTGTACATATAGAGAAGATTCTATTTTCAGTAAGAACCAGAATTAGCATAAGGCAGTCAGTGTAGTCAGAGGGACGAGTTAAGTTAAACCAAAGCTCTTAGGAGATGTTCACACTGGGAAGCTCATGACAAACACCAAATTCAGAAGATCAGGTCAGGAGGCTTGAATCCAAGTGGCATGGTCTAGCCATGAGCTAAGAAAACAAAGACTGGTAGGATCTAAAGGGGTCATAAACGCAGCTGTGGATAGACATTGGCCAGTATTTCTCATGTAGTTGATGCAGAAAACTATGTATGTCTAACCTCTTGGTGGAGTCCAGCAGAACAGAGAGGCTGCTACCAAACTGTCACAAGGCAGAAATGAATGGCCACATATATTCTTGGTTATTTGCCTGTTGCAGAAAGATTCCTTCTCTGTACCAGGGTGAATATACAGACAGGAATGGGCAGTGCTGTTTGGGAAGTGGGCATGGAAGTTTAGTAATGATATCATTATGCCTGTTCATCTTAGTTATAAAAGTATGTATATTTTATTTATTTTTATTAGTGATTTAGTATTGATATACAAAATTACAAGATAACAGGGGTACAACTCTGAATCGTTCCTACCACAAGAGTTCTGAACCCCCAGTCCTTCCACTGTAAGCTATAGCAGTCTTCTCAAGGTTGCAGGTATTGGTTAACTATTATTTCTACAACTATCTGTCTTTATTTGTATATATTTGCCCTTTTTCCCCCAGTGGTCACATTTTCTCTTCCTTTCCAAGTCACACATACACCTGTTACTACTCCAAATATCTCTTCCTTTTTTTCATCTCTCTCCAGGTCCTGATGGAGTTGGAGTTCAGAGCCCTCTGGTCACCTTTCTCCTATCATTTCTCCCCCACTGAGAGTATGTATCAAAATTATTTTCGGGGTGTAGAAGGTGGTAGTTTTGGCTTCTGTAATTGCTTCTCCACTGGACACAGGCATTGGCAGGGACAGACCCATTTCTAAAAGGCTAATCAATGTTGAAAGCAAACTGGGAGGATAATCAGAAACATCACATTTTAGTAGACAAGTTGTTAGGATAATGAAACCCAAAATAGTTGCCTGAGGTGTAATGTTCAGATCAAACAACAAAACATACTAGAAGCATTTTAATGTCCCAATATAATGCAACACAAGGAATCATATTTTCAGCAAGTGTTTGTTTGAAGTCAGAAGACAATCCCTTCCTAGATTTTTTTCTGGACTCATATAAGTCCTGCCTACTTTTCTAATCACATTTTAAGTCAAGAGGAAGAACAGAGGGAGTGCTGACACTCTTGCTGACACCAAATGATAACCCCACCCTGCTGGCCTCCCTAACCTTCCTAGGATCAAAGGATAAGGACAGAAGAATTAAATATACATATGGAAGTTTTTGTTTCTCACCATCAATTCTTTCTCTCTTACAAAATATATCACAAGGAAATGAATAGGATATTTACAAAAATAAAGATTACAAAGAGTACATGGTTGAGGCCTTGGTAGTGCTTTCCCTTTTCCTTTTAGGAAGAAACTAAAAACTTACATCAATAAATTGATTTTTTATGTTGTTCCTTTTTGAATATTAGATATAAAATGCTTATAACTCAGGAAATGTTAAAAATGAAACATTAGCTCCCCCTAAGCAAATCAGATTTTGATAGTTAATTGTCATTAAAGTTTGGGGCTCCAGCAGGCCAGGCTAGCTTCGTGGCAGTAGACAGAGATGACCAGAGACACAAGGCTGGGCAGTGAAGCTATATTTCTTTATTCATGAACAATGATTCATAAACTAACCCAAACTAATCACCACACAGATCTGTCCTGCATCCTTCTCTAGCGGCTGCCGGCAGAACTCTGGCACTACATAGCATAGGGGGCGGGGAGAAAGTGGGGTGCGAAACTAGCAAGGGCCAAACCAATTCTCTCAGAGGTGGGGGGAAGGAGACCAAACCAATATGAAACATACCAACAATTTTTCCTTTTCTTTTTAACTAAATGACCACAGTATCAGGGGTGTGGGGTGAACAGAAACCTATATCGTACAGGCATTTTCAAAAAGAAACTGGCACAAACATGGAGGAACATGCAAACGAGCAACAAGAAACAGTGTGCTGCCAAGGGAAGGCCTGAGGGGGGCGTTTTTGCCTCTGTGGGCAAAACTTTATCAGCTAAAAAAAAAAACATTTCCTGCCTCTGGGGGCTTCTTTTGCCTCTGGGGGGCATTACTTGCCTCAACGGGCATTTTCTAGCATGGAGGGAGGGTGAGGCCTAGAGTCTCAAGGCAGCTGGCTACAGTCAGTCTTTGAGAAACCCAGCAGCATAAAGGGAAGCTGCTAATTTTGTGCAAAGTGTCTGAGGTGTACCAGTGAGTCCGATAGAAGTGCAAGTCCAAAGAAGATGTCCACTGAAGAATTGCCAGGGGGTGAATTGTTGTACGTCTGTCTCAATGGGGAATGTCAGCCATCGCTTTTCTGTAGAGAACTTGACAGCTGCAATTCACTTACTTATGAAACAAAACTTGTAGCAGGTTAGAAGTTTACCACAATTGATAACTCTATTACAATTGGAAGTAATTTTTTGGTATGATTTTAAAGTTTAAACAATAGAATGTGGGAAGGTAAACATAAGAAGCATGGAAAGAAAAAAGCCTCATGCATGAGAATCATCAGAATAACCGTAGCACAATCTAACATTTATAATTGAGAAGGAATTTGAGAGTTTTACATATCAACTGCGTCCTTTTAACCTTTTGTTACACCCATTCAAGATGGAGACACACCCTAGGTGTGTGCAGGTTTTTTTTTTTATACCAACTTAGTTAAAATATATTGATTTTTAACTAATTTTTACCTCAGACTTTAAATGTAAGTTAATTTTATCTTTATGAGAATTACGTTGAAAGCCTTTTTCATTTAACTTTGCCTGGTAAGAATATAGCCTTAAAGTTACATTTTTAACCTTAAAGTTAATGTTTACCAAACTTTAAACACACACGTAAACATGGTCTTTAATACACAAAGAGAGAAACCTTTGTTACGAAGACATGTCATTTTAAACACAAATTTAGATCTGTACTGTCTTAGTTGTTGGGGGGGGTCACCATCTGGAGGTGGCCTCCCATGCAGTTCCACTTCTAGGAATTGTAGGTTGCAATCTCTGGATGAATCTCTGTGTATTTTAGCTCATCTGCCTTCAGACCCAAGCTGGAGATCTCAGCCACGGGGCCCAGTTTCGTCAGGGAGCCTGCAGTCTCCAGGTGGTCTGGGATCTGCCCAGACTTCATAGCAGGAGGGCGGGCAGGCCAGCCATGCAGAAGGCACGGGCCGAGGTGCCCTGGGGTGGCGGCCATGATGGGCCTTGCCCGCCATGTCTGCTGCCCTGCTTCTGGCGGTCGAGCAGCATGGAGGGAGCCTGCGCCCAATGTCCCGCGCCACGCAGCAGAAAGCCGACTCATGCGGGCTGGTGTTGGGCTCCTGCGGGCTGGCGTTGGGTGGAAACCACAGAGTGGTCCAGAGATAAATGTTCCAGAAACAGTGAAACAGTCTCATGAAGAAAGGGCAGAGGCCTTTGGAGATCTCTTTACAAGTAGAAGAGAAGGCCATAGTGCATAGGTGGCCAAATTGTCTTCACTTATCTGAGAGATGCGCAGGTCAGCCCCACGTTGGGCGCCATTTGTCATTAAAGTTCGGGGCTCCAGCAGGCCGGGCTAGCTTCGCGGTGGTGAACAGAGACTCAGGGACACACGGCTGGGCTGGGAAGCTGTATTTCTTTATTCATGAACAACGATTCATAAACTAACCCAAACTAATCACTGCACAGATCTGTCCTGCATCCTTCTCACACCGCCATGCCAAGAACTCTAGAACTCTGTAGGGGTTCCGGGGACAGGGAGAAGGGCACCTGCGAAACTAGCAAGGGCCAAACCAATTCTCCTGGCGGGGGGAGATCGAGACCAAACCAATGTGAAACATACAACAGTTAATCCTGACATTAATGATGAAGAACTACCAGTAAGAAGGTGTTTTGTAACTTTCTATTACCAAAAGCACAACAATTGTGGGTAGAGATGGGGAGGGAGGGGGAATAGAAGGTGAGTGTCGGAGATGTTGGGGTAGCAGGGGCACTGACAGAAGAGGGGAAAAGAGTAATCTGAAGACAAGTAAGGGGAAGAGCGTTGGTATGAAGTCCCTTGAGTAATCTTAGTTACTTCAGAGATGAGTTCTGAGTGTCTAGAGCTTTTCTCTGGGGGCGGGAAGGTCTGAGAGACATAGGTTCTGCTGAGCATAACACCCAGAGCCATAATTGGCCTAAAAATCTCTATCCTGAGACCCCTCCAAACCACTATCCACAATTAAACCAGAAAAATCTGGAAGCCAAATTTTCTCCATTTTCAGTGTTTTGCTTACTTTGAGGCTACATAGGGCAGTTAAGTTGTATGTGTGTGTGTGTGTGTATAACATCTAATTATTTTCTCCATTCAAAATATTCCTAAACCCTGAAGCTTGCTTCGAAACATAATCATTGTTTCCCTCTGAATATGCTCTTAAATTCTGTATATTTAAAATATAATAGCTAGGACTAAACAATATAATGGGAATGCTCTGATAATAATACAGTATCTCATTTGAATTGCTTAGTTACATGTAAGTACTTTTTAATTAAATAGCTGGTTCATTCACATTAAATTTTTTTTTGCTTATTAAAAAAATAAAATCTATCAAAGCTTGAATGTTGGGCCAGCGGGTGGAGCTGGTCCTGTTGTGCTGGCACTGTCCAAGAGGGCTGGTTGCACCAGACATGCAGCCTGTGGCCCCGCCAGGTGCAGATGCAAGTGCAGCTGTTGTACCACCAGCACTCGCTCTTCCAGGACATCCTTGTCTTCCAGAGCAAAAGCAAAGGGAACATGCTGGTATTGCACAGGGTCATCCAGTTCACCAAGAAGGATAAGTTCTACCAGGAGATGTACTACCTGCCCTTGCGCAGCTACCCCAACCCATGCAAGTTGCTGATCAACTGGGCTGGAGACTGAGGCATCCTATACGAAGTGGTGAAGCATCCCTTGATGGAGTTTGTGATCCATTGCGAGATTGATGAGGACATCATTCAAGACTCCCAGAACTTCCAGGTTGGCATGACTGTTCGCTACTCCAGCTCAAAGCTGACCCTGCACATTGGTGATGGATTCAAATTCATGAACAGAACCAGAATGCCTTCAACGTTATCATTACTGACTCCTCAAACCCCATGGGCCCTGCCAAAAGCCTCTTCAAGGAGTCCTATTACCAGCTCATGAAGACAGCCCTCAAGGACCATGGTATCCTTTGCAGCAGGGCCAATGTCAGTGGCTATTCCTGGGCCTCATTAAAGAGATGCAGCAGTTCTGCAAGTCGCTCTTTTCCATGGTGGACTAGGCCTCCTGCACCATCCCCACCACCTACCCCAGAGGCCAGATAGGCTTCATGTTGGCAGCAAGAATCTGAGCACCAACTTCTGGGAGCCTGTACAGCAGTTGACTCAGAAGCATGTGGAGATGTAACTGAAATATTACAACTCTGATGTGTACCAGTCAGCCTTCGTCCTGTCCAAGTTTGCCCAAAAGGCCTTGAATGATGTGAGTTGAGCCCATGAGCCGTTGGCCATGCCACGTGGACCTCAGGCCAGGAGGTGCTTTCAGGTTTCCTGCCCCCCCCAGCATTGTACAAGACCCCCACTGACTTGCCCAACAGCAAAATGTTATAAGGCCCCAGAATGCTGTTCTGCCTGCCCTACTGGGAACACTGTGTCTTTCTGTCTGTTTCTCTGTGGTGTTCAGCCTCTAAGCCTATACCAGCTGTGTATAGTATGGGGTCTACTTTCTGTCACCTCTCATTCATTAAATATGTATTTATAACTACATTCTGGATCTGTGAAAAAAAAAAACTTGAATGTTGGGTTGAGGATATAGCTGAGGCTGTTAGAGCACCAACTTATGCCTGAGGTCCCAGAGACCAGAGATTAATTCTCTAAGTCCATCATATGCCAGAGGTGAGCAGTGTTCTGTCCCCCTCCCAACTCTCTCATAGTAAAATAAATAAATAAATAAATAAATGTTTAAGACACCTCAAATATTCTCTTACAACTTTGAGTCAAGTCCTTCAAAAGACTTGAAGGCACTGCTGATGTAGCCTTTCTATTTTGCCCCATTTCCACCTCCCCCCACTTCCCCAGTTCCAGAGGCTACAACTTCTCTAGTCTTCTCTTGGGGTTACTTTCTAGACCCCCTGTCCAGGAGTTCCTGCCCTCAAAGCCCTGTTTCTCATCTATTGTACACTACCTTCTTAAGATTGGAGTTCAAAAGGCTTTCCTCAAGAAAGCGAGAATGCTTTTGACTTAGTCAAAATCCACATTAGCACAGCACCTTGTCTGCCTTTGAACTTTAACCACTATGTGAACAAACGCACCTACAGATCTGTGTGTGATTAAAGGCTTTCTGTGTGAACCAACTGCGGGCAAGAATGTCTGCCACTTACCATTATTCCTCAGTGTCCAGTCATCAGCTGGCGTATAGCAGGTGCTTACTACTTAGTTCATTGAATGAATGAAAAAAAATGAATAAAGGGAGGAACAAATGAAGTTCATTGATCTTTTAGTGAATTTTGTACTCTTTCCCTATGTCTTTATCTGTAGTTGTGGTACAGAATGGAAACAGTATTGTCTCTGTTATAATCTTTGCTCTGGGACCAAACAACCTTTAATACACAGTCCTCCCTTTTCCACCTACTTCCATGTGACCTTGAACCAGTTACTGAAATCTTTCCACATTAGCATCTATGTTAGCATCTGTAAAATGGAACCCTAAAAACTTCTAATTCACCAAGTTGTGGGGATTAAGTGAAACATGAGACTTACATTCATTGAGAACTTGCTATTTGCCAGGAATTATTCTGTTTGAAATGTCTCATCCCATTCAATGCTCATCACAGATTAATAGGATAAGTATTCTTAACTTTGTCCCACTTTATAAATAGAGAAACTGAGACACAAAGTAATAGCAGCTTGAGTATGCAAAGATTGTAAGTGGCTTCCTAAACCTACATCCTCTGTTAACACCCTACCTGCCTTTCACACCACAAACTTACACTTGAAAGAAGTTGGTCTATAGAATTAGGAAACTTCTGGACACAGTCTGAAGTGAAGTTTGCTGAGGTGGTACTTGTTGTGTTGATTAGGTTGGGATCAGCAGATGCAATATCATTTGGTATGAACTGAGAGAGGCATGCCAGAAAGTGAGCCCTTAGAGTTTCCAGGGAGAAATATAGGTTCTGTAGAGGAAGTGGAGGTTCCTACTGTCTTAGGGTTTAAGAAGGCAATTGCTGTAATCAGATTATTTGGCAATTGGGTTAACTTAAAAAATCCCTTTGTTAGGATTTGCTGTATCATACACAACATCTCTGTAATTTATGTTCTTTGACATTATTTGTATATAGCTGTGTCTTATAGAGTAATGCCACCAGTTGCTTCTGTTCTCCCTGGTCTAAGCTTTTAAAAGAGTCAACATTTCAAAGACACAGACTATTGTTTGTGTATTAAAAAGTTTGAGACATTAGAATGGCATCAAAGTCATGTGGAGCAGTATGACACAAAAAAAGTTCCATTCTGGGAGTTGGGCGGTAGCGCAGTGGATTAAGAGCACATGGCGCAAAGCTCAAGGACCGGCTTACGGATTCTGGTTCCAGCCCCCGCCTCCCCACCTGCAGGGGAGTCGCTTCACAGGTGGTGAAGCCGGTCTGCAGGTGTCTTTATCTCCCCCTCTCTGTCTTCCCCTCCTCTCTCTACTTCTCTCTACCCTATCCAACAACAACGACATCAATAACTACAACAATAAAACAACAAGGGCAACAAAAGGGATAATAAATAAATATTTAAAAAAATTAAAAATTTTCATTCTTCACTCTCAGTTCACACTGACAGCACACCAGAAATTAGAATGACCTTGGAAACAACTTGAGGGAGTCCTTCCACTGCAGAGATAACCCCCAGGAAGACAGACAGATCTTTGATACTGTTGTGTTCACTTTTTTCCCCCCTTACCCACCATTTTCCTAAAATCACACCCCTCCTATACATAGTCATGTGCCATTTAACAATGAAGATATAGGTCTGCATTCTGAGAAATGGGTCCTTGGGGGTTTTCATTATTGTGTGAGCATTGTAGAGTTCAGTTCCACACACAGCCATAGCATAATCTATTACACATCTGGGATAGATTCTGGATAGTCTATTTGGGGTTGTTTTTATAATTTATATGTTTCATCACTGACAATTTTCATTAGGTAAAAGATGACTTCATAGTTTCTGCCCAGTGTAGCTGTGAGACCCTCTGGAGGAACAAAGTAACTTCAGAACACCACAAAAGATCAGCATTTGTTGAAGAAGGAAAGTATGACTGGCTCATCATTCAAGAGTTGGCTATGTGGTCACTTATGATGTGGTAGAAAGGAGAAAAACAGACATACCACTCTTTCTGGTGCTGTATTTAAATGAGTTGCTGAGCATCATTTCTTGACCTTTTGGTTAAGATCAAGTATTAGATGAGTTTCTGAGTACAAACATATGTACACCTTTTATTTTTTTGTCTTTTTTCACAAAGTTTAATTTCTATAATAGGTTGACTCAGAATGTTATTTGTAAACCCAGTGATCATTACCCTTAGTGGCTTTATAGTTTCAACCTAACAGTATCAACATTATTTATTATGACACGGTGTATTTTTATTAAATCAGAATTTATCTTTCTCAAGCTTGGGTTTTTTTTTATCATTTTATTGGGGGGATTGATGGTTTACAGTACAGTTATTGACACGTGTACAATTTCTCATCTCCCCATGAAAGGTGCTGAGGGTTATAGAAGCATAGATAACTTTTATAAAGCATTCAATGGGGAGACTTAATCTTTCAAAAATTATAAATATCTAACATCCAGTCATTTCTTACATGAAATTTTATTAAACTCCAGTAACCAGTGCCATTTGCTCTTGGAACAAGATTTATATTTGGTAGACTATGATGGATGAGGTGGTAGTTAAGAGAGCCAAACATCACACGCTGCACTTAGGGCCTCAGGCAATTACTTTACTTCCTTTAAACCTGGCTTCCTGACACAATGAAATATGGAAGGAAAAAAAATGCCGCATCAAAGCATTACCTTATAGTGCAGAGTATATAAAAGTGCATAGGAAATGGTAGCTGTCATTCTTTTTTACTTTAGTTTTATTTTTTCTGAAAATTGGAAAATAGCAGGGGAGGTTATGGGGAATGTTTTAAACTAACCACAACCTAAAAATATATAGATTTTTTTGGTCTTGGACAAGTAGTTGTTGAGAATAAAGAAGTTAGGGAGAAAACAGCATTTTTTCTTCAAGTCTCAATATATACTTGATTTATATATAAAATAATCTTAAGAAAAATAAAAGCTGAATTTAGATTTATCATTCTTAAAGTATTCTTACAGCTTCAGTTTTTGAGAATAAGCAAAGGGAAGAGTCTATAAATTCATTTGGAATAATGTGGGATGTAAAATTATTTTCTCTAAATGCAAATTGTATGGAACTTCTTTCTCTTATGATGTCTAACTTTTCTAGTGGTTTTAAATAGAATTATAGCATGTCATGGTATTAGGGATGAAATAGTCAATTAGAGCTTATTTCAGATTTTTCCACTAGACACTTAATTGTATTCTACTTAAGGTCTAGCTTTACTTCATTCAGATAAAAACAAGTTAAAATTAGGGAAAAATTGAAAGCTGTACTGTGTTTATTAAGCAACATTTCTGTTTCTTCTCACATCCTCATTTTTGGGAGCAATTTTGTCTTTAATTTCTGTTCATTCTAAGTGCCCAGAATCACTTTGTCATCCATATACCTCAATGAATACCTCCTACCTAGTCATACTGTTTCAAATATTGAACATGAAAAGATGTGTAGAAATCAGCTATTATTCAGAGATGCATTATAGTAGCCAGCCTCTAAAATAAGACCTATATTAATGTTGTCCTCTGCTCTGATGTTCATAGCCTCATGTGGATCCCTCCCAGATTGTCTCCGGGTTGGTCTAACTCATAATTCAGTCTCATATCTCCTAATGATAAGGATATTGAGATATACATCATTAGAAGACTGGGGATTATCTGGATGGAAGAGTATAACATACTACATCAAAGCCAAATAGTGCAGTGTATTGGAAGCCCATGACGTTTGCAGTTTGCTGTCAACACACCATTCACCACTGTGATGCATAACTGTAGAAGACAGAATTGATGGTGTGTTTCTTAGGATCTAAGTTATTAAAGTCATGGCCTTCTGCCTAGTTCTGTCTCTCTCTCTCTCTTTCTCTCTCTCTCTTTCTCTCTTTCTCTCTCAAATGGATCACTAATGAAAGCCAGCTGCCATGTTGCCCTTTTGAGACACCAATAAGGGAAGGAGCAGGGAGGAACTAAAGAAATCTCTTGCAATGGCCAGAGGACTGTGCTTGAAAATCCCTTCTCTGTCCTACTTAAGCCCTTGGATGCCTGCAATCATGGCTGATGACTTGAAGGCAACTTTGTGAGAGAGCCTGAGTCAGACCCACTCAGTAGAAAAGAGCTCAGGTTCCTGATCCTCAGTGACTGGATAAGATCATAATGCTTATTGTTTTCAGCTGCTGAGTCTGGAGTCACTAGTTCCATAGAAAAAGATAAGCACCACAGGAGACAATACTGTTGAGAAACTCGTCCACACACTTAGAGGAAAGCATACATGTAGCATATTGCAAGAGACAAATAAGCAGCAGAAAATTAAAAAAAAAACATTGAGGAGAGAAAAAGAGAGAGAGAGAGAGGATCTGAGCCTGAGACCTGCCACCCAGTTGATTGAATAGCTGGGTTACCCTGTACAAGTCCTTATTCCTGCCAAATAATAGTTTAATAATGGCAATTATGCTCATGAGAATTTCTGTTAGGTAAAGTAACATGGGCAAAGTATGAGAACAGTGCATCTCACATCACAGTCAATAAACACAAGCATTTGTGTTTACTTTCAATGAATCTTAGACTCTCATACAGGCCTAATTGCAAAGGTTTGATATTTCTCTCATGTTGACACTCAAGACTCATTTTGCTACTGGATCTGAAATAAAAACAGTCTCTTTCAAAGGGTTATTTAATTTCTAGCTGAATGAGCAGTAGTTGTCGTTGTTACTATTATTACTAAGTTCTCCTTTAGTCTAAGTGCCAGGAAGACCACCCTGCAGAAGTAAGAATACTTGTAAGGTGGGAGGAGAGGAAAGGAAGCAGGGAATTGACAATTACTAACTCTTCCCAGAAAGGTGAGCTCATCATTTAAAAGAATCCTGTCTTCATCCTTACCATCTCCTTTCACAACAAGGATAGTTGTATCTGCACTTGGTGAGGCTTCTGGTTCACCAGATATATCTTCTTCGTCTTTATCTTCTGCCTAAGAAAAACATGAAAGAGAAATTACTTAGAGAGCAAACATTTTGATGAGATAAATCAGGTAAAAATGCCAACCTATCTTTTTTTTTCCCCCCTTCCTGTCATCACCAGAGCTTCATCACTCTGGGATGACTTTTTATGAAAGCATGTGAAACAAAAAGGCAGAGAGAAAGCGAAGAGGTTACAACACTAGTTTCTTCCGACTCAGTGTACTCTGGGTTTGAACTTGAGCGGCACACACGCAAACAGCATATTGTCCAGGTGGACGACTTTGCCGGCGCAGTGTGAACAAGATCTCAATGCACCCGGCTCCCCACCTCCAGGGGAGTCGATTCACAGGCAGTGAAGCAGGTCTGCAGGTGTCTATCTTTCTCTCCCCCTCTATCTTCCCCTCCTCTCTCGATTTTTCTCTGCCCTGTCCCACGACAGCAGCAACAACAACAATAATAATAACCACAACAATGATGGAACAACAAGGGCAACAAAAGGGGAAAAATGGTCTCCAGGAGCAGTGGATTCGTCGCGTAGGCACCAAGCCCCAGCAATAACCCTGGGGACAAAAATAAAAAAAGATCTCAATGCAGAACTCAGTGCAGCACTTCCCAGCTACCAGAGGATTACAGAGATGTAGCTGAAGCACTCAGATCATGAATACACCAAGACATTCAAGGGCATCATCACTGGCATGTAACTTCTCACTCAAGTTTAACTTGCTCCCCATGAATTTGTCAAAAGACTTTTCACGCTGTGATAAGGAATTCCCCTCATCCAGTCCACAGGCTTTTAACAGAGATGGTGCTCAAATGTCTGTTGGCACTGAGTTCTGCTGAGACATCTTTAATGATATCACTCGTTCATAGCGAAGAGCAAGTGATCTCAGTCATAGGTAGGCTTTTTTTATTTATAAAAAGAAAACACTGACAAAAACCATAGGATAGGAGGGGTACAACTCCACACAATTCCTACCACCAGAACTCTGTATCCGATCTCCTCCCATGATAGCTTTCCTATTCTTTATCCCTCTGGGAGTATAGATGCAAGGTCATTATGGGATGCAGAAGGTGGGAGGTCTGACTTCTGTAATTGCTTCCCCGCTGAACATGGGGGTTGACATGCTTTTATAACACGGCAAGGGAAAATACATCATGAAGCTGTAATGAACTGGGATCCAAGGATGCAGAAGGGAGGCAGCAGGGGAGGCAGGGTGAGAGGAAAGACAGCTTCATGGAGGGGGAGGTGCATGGAGAGCCATTGGGGATGTGGAACCTGTTCTGACACAACACAAGGCTTGGACATCAACATTTACTAAAAAAAATCTAGAGCTCTGAATGGGTCTTTTCTTTCTTTCTTTTTTTTTTTATTTGCCTCCTGGGTTATTACTGGGGGCCATTTTCCCCCTTTTTTGTTGCCTCGTGGTTTTATCGTTGTTGTGGTTATTATTATTGTTGCTATCGACGTTGTGGTTGTTGGATAGGACAGAGAGAAATGGAGAAAGGAGGGGAAGACAGAGAGAGGGAGAGACAGACACCTAGCATACATTGCTAACAATTCTTACCTGTAGAGTGAATGGCATTATCAGTGACTTTATTTTCTTCTTTCACTTAAAATTTTTTTCTGGATTTGGAGGGTGATTTGATGTTACTTTTCTTATCAAAAAAAACCCAGCTTCTTTCTTTTACAAGAGAGGAATAACTTTTAAGCACTCAGATCTTTTCTTCTCATTATGTGGATTATATAGGCTTCTTTTTGGAAACACATTTTCAGGGATCATTTTATTGTCACTCTATTGTGGTATTTTAAAGTCAAACTATTGTATAAACTGGGGAGACAAAAACTATTCTTAACATGTGCACATAAAAGCAAACAAAACTACACTACCACTCTGTGTGTCATCAGTGGGAAACAGGAAAGTAGATACAGGGTTATAAAAGCACAGGTGTGGAAGCTTTGCTTTGTGCTAATAGAAATATTGACTGTGGGAAGTAATAAAGCTTTCTTCCAAGTCATTCATTAAAACAATACTGAAAAAATCTTTTTCACTTTAATTTTCAAAAACTGCTCCAAGAAGAATGAGTTGGACTGCCTGTTCAAGTCATAGCATGAAAGACAGAAGTCACATTTGTAGCCAAAATGGCATGGGCAGGTCTCTGAAATCCAGAAATCAATTCCTTTTACTAAAGCAATAAAACCAATAAAATATCTAAGAACAAACCTAACCAAAGAAATGAAAAACTTGTATACTAAAAATTATGAGTCACTACTCAAGGAAATTGAAAAGAATATCTTTCCACAAAAAAGTGGAAAGATATTCCATGTTCATGGGTTGAAGAATTAACATCATCAAAATGAATATACTGCCCAGAACCATATACAAATTTAATGCTATCTCCATCAAGAGCCCAACCACATTTTTTAGAAGAATAGAACAAATGCTACAAATGTTTATCTGGAACCAGAAAGGACCTAGAATTGCCAAAACAATCTTGAGAAGAAAGGACAGAACTGGAAGCATCACACTCCCAGATCTCAAATTGTCATCAAAACTGCTTGATACTGGAACATGAATCGACACACTGACCAGTGTCATAGAATTGAGAGCCCAGAGGTAAGCCCCCACACCTATGGACATCTAATCTTTGACAAAGGGGCCCGGACTCTTAAATGGGGAAAGCAAAGTCTCTTCAACAAATGGTGTTGAAAAAAATGGGTTGAAACATGCAGAAGAATGAAACTGAACCACTATATTTCACCAAATACAAATGTAAATCCCAAGTGGATCAAGGACTTGGATGTTAGACCAGAAAATATCAGATACTTAGTGGAAAATATTGACAGAACTCTTTCCGCTTAAACTTTAAAGACATCCTTAATGAAACTAATTCAATTACAAAGAAGACTAAGGCAAGCATAAACCTATGGGACTACATCAAGTTAAAAAGCTTCTGCACAGCAAAAGAAACCACTACCCAAACCAAGAGACCCCTCACAGAATGGGAGAACATCTTTATATGCCATACACCAGACAAGAGGCTAATAACCAAATATATAAAGAGGTTGCCATACAGAAAAATGAAACTGGGCCACTACATTTCACCATGCACAAAAATGGATCAAAGATTTGGATGTTAGGCCAGAAACCATCAAATATTTAGAGGAAAACACTGGCAGAACTCTTTTCCTTCTGAATTTTAAAGGTGTCTTCAATAACTCAACTCTAGTCATAAGGAAAACAAAACAATGGGACTACATCAAACTCAAAAGCTTCTGCATAGCAAAAGGAATGACCACTAAAACAGAGAGATTCCTTAAAAAATGGAAGATCTTTACTTGCCATACTTCAGACAAAGAACTAATAAATAAAATGTTTATGTATCTTACCAAACTCAGTGACCAAACAAACAAAAAAAACTGATACCATCCAAACGTGGGGAAAGAATATGAACAGAACTGGTGACAGACATTCCAGGTCCTTGTGGAATTGGGGTTCAGGACCCTCTCATCATCTTCCTGTAACATTTTATCCCTCTAGGAGTATGGACCAAAATTCTTTTGGGAGTGCAGAAGGTAGAAGGTCTGGCTTGTGTTATTGTTTCTCTACTAAACCTGGGCATTTGCCAGTCGATCCATACCCCCAGCCTGTTTCTACTTTTCCCTAAGGAGATGGGGCTTTGAAGAAGTGAAGTTCCAGGACATGTTGACAAGGCCATCTGCTCAGGGAGGTCAGGATAGAGTCATAGTAGCTTCTATAATTTGGTGGCTGTAAAGCAGTAAGTTATGAGGCAGGACAAAATGTTTAATCAACAGGAGCCAGAGAGTAGGAATAGAGAAAATGAGAACAGGGAACGTGGGGTGGAAAGAAGCTAGGCTGTCTATGTTAGGTATACTCCTAGGATTAGGCAAAAGTATTTATTTTAATGAGACTTTGTGACTGGTTTTGAGTTAAATGTTTTAATGATGTGAATTGAATTGAATTGAATTGAATTGAATTGAATTGAATTGAATTGAATTGAATTGAATTGAATTGAACTGAATCTCTTCTAAAAAGGTGGCCCGGCATGATATTTTTTCACACCTTAAGCCCTTGCAATCTACAGGAGACATTTATGGGCAAAAGACCTGAGAGGGTAGGTGAATCAGCTCCATGGCATCACTTTCACCTCCCATGTCCCAGCACCTGGGATGGAATCCTGAAGAGGATGCTTCATGTTTTATTTATTTACATTTTACATATCCTGTATTAATAAATTTGAATTACAATGTCATTCACTTAAAATATGATTTCATCCTCCCTGGCCCCAAGAAAGATGAGGCTGTTACTGATTATATAGCTTTTGTTAGTTTGGGGGTCTCTGGGAAGCTGGGAAGTTTATAGAGACAGTGAAGTTGAACAGATGTTTAGAGATTATCCACTAAAGGAAACAGAACAAATTCTTTGGAATACTACAACAACTAACCCCCTTGGGGCTGCTCCCTAGTGTCTGCTTTTCAGTTGATTTTATCTGGAAAAAAATAGTGGTCAAGGTGGTAAATATACGTCAGAATTCTTATTAGAAGCAAAATGGGTCCCGCATTCCCCACAGATAGCCTTGTTTTTAAGAGGATGGACTTGCAGTATACCCCAGAAAGCAAAAATGAGTCCACAGGATCCCCTCAGATCCATCAAGGAGCAATTCAGTGAGAGACATAAGTTTTAGACTTTAATTTTCTTTGCACTGGAAGTGGAAATTTGGCTTCTTTCCCTTTAGGGATTAGAATACTCATAAAAAACTGTTGTTCACACTGAGCTCCACAATCAGGGCTGTTAAAGGAGAGGTGGGGAAAACAACACCTTGTCTACATATAGGGGTGGGTCAGCCTGGATGCCGCCATCATTTCTAGATCACTAGTAAGATCTCACAGATGATTAAAGATTAGCCGAGGGAGCTTGACATTCCCAGCTTTGGAGAGAGGGACTAAGTTACAGCTGCAATAAAAGCCCCATAGACTTTTACTAAGACTCACATTTTAGGAAAAAGGACACAATACAGTATTTGTTAACCAACCTCCATCCTCTACCTCTGTAGGTTCTCACTACTGTGAGGAAGATTCAGAACTAAGATCATTAAGGCCTGGTTATTTTTAATGTTTTTTAAATGAAGAGAATACATTTTAAGGAAATAAGTGTGGTATCCCCTGATAGAATTAGGAGCTGACATACCAGAAAGATACAAGCCCACTATGTCTTTTTTTATTATTGTCATTGTTATTTATGTTCTTGTTGTTGGATAGGACAGAGGGAAATGGAGAGAGGAGGGGATGACAGGGAAGTGGAAAGACAGACAGATACCTGCAGACCTGCTTCACCGCTTGTGAAGCGACTCCCCTGCAGGTGGGGAGCTGGGGGCTTGAACCGGGATCCTTAAGCCTGTCCTGCGGTTTACACCACCTGCACTTAACCTGCTGTGCTACAGCCCAACTCCTACAATACCACTATGTCTAAGGCACTACTAGATTTGTCTTCTGAACCTTTGTCAATATTACATCCTTGGGGCCCTGGGGGCAGCGTGAAGTGCAAGGACTGAGTAAGGATTCCATTTCAAGCCCCCGGCTCCCCACCTGCAGCTGCAGGGGCATCATTTCACAAGCAGTGAAACAGGTCTAATGGTATGTATCTTTCTCTCCCCCCTCTGTCTTCCTCTTCTCTCTTGATTTCTCTCTGTCCTACTAAACAACAATAGTAACAGCAATAATAATAATAACAACACAACAAGGGCAATAAAATGGAAAAAAAATGGCCTCCAGAACACTGTATTCATAGTGAAGGCACCAAGCCCCAGCAGTAACCCCGGAAGCAAAATATATATATTAATATATATATTAAAATATATTCCACCTCTCTGAATATTTATAACAAAATGAATTAACCCTTGAAGATGCTCAAGTTGCCATGGTTTGGAGTCAGGCTTATGTTCTACTTTTGCCGTCAGACAGCAAATTTGTGCAGAAGACTAGCAGATAAGAGGAATGAATGCAGCAAAAGAAAACTACCTTTATTCAGCCTCCTTTTTTTTCTTTAAGAGCAAGCAAAGCATCACCCCCAACTGTATTGTACCAAAACAAAAGACTCTGGGGGAGGGTGGTGGATAGGGGGGGTGGGGCTTTCAGGTCCTGGTGCATGATAGTAGAGGGAAACCTAGACTGGGTGTGAAAGTGTTTTACAGACACTTATCATGTTAAGATGGGAAATTTTACCCATATTTTAACTGTAAATCACTGATCCCTCAAATTCAAAGAGGGAAAAATCACATTACAGTAAAGTACTTTAAAAGGTATAAAAGAGGGAGTTGGGGGGTAGCAGGTCTGCAGGTGTCTATCTTTCTGTCTCCCCTCTCTGTCTTCCCTTCCTCTCTCCATTTCTCTCTATCCTATCCAACAACAATGATATCAATAATAAATACTAAAATAAAGCAACAAGGGCAACAAAAGGGAATAAATAAATAAATAATTTTTTAAAAAAGAACACTGGGGAAAAAAGCTGTGTGAGAGAGAGAGAGAGAGAGAAGTAACATTATTGGCTGAAAGATATGTGGGGACCAGGCCTGTACCTGATGAGAAGGAAGTATTACATCAAGAACTCAGGAAACATTTGGAAAGCACACTCACCACCTTTTTTTGGATGTCTATACAGTGGTGCTTAAAGCTCCAAGGACCTGCCAAACACACAATTCACTAGGATTGCCAACGAGATTTTAGAGGGATGTATTACATAACATAAACCCACTTCTGCACTGGTCAAGATGAATGCTGAAGTCCCTTGAGCCTGCCAGCACACCCAGTCAGTGAACAACTTACTATTTTACCCCAGGCTCCAGAGTCTGGCTTAGCAGTTGAAACTCTCGCATTACAACTGTCATTGGCCTCCCTCCCACTGAGTCCTAGAAAACATGTTAGAGATGGATGCTGGAAGGTTGCACTGTAAGGATCCTTAAAACTCTCATAGGGGCAAGGGGAGGGAAGGCATTGTACTTCTAACTTTTGTCATTTAAAAATTACAGTAATAGTTGAATTAAAAATAGTTTTATTGGCAAAAAAGCACCTTTTAAGTTGGGAAACGTGTCTGGCAACACAGATTGTAGAGCAAATTGTGAAGACAAAGACGAGAAAGTGGTCTGGCTTTATGTCACGTAGAAGTAGGGTGATATAATAGTCTGTGCATATTTATGAGTTTTCCAGGGAAATTATGTATATTTATGAGGAGGAATGGTGAGCATGTGGAGTTGAATAAAATACAATGAACAGTCATAATTATATATGATATGTGCAGAAGATGGGGCAGAAATTTCACCAAGGATGTGATTTTTAATTGGTTTGAAGAAGACTCCACTGCAGTCATCACTGAAGTGTTCTCTCTGGTCTAGGATATGGGGATCTTATCAATACAAAGGTATTTTTAAGACTAAGTCTAATCTGAATTAAAAGAATGTGACCATGTAGTTGTTCTCAATGTACAAACTACAAGCCTCAGGCCTAAGTTTTTTGTTTCCTTTGTCACAGAAAGTCTTTTTAGTTTGTGACAAGAAAGAAAAAGGGGCATATAGTTTTTCCTTTTCTTTCTTTCTTTTTTTTTTTTTCTGCTTCCAGGGTTATTGCTGGGGCTCAGTGCCTATCTTATGAATCCACTGCTCCAGGAGGCCATTTTTCCTATTCTTTTTTTTTTTTTTTAATTGGATAGGATAGAAAGAAATTGAGAGAGGAGAGGAAGATAGAGAGGGGGAGAGAAAGACACCTTCAGACCTGCTTCACCACTTGTGAAGTGACTCCCCCTACAGGTGGGGAACCAGGGGCTCAAACCAGGACCCTTGAGCAGGTCCTTGTGCTTCATACTATGTGCACTTAACCTGCTACTGCCCAGCCTTGGCAGAAAGTTTTTTTCAATAAAACTGTATTTATTTATTAATGACAGAGAGACGATAGAGAAAGAGAGAGGAGAAGGAGAGGAAAAGAGGGAGAAAGGGAAAGAGAGAGAGAAAGACCAGAGCACCACTCTGGTATGTGTGATGCTGAGGATAGAACTCAGAGTTTTAATTCCAGTGTTCTAGCAACTATGCCATCTCCCAGGCAGCTGCATAAAGCTTTAATTATTTGATTACACCTTCTAGATTTATTTTTTCTTTTTAAGTTAAACTCTTAACTTAAAAAAGGGATTAATATAAGCCTAGATATAGACCAGGTCTAGTGAGATAGAGCATATGTTCACATGTATCCATAAATTAGGGAAAAATATATACCTGAAAGCAAAAGTACACAATAGTCTGCAGTGAGTCAGTATCAAGTTAATAATGAAATAGTGTCTACTTCATCTACTTCCTATTACAGTTCTCTCACTCACTCCAAAGCTAACCTTATCAAAGTAAGGACTACAAAAGCTGAATAAGGGCAAGAAACTGGCATACTTTAATGGTGACTCTTTAGTCACTATCAGGCCACCCCATCAGCTGGGGACCTGTTCATGGAGTCCTGAGATTCCCAAACAGATATGACGGGACTAGACCTCAAATAAATCCCTCTCTCCATTGCTACTGGTCATCTCTATCAGGAACAACAAAAAAGACCCCTTTGTGGGCCCCCCATAGGACCTTGCTCTCAACTTGGATCAACAATGGTAGAGAATGTTTCATCCTCTGAAGGGAGGCTGGACAACATACTCTATGCTATACCTGAGGAAGTTGGGTTGATATTGGGGCAGCTTGGAATGTTCCTACTCATGACCACAGAATATGAGCTCAGATCTACAAGGATGCAAAGGTCACATAGGCTCCTAAGCTGAATATGGGTCCCAGACCATATCAAATCGATGGGGTTTACAGCTAACAATATTTATACCCCTTTACCATATTAGGGAGCTACTCTCTTCCTTGATCCAGCTTTCTGGTCCTTTTTACAACTATCCTTGATCCAGCTTTCTGGTCCTTTTTACAGCTATGACATCATCTCCCCAGACAATAACTTGGATCCACCTGCATATCAGATTTCAGGCTCAGGGGGGAAAAGAAAAAGGAAAAAAGAAAAACTAATGTAGCCATAGGCCCTTTGGAATATAACTAAAATATGCCTACTAGCTATTTACAAAATGGAGGGATACCCCCCCCCCCCAATTCCTCATCTGCACTATTCCAGCCTTTAGGTTCATGACCAGACTTCCCTGGACAGAGACAACCCCACCAGTGTGTCCTGGAGCTCCACTTCCCCAAAGCCCTGCCCCACTAGGGAAAGAAAGAGACATGATGGGAGTATGGATCAACCTGTCAATGCCCATGTTCAGCGGGGAAGCAACTACAGAAGCCAGACCTTCCACCTTCTGCATCCCACAATGACCTTGGGTCCATACTTCCAGAGGGTTTAAGAATAGGAAAGCTATCAGGGGAGGGGATGGGATACAGAGTTCTGCTGGTGGGAACTGTGTGGAGTTGCACCTCTCTTATCCTATGGTTTTGTCAATGCTTCCTTTTTATAAATAAAAAAAAAGTGAAAAAAAAGCGATTAATAGAAAAAAATACAGAAGTTTATTAACACACACATATAATATCCCATGTACATAGAAGTAGCTAATAAAGCTGGAAAGCTGAGAAACTCCTTGATAAACACCTGAAATACCATCTTTAGTAGGAAACATTTCTTTCCTAGGTCTGGCATCCTAATTTGCTCATGTCTAATGAATGAAATAGCCATTGGGAGGATTCTATGAGAAAATTCAACAAGATAATTTGCTGAACTTTCTCTCACTTTGGTTTCATAAATAAAGTTTTATTGGCACACAACCCCACCCTTAGCTTTTCTATTGTTTTCTTGCTACAATACCAAAGTTGAGTTGTGACAGAGACTATTTGGTTGAAGCCTAAAATATCCACTATGTGGAATCTTATGGAAAATATGTGCTGCTTTCTCATTTAGTTGTTTCTCATTTGTAAGGTTAATTCTAAAATTAGAAAAGAAAAAAAAACCCTGTTTTCTAGGAAAGTTCTCCTCATAGGATTCTGGGGGGTGGGAGGGTGGCATGCGGGGAGGATTATAACCTCTTTCAGTTAATCCATTCCCTCAGCAAGGATTCCCTTTATATAGCATCTAGATAATCATATTGAGTATTTTCCTCTATCTAGGATTTTATGAAAGATGTGTGCTGCTCCCTCTTTTAGCTTTCAACATAAATAAGTCTGATTCTAAAATGAGGGGAAAAATGTGTCTTAGCCAGCATTCACAGTGGGGAATGGAAGTTTCTTCCAGTAAATTCACTCCCTCAGTAAGGTTTGCTGGGGTTTTTTTGTTTTGTTTTGTTTTGTTTTTATCTGTACTTTCCAGATAATCTTATCAACTATCCCTTCCCTTAGCTCCTCAGCTATAAATTTCTGTTAAATGGAGTTAATTATCTTCTTTAGGCTCAACAGTGACACTGTGAATATCCTTGTCTGGGAATCTACAAGTTCTCTGGGAGTGATAAAAGGTTTGATTCACCCTTAAAGTAAGTTTGACCTGTGCCAGGGGCTGCAGATGTGAGTAACTAGGCCAGTTGAAAACTCATAGACTCAAAGTCAGTCCCTTCTTTCATGGCTTTCAGAGGCCTGGGTCCACAGTAAGCTCATGCAAATAGGACCTCAGCACCTGGATCCTCACACAGAACTGGACAGTCTCTGCAGGAACTCCAGTGCTCCCTGCTTGGAAGGTCATATTTATCCTGCTCAGGGAAGGTACAAATCCAAGTCAGAAAACTGGGTAAGTATACAAATTCCCCTCCATAGCACTCTGCCATTGTGAAGTTTTGTTTTACAATGTGAGCAAGCCCTCAGTGAGAATAGACAGAGGCAAAGGAATGCTTAGTAAGCAACTTCTTCAATGAGTTAAGTGTCACTGGCAAAGGGACATTCTGTTCTATTCCTGTACACCTACCCAAAATGGGGGTAGGGGGACTCTTTTTTTTTTTTAACATGGCAAGGATTTTGTTTTTTTGCAAAGAAAAAATGAAATTTTGAATGGTATCTATTAGCAAGAAGGACAAACTTCAAAGTACAATTCCATTGTTATCTAAGTTCTGGTGTCCCCATGTGTGAAGTTCAAGGTACACTGACATCCCACAAGTAGACTGCACTGAGAGTCTGGGTAGGGAGAGAGAATTTTTTTTTTAAGTTCCTGTAGGGATTTTTAAAAAATTATTTATTTACCTAGTCTTATTTTTTTATATAGTTCATGTTCTTGTGGAAGATAATAAAATTTTGCTTAGGGTTGATTTCTGTGAATAAAGAAAGTTTGGAGTCAGTAAAGCACATGAGTTTCCCTCATTGGGTAGGTTGAATTATCTCAGTCATGTGAAAATAAAGGATTTGGGAGAAATGCTCACTGGGGACTACAGGCTGCATGAATTTTTTTAAAATTTATTTACTGGAGGATTAATGGCTTACAGTCAATAGTAAAATACAATATTTTGTACAAGCATAACATTTCCACACAATAATGCAACCCCCACTAAGTTCTCTTCTGCCATCATGTTCTAGGACCTGAACCCTCCCTCCCACCCCAGTCTTTTACTTTGGTGCAATATGTGAACTCCAATCCAAGTTCTTCTTAGACTTTTCCCTTTTGATCTTGTTTTTCAGCTTCTGCCTATGAGTGAGATTCCCATATTCACCCTTTTGTTTCTGATTTATCTCACTTAACATGATGTCTTCAAACTCCATGATGGTTGGTAAAGAAGGTGAATTCATGATAAAACTTTGAAGTCTCATGAACAAGAGTCTCTTTGCATAACCATTATTCCATCTACCCCTGTTCACATTTCTCAGTTTTCCACATAACTGCCTGAAACGTTTTACAGGTACTACTTTAGTGATCCCGTTGAAATCTGTGAAGTACCTGGTAGTGCTATGCACCCAGAAAGAGAAAGACCAATACTGAACGGTTTCACCCATAGGTGGAACTTAAGAATAAGGGACAGTAAGAGAAAGCACAAGGTGAAACTTGGGTTAAGTGTAGTATACTGCTGCAACACAAAAGACTCTGGGAAAGGAGAGATGGGGTGAGATAAAGGGACACTGAGGTCCTGCTATATGGGAGGGGGTCCTAGGTTGTGGGAATAGGTATCTCCCAGACATCTGTCAAGATGAGGTGAGGAGTTGTGCCTATGTATCAGACTATACTGTAAACCATTAGTCCCCTCAATAGGATAATAACAATAATAATAATGATAATAAATCTCACTTCCTTACATTTCAGTTGCCCCTGGTTCTTATTACCTACTGATGTCCCACCCCCAAGTGACAGGGATCAACCATTTCTCACCCAGGATCTTCTAGATCCCAGACCACTTCTGAAACTACACTTTATCATGTGGCTGCCCCACTGAGGATCATCAGCTGCAGAGGAGCTCTGATAGGGGCTGTGGTTTCCAGACCCAGTGGGGTTATAACCAGCTTTGCAGGAAGCATCTCACTATGATTTCAAGCCAGCTGCCTCCTTCCCCACACCAATTTGAGACATTGACTGCAATGTCATCATTCAAGGAAGGTGGAGAGAGGGGTAGAGAAGGGATGGGTGGAGGTCTCAAGAGACAGAACCATGCCGTCAATGGCTAAACTTTCTAGTCACCCCCATCTGGAACCACAGACCATCCACCTCCTCCTCCCAGAGAGATTAGAAGTATTATCATCAGATTAATGTTTCTGATCTGATTCAGGATCCACCTAGGATTAAGTTTTTAGTTTGATATCAGGGAATGTGTGGTATAGCTGTGCTACCTCCTCAGTTCATTTTTTAAAGTATTTTTAAGAGATTGAGATAAAGACTAAGGGAAAGGGAAGGAAAATCACCAGGGCATCACTCTACATTTATAGAGTTCCCTTAGTGTTTTTCTTGGTGCTCCCACACAGTGCAGGGGATTGAACCTAGAATCACCCTCAGTAGGACAGGCACTTTACCTGCTGAGCAAGCTCCCACCTGTGTATGAGTTAATAAGTCTTTTGCCCAGAATTCCTAAGTCTGTTCTATATATAAAGTAATTTCCTATGGATACTTCTCAGATGTGAAACTAAAAATTTATACAGAAAACAACATCTGTGCCCTTTGCCCTGCTCCCTTCTGCAAAACTTGAAGTAAAACAGTTGTATGAGCTTGTTAGTGAGGGATAAATATGAAACCAATGATTGAATGAAAGTCTAAAACTTGTGGGACTCAACTCTGCAGTCTAAAACCTAAGTCCAAACCTAACCTGGACACCTATGGCCACATAGATTATCTGATCTTCCTAAAAGCTTGAACACTCACTTTCATGAAAAAAGATTTTCACTTTTCACTCCTAAGTGAGCCCAGGCTGCCCTGATGCAACAGAAAGGAACTGCAGCCACCCTTAGAGGCTTACACTTGAGAGGCAGGCGAGTAGAAAACAAAGACTATATAATTATCACAGCACAATGGAGTGAGTACTTTAGAGGGAGAGACTTCTGTTTTAAGTATAAGAGAAGCATAGAGGAGGAGACACTAGTGCCAACTGGGTAAATAGGAAATTATTGAATCACAAGATAGGTCTTGAAGGATGAGTACGAGGGAGATGGGCAGTGGCACACCTGGTTAAATGCACATAGTACAAAGCGCAAGATCCAGATACCTTCCCTCAGCTCCCCACCTGATGGGGAGGGGTCATCTCACAAGTAGAGAAGCAGGTCTGCAGATGTCTATCTTTCTCTCTCACTCTTTACCTTCCCCTCCATGGCCGCCTGGAGTGGTGGATTCGTAATGCATGCCCAGAACTCCAGCAATAACTCTAGAGAAAAAAAAAAAAAAGGATGAGTAGGAGTTTTCCAGGGGATAGAGTGGAAGGAGACATTCCAAATGTACATGCAGAAGTTTAAAGGTTTAACGCACTATGGTCTATTCAGAGGGCTTACATAGTTTTCTGCACTAAGGTTTGGGATAAAAGCGTTAATGGATGAGAGATAGGAGAAGACTGCAGGAACTGAAGCTGGGAAACTCAATAGGGACCCAATTACAATGAAAGTTGCTGGATACTGTTTCTGGGAGCCCTACCGCTATGTTAGTTATTATACAAGAACCAAGATTGAACTAAATAAAGTACTTAAATTAGCCCAACATGTAGCCTCTGCCAGTTTATCACTCCAAGGAAGTAAATGTCTCCCACTTGATGAAATTACTGAAAGCAAGAGGACTCTCTGCTCCATATATCTTCTTTTACAACCTGACATAAGCCTGGAAATATCACTGAGTGCCATCACTTTGGATCAGAAAGACCTTTTGGTCTTTGATGTCCCTTATTAAAAATGTAAGAAGAGAACATTCTGAATCTGTGGTTTATGGTGCATTTTCCTGATTACTGATTTGTTGAGCATCTTGTCAAGTTGATATTGTCATAGCACTGCTCCACCATCCATGAAGCTAAGTCCTCCAGACCATGGTGCTTTCATCTGCTGAGCCTCAAAGTCAGGGTCTAATACATGGTGAAGTATGTGCTCTACTGAATGAGCTATCACTGGCCCTTTACTACATTTTTCAAATGCATGAAATGACTACAGATAGGTGATTTAGGATGCAATCACTAAATATCTTTATAATTATTTGTTTGTTTATTAATTTCAAAACCAGGGACTCATGCATTTCTGTGATTACTCTCTCTCTCTTTCTCTCTCTCTCTCTTTCTCTCTTTTCAGTTTCACACCTTTTAGGTCAATCAGAGAATATAACTGTGGAAAAGAAGGTTTTAGTTTCAAGTCACAAAGCTGCTCCTTAGAAAACGTAGAGTCCAAAGAGAGTAAGATCTAGCCTTGTATCTGTAATTACAGGCAAAATTATAGTTACTAAAACAATAATGTTAAGCATCCTACTGTACACCAGGAGTCCTTCTCCATAACTGTGGTGAGTGAATGAACCCACTCTAGAGGCAGTGCCATCTTCCAGGAAAGTGTTGCACCCAGAGGCAACTTCCAAGTTGACTTGCTGAGGGTCTCTTGGCAAGTTATTGGCCATCTTTGTGCCTCTATTTACCCACAATGACCCAAAAAGAAGGATAAACCCTTCATACTGTGCCATCAGGCCATGTAAGGATAGGGATGAGGTGCCTGTAAGGGTTCTGGACTTGGAAGGTTTGTTGTAATGAACAAATCACAGTGAGTATTGATGATGGTGAGGCTCCCATAGCACTCAACTAACTGTCTTCTTCTTTCTTCCTCAAAATAGTGTATTTGGTAAGAGTGAAGAGATAGAACTAGTAGGTGAATCTGAGTATAAGTGGAATATTCTCCCACTGGGATAAGTGAAACAGTTCACACAAATATAATGATTTACTTAAGACATGATACTACAAAGAATTCACCTGAAAGTTGGTCAGTAGTGTAGCAGGTTAAGCACAGGTGGTACAAAGCTCAAGGACTGAAGTAAGGATCCCAGTTCGAGCCCCTGGCTCCCCACCTGCTGGGGAGTAGCTTCACAAGCAGTGAAGCAGGTCTGCAGGTCTGTCTATTTTTCTCTCCCCCTCTCTGTCTTCCCCTCCTCTCTCTACTTCTCTCTGTCCTATCCAATAACAACAACAGCATTAACAATAGCAATAATAACTACAACAATAAAAGAACAAGGGCAACAAAAGGGAATAAATAAATATTTTTTAAAAAGAATTCACCTAAGCATCTTAAAAGAAGCAATACAAGAGTTGAGAGACAGTTCAGTGAATAGAGTACCTCCTTTGCACCTCTAAGGCCTTTGTTTGAGTCCCAGCCTCACCTGAACCAACAAAAATAAAATTAGTGACTCATTGAGTGGTGGAACAGTATTTTACCTGATCCATACCCCTATAAAAAGGGCAGGGGTAGCAAGTGGTAGCTCACCTGATTGCTCCCAAGTTACAATGCTCAAGGACCCAGGTTTGAAGCCCTGGTCCCTATCTGCAGGGAGAAAGCTTTGCAAGTGGTGAGGCAATGTTGCTAGTGTTTCTGTATCTCTCTCCCTGTCTATCACCTCTTTCCCTCTCAATTTCTGGCTCTCTATTTCCACTAAATAAAGATAATAAAATATTTTAATATTAAAAAATAAATAGGGGATGGGGCATCCAGTTAAGCGCACATATTATCAAATGCAAGGACCCAAATTTGAGTCCCCACTTTCCACCTGCAGGGGGGATGCTACATGAGTGGTGAAGCAGATCTGCAGGTGTCTACCTTTGTTTCCTTGTCTCCATTTCCCCCTCCTCTCTTAATTTCTCTCTGTCTTATCTGATAAAAAACAATTAGAAAGAAAAAAAAAGTGGCCAGTGGGAGCAGTGAATTTGTAGTGCCAGCACCCAACCCCAGCAATAACCCTGGTGACAAATAAGTGAATAAATAAATAAACAAGCCAGGGCTCAGAGTTAAGAGCACATGCATGAAATTCATGAGTTTGACCTCCAACAGTGCATGAAAGAGAGAAAAAAAGAAGGAAGGAAGGAAGGAAGGAGGGAGGGAGGGAGGGAGGAAGGAAAGAATGATGGAAGGATGGAAGGAAGGAAGGAAGGAAGGAAGGAAGGAAGGAAGGAAGGAAGGGAGGAAAGGAGAGGAAAAGAAACATTCCATAGTATTTTAAACAATATCTTTAAAATATTTGTTGTGCATTCCAAAAAAAAAAAGCTCATATTTGTTTCTTTCTCTTTTTTCCCTTTGTTTCTTTGTATTTATAGTAACCCCCCTTCTTTTTTTTTCCCAGAATACTACCCAGTTCTGGTTTATGTTCATGCTGGGTATTGAACCTGTGGACTTAGAACCTCAGGCAAGAAAATCTTACTGCATAGCTATTATGCTGTCTCCCTAGCTATTTATAGCAATTTTCACCCCTATCTTAAGGAAACTGACTTAGGGAGGTTAAGCAATCTAAAATAAGGTCACACGGCTTATACATAGCAGAGTTGAAAAATCAAACCTGGATTTCTCCAACTCCAGGATCAAAACTGTTAAGTAAAGACTGTGAGGGGCAGGTATCATTCAGAACCTGCATGTGAGAGGTCCCAGGCTCAGTCCCTGGCACCACTAACAATCAGAGCTGAGCAGTGCTCTGATCAAAAAGAGAAAGAAAAAGAAATTTTAAACTATTGTGCTAAATGTTGTTCATGATAGTTAAATTTATATGTGTCAATTTGGCTGAGTTACAAGATGCTCAGATATCTGGTTAAACACTACTCTATTTCTGTGATAGATATTTACAAAAGGGATTAAAATTTCGTTACATAGGCTGAGAAAAAATAGACTTCTCAAGTGTGGAGGGGCCTTATTCAGTCCACTAAAGGCTGAAATGAGATAAAAATGCAGAGGAACCAAGAATTCTCTCCTTCTGTCTAGTTGTTGAGCTAGTTGTTGCCCAGAAAATACTGGTTCTCAAACTTTTGACCTCCACTATTATCTCTTCTAGTGTTTGCACACAGAATAGATTGTAGAAATTAGATCCATAAAAAGGCAAGCTAGTTCTTCAGAATCATTCTCTCTTTTTAGCTATGGTACCTAACAGTTCCATTTCTTTTGAGAATCTCTTTCATGTACTCTCAAATAAAAATCATCCTTTGTTGTCCTTTCTTTTTTGTCAGTTTTTAGAATTGAGATGACGAAATTAGAAGTGTGAGTAATAATACATCCATCCAGTTTCCAGCCAATTTTAATTCTTCTCTGTTAAGCATCACATTTAACATAAATTCAGTATTTGAAGTACTGAATTGCTAAGCTAAAGTAAGTAGACAGAATTGCCTTTCCTAACTTTCAATAACAAGGAAAAAAGTTAACCGGAAAAAAAATATATCTCTTGCAGCAATTTAAGGAGGAAAACAGTCTAACTAAAAAAAAAATAATAATAAAAAATAAAATAAAAAAAAGCACATTTTAATCTCTAGAAGCCAAGGACAGGAACCTAAGATTCAGGAGTGAGGAGTGGACATAGGAACCTAGCCCAACATAGGCACATCCTCAGGCAGCCCCTACTATACCTCAGGTAATCCTAGAAGGGTCCCCAGAATAATGAGGGTCAAGCTCAGAGGAGAGCTGTGCCTTTGCTCTGACAAAGGAGGAGTGAAATTTGTGGTGGAAAAGGAATGCTTAAAATAGGGACTGAATGAAATAAAGCCTAAAATAAGGTCCCAGGATGTCACATTACATTCAAGAATGATTTTTTTAAAAAAATATTTTATCTGTATTTATTTGTTGGATAGACAGCCAGAAATCAAAAGGGAAGAGTGTGATAGGGAGGGAGAGGGACAGAGAGACATCTGCAACACTGCCTCACCACTGGCAAAGCTGTCCCCCTGCAGGTGGGGACCGGGGGCTCAAACCCAGGTCCTTGTACATTGTAACATGTGCACTAACCAGGTGTGCCACTACCCGGCCTCAAGAATGATCTTAACCGAAGAGTGCTCTCCTTGGGAAAGGGCCATAGCTGCATCAGAGGAAGTTCAGATAATTCAATGACTATTATGTCAACAAATTTCTTCCCTTGACCCTTGATTTTCTTTCATGTAACAGAAAGGTAACTATTCTTCAAACTATTTTTGGAGAAAAACAACTTGATCTCAGAGAAAGCAGGTACAGTGTGGCTGGAGAAGTAATTCAACCATGTAATAGATGAAGAAATGGCTCAACAACTACATGAAATAGAGGTAGAAAGGAGTGGGGGAGACAGTTGAAGGAGTCATTTGACAACTGAATGGCACTAAAATTTTATTGGTCAGGAGTGTAAGGCATATACATATATAGAGATGAGGAGTTTTAGGCTCAAAATTTATATCAAATTATAAACTAATTGTAAATTAATAAAATTTTAGTTTAGCAAGTAAAGAGAAAGGAATTCATCCAGAGTTTCAAGATAAGAAGATAAAGTAATAAAGTAAAGGTGAGAAAAAAAAGAGTTATAAAGGAACAGATGGTGATGGTGAAGATATTTAAATATAAAACATGTGGCAGTCACTAAGAGAATACTGATTACCAAACACAGTGGGTGAATTTATTTATTCATGTTTTTTTTTTTACTAGTGACTTAATAGTGGCTAACAAAATTATATTATTTCAGAGGCAGAGTTTTACATGACACCCACCACCACCATAGTTCTCTGCCACCACCCCACAATAACCATGAAGTCTGACAGGTTTGTTACTTTTTTTTGTTTGTTTTCCTTCACAAGTTCATGTGCATTAGTTATCTATATTCCACATATGATACAACCATCTGGTAGTTGTCTTTCACTTCTGTACTATTTGTTGTTTTTCACCTCTGTACTTCTCTCACCAGTTTGTTATAGTCAACAAACAGGTGGATTTAAACAGCAGAATTTTATGTTGTTACAGTTCTGGAAGCCAGAAGCCAAAATTTCAGGGTTGGTTCTTGCCAGAAATTCTACCTCTCTCCTGGTTGCCAGGGGTTGTCAACAGTCCTTCGTGTTCCATAACTTAGAAAATGCACCACTCCAGTTTCTGCCTTCCTATGGCTTTCTTTCTTTTTCATATCTTTCTCAAATGTTCCCTCTTCTTATAAAGTCACTGAATTCAACCTATACAATCCATTATGACTTCATTTTAACATGAGTATACTTGCAAAGACCCTTTCTGGCAAGTGAAACTCCATTCACAGGTTACCAGGGGTTATAACTTGAATATATCTTTTTTGTGTGTGGGGGGGAAGCATGCAATTCAGCCAGTAAAAATAATATGACCTGTGGCCAGCTACTGGCTCACCTGGTACCATGTTATCATGCATGAGGACCAGGGTTCAAGCCCCCAGTCCTTACCTGTTGAGAAGCTTCAGGAATGGCAAGCAATGCTGCAGGGTTTTCTCCTTCCCCACCACTCTCTCTCTTTTTTTCCTCTCTCACTCTCCTTCCCTCTCTCTCTGTCACCTCTATTTTAAAAAAGGGGGGTGAATATAAAAATAAATGCCTATGAAGAATGATAGGGCTGTACAGTCACAGAACCCCGACAATAACGCTGGTGGCAAAAAAAAAAGATTTTCTAAAATTAAAAGGAGGAAGAAAAGAAGTAGAAGCAATATTTGAATGCCAATGTCTTTGCCTTCATTTAGAAGGGGGTTGTTGACATGGACTAAAATCAAGACATATAATGTATGTGTATGTGTGTGTACACACATATCCCAAACCTACTTATTTTTCTGTAGTTCAGAGAAATTTTTATTCAGTTTTATATTCAGAGAAATAATCTCTGTTGTGCTATAGAGCCATTTACTTCAAATTCAACAAATTCTGTTTATTCTTGTTCTATAAAAATCAATACAACTTATGTAATAATTTTTATTCTTTTACAAACCAGTGATTATTTAAGAGGTTATTCTGGGGGGCCCAGTGGTGCACCTAGTTAAGTGCACTTATCACCATTTGAGAAGGACCTGGATTCAAGCTCTGGCTCCCCTATCCCTCTCCCCACCTGCAGGAGGATGCGTCACAAATGGCGAAGCAGGTATCTATCCCTCTCTGTCTCCCCTCTCAATTTCTCTCTGTCCTGTTAAATAAAATAATTTTTTAAATGGCAAAAATGGCTGCAAGGAGCAATGGATTCATAGTGCCAGCACTAAGCCTCAGTGGTAACCCTGATGGAATAAAAAAAAAAGTCATTTTGTTAAACAATGCTAACTTTCTTCCTTGCTGCAACCATTAGAAATATATAAAACACAAACAATATTAGTCATATTTGTAGCTACAGCAGCTAGCAGAATGACCTTGGCATATAGTCATTGCCTAAGAAATGTAGCTAACTTGGCTATTTCATTGTTAATTATGCAGAATATTTTACCAGATAACACAACACAGAAGCAATATTTGCAAACTCCTGGAATCCTCCACCTTCAGAGGCATAAAGTGTTCAGTTTTCAAGATGAATGTTTTCATCATCCTACACCCAACAGTTTTAAATCTGGGAGATTAATTGCAGAGGTAGCACAGCAGGACAGGACACTGTTGTCCTCAGATGGGCTGATCTTGTCCTAAAAGGGAAATATGAACCCTCTCCTTCTGTGTGGAATGGATTCAATGCCCCTGTTCAACAGTTTTCTGCCAACATAGTAATCTCATTCCAGACAACAGTCTTCTGATAAAAAAGCCAAAGATGAGATCCTTCAGCTTCTAGGACTCAGTCCTTGCTGGCAAAAGTTATCGCTGATGAATGTCCCTGGTTTAGAGATGAGCAGAAGTGGATGCTGACAGATGCTCCAGGCAGGCTGGGACATCCACAGACCATCATTAGCTTTGCACATCTACGTCCACCTGTCCCCCCAGAGCCACCTCACCTCCAACCTATTTGGAAAGCTACAGAGAACAGCTCTTATCTTAGTGACAAACAGCATGCAAGTATGGAAGTGGCCTTAGCTGCTATTAACAGACCGGCAGAAGGAAAGCCAGCACTGTATGCTTCTTGTCTGTTTCTATGCATGCCTACTGTGAGCATTTCTCTTCCCCTACCTCCCTATCCCTTTCTCTCATTTGCACCCCGTGGCAATCAATATTCTGCTCCATCACAGAGTCAGACTATCAGGCTGCATTTCCTGTTCCAATGTTTACTCACCCTCAGAATCCATCACAGCCAAGTGTTCCCTCTGACTGGAAGTGCCACTTGGTATCATCTCCAGCTCTGCTTCATCTTTGCTTCAAATCAGCTTCCTTTCTTCTCCACCCTGCAATGTCACATAGGTCCTCTCTGCACCCTGATGCCCTAGAAATTCTTGAGAGCCATTAACACAGGTTCCAGAGTTCGCAGGAGGTGAGGAATAGCACTGCCCCTTGTCCAGACACAGCTTGTCATACAACAATCCCTTGTCAACAGCTGTTAAAGAGAGGGAAGTACACATGCTGATGGTCAAAGCCAAGGTCAGGAACCAGTAAATACACTATAAATAGCTGCAACTCCAGGATATTCTTTTGTGTGCCTGGGCTTGGTATGATTTCTTCATTCTGTGACCTAAGAAGAACTACAAGAATGAAGAAAACTAACACTAATTTAAATGCTTTTGCTGACTGCCCAGTGATGAATGCTTCCACCTAACTGAATCACTGCAGGGATTATTGTACTCAACTTACTTCAAAGAGAAGGGGGCAGAGGGACAAGAGATGAACCATTTTTCTCCCAAGATATCTCACCAGGGAGTAGGGTCCTAGGTTCCAGGGCTTCTTGTTTCTTTGCCCTGGGGAATGTGGCCTCTTGTTGTGTTACCATCTGAAGCTTTGGTTCTGTGTTACCATCTGAAGCTTTGATTCTATCACAGGTTCTACTCTTCCAGGTTTGGATTAGTCCGTAGTCATGCCAGTAGAGAGAGCTGCTTAGAAATGGAAAGTGTGCTTCCACAGGGTAGAAAGGTTGCCCTATACAGGAGTTCTGGGGATAACAGAGGAGAAGAACCAGGGGTAGCAGGCTGGACCGAATGGGATATGGCTATGTCACAGAGAAATCTCTGAAGATTGTAAAATGTGAGGTTCTCCTCTACCTCTATATTTCAGGGGACAAGAGTAAACAAAATTCTTTCACTCTGGAGGTTTTGGAAAAGGTAATAAGCAAATTAGCATCCTGTGTCTTTGTTTTTAAGTCATGAAGCAATGTGATCTTTTCTGAAATCTTTTATTCCTAGCCCTGTGTAAATCTGCAGAATGTCAGTGCTTACTTCCTATATACATTTTGCTCCCTCATTGGCAATGAAAGGTAGAAGGGATAATAGGGACTGAGAGGAAATGGAAGGTGGAAAAAGATGAGGGAGAAAGATGAAAGATACTGGGGTGGGGAAATAATTGGAGGAAAGGAGGAGATAAAAGAGGGCTGATGCAGAAGGAGGAGGTGATGATGGGAAAGAAGGGAGATGACAGAGAGGGACAAGTGGAAGGGGTGGGGAGGTGTTAAGGGGGCAAGTAGAATTCTTTTTCTCAGTAGGACCACAAGTCATTCTGTAACTTTATAGGAACAATAGGGTACATCAGGCTGACATTTGGAATTGGGGACACATGACTTCTCAAGGGGAGACCCTGAGGGTTCACAAGTCAAATTTACATGGCAGATATCTAGTCAAGGATATTTTTTATATTTTATTTATTTATTTATTTATTTATTTATTTATTTATGAAAAAGACAGGAGGAGAGAGAAGGGAATTTAAAAAAAGAACAGACATCACTCTCACACATGTGCTGTTGGAGATTAAACTCAGGTCCTCATGTTTGAGAGTCTAATGTTTTATCCACTGTGCCACCACATGGACCACGCCAAGGATTTCTTATTTTTTTTGCCTCCAGGATTACTGCTGGGGCTCAGTGCCAGCACTACAAATCCACTGCTCCTATCCATTTCACTGGATAGGACAGAGAGAAATTGAGAGAGGAGGGGGAAGTTAGGAAGAGAAAGATAGACACCTGCAGACCTGCTTCACCACTTGTGAAGTGACCCTCCTGCAGGTGGGGGACTGGGGGCTCCATCTGGGAGCTTGAACTGGGACCCTTGCATGGGTTCTTGTGATTTGTACTATGTGTGCTTAACCCGAAGCACTAGCACCAGCCCCCCCCCCAAGGACTTCTTAAAGGAGAATGTGGGTGGGCTGTTTTGATGGAGCTGTAGATCTGAGAAAAATTGAGGGAAAAAAGAGAAGACAACTAAGGTGTGATGTTACAGAATTATGGCCTCAACAGTTACCTGAGTGGCCATATGCCCTGTGCTAATGCAAGGTCAAACTCCTTTTTTAACAGTCCCAAAAGTTTAAAGAGCACTAAATCCCTTGCAGATGGTCCTATTTAGGGAGCTTAGTGATTCAAACATTTAACTTAACATGGAGTCAGAAGGAGCCTTCTTACTTCTTGTAGCCATTATTCTAATCCTTCCAGGAGGTTCTCAAAAGGCAGATGTTTCCACCAGTTTAGTTGTATACTCTTGGCAGTTATGAAAAACTAGTAAGACAAACAGTGATTTACTTAGTTCTGGTTACCTCTGACTAATTCCAAAAAGTGTCTCTCCATTTCACAAGTCTATCTGAATTTATAAATTCTGACTTTAAACAAGCCCAGCCAACTTTAAAATGCTAAAGTTTTAAATATTAAAATAAACCTCAGGCTTTTTCCAAAATGTGTTCTCCATCTTCAAAAATGACACGTTCTTCCCTGTCACTAAACTCACACTCTCTGAGTTTCTCGGATGCCCTCCTCTTTTCCACCCAGGTTCAAGTGTGCTCAGCATCTTGACTGAGACCTCATTCTGCTTCCATCTACAACTTTGTGTCTTTTTAACCTCTGCTCACACCAAGCTCAAGGCTGACCCTCTGCTGTGTGGTCCCCACCAGAGTCCAAACTCCCCATGCAACTGGACTTATAGATAGCAAGGGGTTCCTCAACACCCCATTCTCTGCATTAATGGCCAAAATGCTTAACCTCATCCCCACACTCTGTACATTTGAACTTGGTGCTGGATGCCTTGGCGGTGTCCTTAGTACCAGTGCCACACCTCACTGCATTCTCCTATTGCTGCTCTAGATGAACCAACCCTTTCCCCTCCACACCTCACAGGAGCTGCCCTTTGGTCTGAAACTTACATATTTTTATTATTATTGATTTAATAATGATCAACAAGACTGTAGGATAAAACGGGTACAATTCCTACCACTAGAGTTCCATATCCCATCCTCTCTATTGGAAGCTTTCCTATTGCTTATCCCTCAGGGAATATGGACCCAGGATCATTATGGGGTGCAGAAAATGGGAGATATGGCTTCTGTAGTTGCTTCTCTGCTGGACTGAAACTCTCACAAACTAGTCAGACTCTCTCCCCTCACACCTCCTTCCCCTCTTCTCATAAGCAGTTCCAGCCTCCTCCTGCCCCAGGCTACTCTAAGGTTCTTTCTCCAAGCCATGGGTGACTCCTAACTCTGCAGTGGGGTCCACTGCACATCCCTTTATCTTATATCCTCCAAATGTCTGCTGTCATCCTAGATCCATCGTCTCCCCTACGGAAGTAAGTCATTTGTGAGTGCTGCTCCTATTCTTGGTGCACTGTTGGACCTCTAGAAGTGTCTAGTGTAGACTGTGGGTAAGGGTTCTCTAGACTACTGGATACAGTTCAGATGCCACAATCCCCATAATTCACTCCCACCATGACCCAACCTCTTCAGAGAGTGGAGTAGTCCCTGAGGCAGGATCATCCTACTCTGCCACTGGATAATTCTTCATCACTTCTTTAAACCTAAACAATAACCTAACTGGATATAGTGAAGGTCTTTTCCATTCAAAGCTTTGAATCTCCCCCTGCCAGTTCTTCCTGCCCTCTAGAGTTCTGTTGAGAAATCAGGTGATAATCTTATGGGGGTTTCCTTATAGAGGAGTCTAAATTATTTCCATATCGTTGATCTTTGCCATTTTAACTATTATATATCTAAGTATGCTTCAGTTTTTGTTTATTTTGTTTGAAACTTTCTGAGCAAAAATGCCTACCTCCTTCAGTTTGGGTGATTTTTGGTTATTATTTCTTTTTTAAATGTTTTTTAAATTCTTTTTAATTATTATCTTTATTAATTTATTGGATAAAGATAGAGAAAAGTAGAGAGGAAGGGGAGACAGAGATGGAAAGAGACAGAGAGTTACCTGAAGCACTGCTTCACCACTTGCAAAGCTTTCCCCCTGCAGGTGGGGACAGGGGTTCGAACCTGGGTCCTTGAGCATTGTGACATGTGCACTCAACCATGTGTGCCACCACCCAGCCCCCTGGTTATTGTTTCTTCAAATAAATATCCTATTCCTTTCTCTCTTTTTCTCCTTTACCTCTATGATGCAAGTGATGTTCTTCCTGATGTTGTCCCATTAATCTCTTACATTCTTTTCATTTGTTTTAGTACTTTTTCTTAATTCACTGACTTTTTTTGTTTGTTTATTTTTAACTTTCTTTAGCTTAATGCTTTGACCTTTGGGGTTCTATATTTTTGTTTGTTTTGCTTCATTTTCTTTTGTTTTTAGATAAAGACAGAGAAAGAAATCACATCACTGAACATTTCTTCAGTATGGTTCTCACCATAATCGAATCTGGATTGTGCTCACAACAAACAGTGTACTATCCAAGTGAGTTGTTTTGCCATACTGATTCTGTCTTTCTAATGATGATCTCTTCCACTATATTTATTTACTTCCCTTTTTTGATAGGCCAGAGAGAAATAGAGAAAAGATGATAAAGGAGAGATAGAGACAGAGAGACACCTACAGCACTGTATCATCACTCCTGAAGCTTCTCTCCTACAAGTGGGAATCTGGGGGGCTTGAACTCAGGTCCTTGTACATTGTAATATGTACACTCTACTGGGTGTGCCGTCATTTGATACACCTATTCTCCTGATTTCCATTAAGGCTTCTGAGAAGCTCCCATAAAACTTGAATTATCATGCTTTCGTGAACTGTTTCCTCTCTGGAAGCTTTTACCTATGCTCCTGATTGCCATTAAGGCTTTTGAGAAGCTCCCATAAAATTTGAATTCTCATGCCTTTGTGAACATTTTTTCCTCTCTGAAAGCTTTTAGGGGTTGTTTTCTCTCAGGATCCCACTGCATGAATGCTGACCTATTGTCCTTGCAATGGAAGAGCTGTTCCTGTGTGGGCTTTTCCAGGTATTGTGATTTTGTTGTTGATGTGGGAGAAAGGAAACATAGGTCCTGTCTGTTTGGCCATCCTGGTCCTGTCCCAGTAAATAAATAAATAAATGTTCAAGTTGACCTATGCATTTATATACTTGTGTTGATATGTATAATATAACAACATAATAAATATTCCTGGGAGCCAGGTGGTAGCACAGTGGGTTAAGTGCACATGGCGCGAGGCGCAAGGACTGGTTCAAGGATCCGGGTTCAAGCTGCCCACCTGCAGGGGAGGTCATTTCACAAGCGGTGAAGCAGGTCTGCAGGTATCTGGCTTTCTCTCCCCTTCTCTGTCTTCCCCTCCTCTCTCCGTTTCTCTCTGTCCTACCAAAAACAATAACAGCAATAACAACAACAATGAAAAACAAGGGCAACAAAAGGGGGGAAATAGCTTCCAGGAGCAGTGGATTCATAGTGCAGGCACCAAGGCCCAACAATAATCTTGGAGGCAAAAATTAATTAATTAATTAATTAATTTTTAAAATGTATTCCTTTTCTGGCCTAGCTGCTCTTGCCAACATTTGGCACGTATCACCCCTCCCTATTAGATGCACAGAGCTCTATGACATTAGGTAGTTTTGCACTCTCCTCCCCTGGCCCTTGCCCCCTGCCCTCCTGCCCAACACACACACACACATACACACACTCACACAAAGAGAGAGAGTCTGATCTCAACTGCTCAGTGAGACTGAATCTCAACCTCTCCTTGCCAATTCCAGTACTATATTTATGCCTGTTTGACACTGAGCAGGCCTTCGAGTCTGCTTTCTCATATGGCTACTAGGACATAAATCATACCTCTCTTATACAAGGGAGATCATCAAAGCTAGAGGCTGCTTTGTTCTTTGCACTTTTCTATCATACAGGAGCTGCCCAGAGCTGATCAAATTGAATTATTGTCTTCCACAACAAGTGTGAACACTGAGTCTTGCAAATTGACATATGAGCAGAAGAGCCATTTACAATTTTCTAGCTGTTCTCTTCTGCAGATATTCACTGACTCCATCTTTAGTCTATGTATTAAAACCATTATTTGAATTGAATTTCTCCTGTTCATTTACTTGTGACAAAGAAGTTCTACCAAAGTTCAGACCTAAAATCAAGGCATGTGAGTGGTGATATTGGAGGGGCCAGTTCCTTGAATATACTTGTAAAGAATATCCCAATACTTCTCAGACTTACACACAAGTCCCCAAGACTGAGGTAGGCCCCCGGCTATGGCCTGTTCCACACAGCTGAAGAACTTCACTTTTGTCCCTCCATCTGACTTTCACTGAGGTCACTAGGAAAAGGATCAGGAATATCCTGCCCTGTAGTATTCCCTCCTTTTTCAAAGTCATCTCGGTAATATCATACATCAGAAATGATAACTACAAGAAATGCTGGAGAGGTTGTGGGGTAAAAGAACACTTTTGCACTGCTGGTGAGGATGTAAATTGGTCAAACTGCTGTGGAGAGCAGTCTGGAGAACTCTCAGAAAGGTAGAAGTTGGCCTACCCTATGATCCAGAAATTCTTCTCCTGGGGATATGTCCTGAGGAACCAAACACAACCATCCAAAAAGATCTGTGCATACCTATGTCCACAGCAGGACAATTTGTAATAGCCAAAACCTGGAAGCAAACCAGGTATTCAACAACAGATAAGTGGATGAATAAGTTGTCGTCTATATACAGAATGGAATACTATTCAGCTATTAAAAATGGTGAATTCTGGGGTGGGGTTCAGGGCAAGTGTTAAGGTCCTGGAACATGATGGCAGAGGAGGAACTAGTGGGGGTTTTATTGTTATGTGGAAATGTCATACATGTACAAACTACTGTATTTTACTGTCGACTATAAACCATTAATCTCTCAATAAAGAATATATTTTTAAAAAATGGTGAATTCATCTTCTTCACTTAATCTGGGATGGAGCTTGAAGGAATTATGTTAAGTGTGATAAGGATGAATATGGGATGATCTTACCCACAGGCAGAAGCTGAAATACAAGAACAGAAGGGAAAACATAAAGCAGAATTTGGGCAGGATTTTGGTATATTGCACCAAAGTAAAGGTACTAAAGTAAAGGACTGTGGAGTGGGGGGAGTGTTCAGATCCTAGAGCAGGATGGTGGAGGAGGACCTGGATGGGGGGTTAGAGGATTATATGAAAAACTGAGAAATGTTACATATGTACCAACTACTGTAATTTACTGTGAAATGTAAACTATTAATCTTTCCAATAAAAGAAAAGGGGGGAAGTCATCTCAGTGTCACACAGATAGCCAGCCCTTCAAGTGTTTCACCCTCAATCCTGGCAACTTGATTCTTTCCTGGTTTCTCTCCAGAAAACCCAGCTGAAAACACCCACTAGGAAGCAAGGCCAACCAGAGGTAGCAGGTATTCCAAGAAAGCTAACATTTCTGTAGAAATTCTGTGCCATTGTCTGAAGCAACACCATTCAGTCCCTCAATTTACATATCTACACCAGAAATCAAAAAGGCTGCATTCTCTAGAAGACTCTTGATCGAGATAACAAGGGAGCTTACCCTTCACTGTGAAATAATCAGCCCAGGACATTTTCCAAGCACAGTGGAAATCTCCCTGGAGCCAAGTTGTGCAGGTAGATATCATTTCCTCATTATACTTCTAGGACTGTGTTGGTGGTCATCATAGGTTTGGTCCCCAAAAGCAAAACAGCATTCATGTGCATGTGATTTATTCCAGAAATTCTAGAGAAATTAATGAAGGTAGAGCCAGCAGAGCAGGAAAAGGAAGTGGTAAAAAGGAATCTCGGTGAAAAGTATGTGATGGATTTTGTCCTGCGTCAAAACAGTGATGAAGAGTCACACCCAAGGAGATGTTACTTACAGATGCTTGAGAAAATTGAGGGGAATCAGGTGACTCTGCACCCCACTGAAAGTTTAGGCAGAGGAAGGCTGAAAGAAACAAAGCACATAACACATGACTGGGCCATGTAGGGACAAGGGGCAATCTGAGGCCCAGGGACCAGGCAAGACTCCAGCAGTGCACACAGTTGGTGGTCCATGGTGAGCAGCACTTACTACCAGTGGGGCCATTCTTAGTTTGGCTCTGCTTAAGAGCCTAGTAGTAGTTTTGATATCACCAAGTAAGCAAGATAAGCCTCAATCTTAACCTTTCTTTCTCTCTGGCACAAATGCATACACATACAAAATAACAAATGCACACATTGGGTTCCTAGCTACTGAGGATTTGAAGACTCAGAGTAGAGTGTGGATCATCAGTCCATACTTAACTAAGGCAAAGAACTATTCAGATACATTTACTACTGTCTCCCAGTTTTACTGTGGCCAAAATCTGAAAATCAACTGGAGGCCACCTCTTACCCTTACTCCTAAGGCTACACTCAACATTGGGCATCATGAAGACACTTCAGAACATACCAACAGAACATTCTAGAAGCAAATGTCCAGCTTTGAATTCCATCCCTACCTCTTGCCGGCAGAGGTATAGTCAATGCACTGTCTGCATTAATTAAAAATGGATAATAATAGTACCTACCTACAAGGATTTTCAGAGAAAACCAGACCATGCAAGCTGTGAATAACACAGTGCACAGTAAGCATGCCAGAAATGTAGGTTGAGTATAGGAGTCTGGCTCTTATTCATCCTTGTGGGATGACCCTGAGGAAGAGCGTTAGGGAGCTTTCCTCTTTACTTTGAAAAACAAGATCAAATACCATTTATTTTTGCCATTTTTATCAGGAAATCCCAAATCTCAGAACCAAACTATTGTTTCATTGTCTCTTGGTCTGTTGGAAGGAAGTACTCAGCACATGTTCATATAAAGGAAATGTCGGGGGGACTAATTCACCTTGTCAAAGGGTGAGAGTACTTTGTGTATGCTATAATCAAAGTAGTGGCGATTAATTCTGGGAATAGAAAATGACACTGAACTGCAGGGAAATAGCACAGTATAGGACTTGTATACCTTAGGCTCCTACTTCAATTTTCAGTGCCACGTGTACTGAAGTGGTGTTCAGGTTCCTCTCACTCTTTCTCTCTTTCATATGAAACTCACTACCCCATTAAGAAAAGAAGATTGCCAATGTCCATGTCCAGTAGAGAAGCAACTACAGATGCCAGACCTTCTACCTTCTGCAACCCATAAAGAATTTTGATCCAGTGCTCACTTCAGCAGCACATATACGAAAATGTTGATGATACAGAGAAGATTAACATGGCCCCTGTGCAAAGATAACATGCAAATCTGTAAAGCATTGCATATTTTTTTAGGGAATCCTTGGATTCCCACACAAATATGATGGGTCTAGACCTCCAATGGACCCCTCTCTGCTTCACCACTGGTCACTTCTCTCAGGAATAACATCACAGGCCCTCTTGTTGGCCTTCCTAGGACCGTGCCCTCACCATAGAACAGCTATGGTAGGGACTGCCCCAGTTTCCAAAGGGAGGTTGAGGTATCCTGCCCTGCTACTCAATGAAGACTGGTCTTAAAACTAATGCAGCCGGGAGTCCGGCGGTAGTGCAGCAGGTTAAGCGCACGTGGCGCAAAGCACAAGGACCAGTGTAAGGATCCCGGTTCGAGCCCCCGGCTCCCCACCTGCAGGGGAGTCTCGCTTCACAGGCAGTGAAGCAGGTCTGTAGGCGTCTATCTTTCTCTCCCCCCTGTGTCTTCCCCTCCTGTCTCCAAATCTCCCTGTCCTATCCAACAAAAATGACATCAATAACAACAACAATAAAAAGCAACAAAAGGGAATAAATATTTAAAAGAAGGAGAAGGAGGAGAAGAAGAAGGAGAAGGAGAAGGAAAGAAGAAGAAGGAGGAGAAGAAGGAGAAGAAGGAGGAGAAGAAGAACTCCCAGAAACCAGCAAAAAAAAAAAAAAAAACTTACTTTACGATATGTGCCACCCTGGTTTGAGCCCACATCCTACACACTGAGGAAGCTTGGGCATTGTGGTTTCTTTTCCTCTCTTTCTGAAAAAGAGCGAACCTGGGAAAAAAAAATGAAGAAAAAAAAAGATCAGCCTGGAACAATGAGGTCCTGGAAATGACCAAAGAAAATAGGCTACTGCTGCTGCTGCTGCTATTCCTGCTCCTACTACCAGTAATAATATGTTCTCACTTTTTGTTTGTAAGTAAATACATAAAATAAAAGTAATTCTTAGTCCACAAGACCAGTAGAAAAACAGACAACGGGGGGTTGGGCAGTAGCGCATCGAGTTAAGTGCAAGCGGTGCAAAGTGCAAGGACCAGCATAAGGATCCCAGTTCAAGTCCCCGGCTCCCCACCTGTAGGAGAGTCACTTCACAAGTGGTGAAGTAGTTCTGCAGGTAGCTCTCTTTCTCTCCCCCTCTCTGTTTCCCACTCCTCTTTCCATTTCTCTCTGTCTTATCCAACAATGACAAAATCAACAACAACAACAATAATAACTACAACAACAATAAAACAAGGGCAACAAAAGGGAAAATAAATAATAAAAAAAGAAAAACAGACAACAGTCATCAGTAGCTCAGAGAAGGAGAAATAGAAATGATTTGAAAGACCTACAAGTGAACATAATCAGAGATGTGAAAAATAAAAACTACAATTTTTCCTTCATATGACTGGAAATTTTCCAAAAGATTGACAAAAAAAAGAAATCTGTTGGCTCAGCGTGGGAAAGCAGACTCTGATGTTCTGCCTCAGTGAGACTGCCAGATGACGCAACCCCTGCTGAGAGCAAGAAGTCATCATAATTTCAAATGCACTTTCCCTGTGCCCCAGTGACCTGCTTCTAGGGTTAGAGCAGACCAATATGACTGACATTCAATGAGATTATTCACTATCATTTTACTTGTGAGACTGAAAAGTGTGGAACATTCTCAAGTATGCATGTCTGAAGAACTAGCTAAATAAATCTATAGTTTGCATACATGATGGAGCACCCCTTGCACTGTTTAAAAAGATAGACAACTAACTCCCTGTAAACTATGAATTAAAATAAAAATATCTCTTAGATTATCACTAAGTGAAAACAGGAGTACCAAGTAAGATATGGTTTAGCCTGCCAATTTGGGGGTAGCAAAGTAGGGAAATAAGAACATAAGGATGCATACTTCTAGTTTCTTGTGTTTGCAGATAGAAACATCAACAGAATACCAATAAAGCTGCAATTGCAGACAGTTGTGGTAGAGAAAGAAGAAGGTGGATGAGCAGAGAATCAGTACGATTTCTCAATTTGTAAATTCTCTATTGGTCCAAGTGTTGAACCAAAGGAATATAGAGCCTATTCCAAAAGACAGAGAAGATCAAAGGAGTGGGGAGGAGACGAGGGGAGCAAAGTCTTTTAAAAGACCAAGAAAACAGAGAGGAAGGAGATAGAGAAATGAATTGTGTTACTTGAGTGGAAGGGCTTGGTGATGTCTGCCCTATTTTCGGAGCTACTGACTGAGAAGCCAGAGGCATAGAACAAAACTTCTGGAATCAGAATTTCTTTTTCCTCCACTGGAGTTATTGCTGGAGCTTGGTGGCTGCATGACAAACCTCTGTCTCTGTCTCTCTCTCTCTCTCTCTCTCTATATATATATATATATGTATATGTATATGTATATGTATATGTATATGTATATGTATATGTATATGTATATGTATGTATATATATGTATATATACATACATATATATATTTCTCCTCCTCCTTTCTCTCTCCCCTCTTCTTTCTCTCTCCCCTCTCCTCTCTCTCTCCTCTCACTCTCCTCTCTCTCTCTATACCCCCCTCTTTCTTTTGATAAAACAGAGATAAATTAAAAGAGGAGAGTGGGGACAGGGGACCTAAATGCAGATCCTTGTGCCTGGTAACATGTGCACTCAACCAGATGCACCACTGCTTAGTGCTGACAGACACTTTTTATCTTCTTAATTTTTATTTTTTAATTATTTTTTTTTGCCAGCACCATGAATCCACTGTGCCTGGAGGTCATTTTATCCATTTTTTTATTGGATAGGACAAAGAGAAATTGAGAGGGAAGAAAGAGATAGACACCTGCAGACCTGCCTCACCACTTGTGAGGCAGTACCCCTACAGGAGGGGAGCCAGGCTTAAACTGGGATCCTTGCACGGGTTCTTGCACTTTGGACTATGCACCCAACCTGGTGTGCCACTGCCAGGCCCCCACCAACAGACACTTTTTGAATGCTAATTGGTGTACCATCATTCTGTATATAGAACTAAATCCCCCAGAACCGTGGTGTTCATGTTTAGTACACGGAGATTTTACTAAAACTGATTTTAATGCTGCTGGAGGATGATATAGTTAGCATGTCTGGTAAGTGCAGACTCATAAAAATAGAAGATAAGACATTGTTAACTTTAGAGCTTTTAGGCAGATTTGTTGAAAGGCAAGAATTTAATTGCCTATGTAAACCCTTTTTACCAAAAATTCTCTTCAGAAAATGAAATTACCATCTTCCAGATAAACACAGGGACTTCTATTTTGAGAAGCATTGCTAAAGGCGATTTCTTCAGCAGCATTTCCATCATCTAATAAGCCTCCATTAAGGAGTCAAAATGTCAAGGCACATATGTACTGTAGTCTCAACAAATATAAATTTGGGTCTTCCTCTTTTCCCATTTTTCCCCTTCTCCAGTGTCCATTTCCATTTTTATCACCTCTTCTTCTCTTCTTTCATTACCTTTTCCTCTTCTATTTGTGTCTTCCTTCCCTTTGCCCTCTGTAGCCACCAATTGCCTGAATGTTAAAAGCAGAAGTGACCTTAGGAGACCTCTATTAAATTCATTCACATTGCAGATGAGTGCACTAAAGTCCACTGCCATCTAACCCCCTCCCCCAGTTCCCTATGGAAGAAGCCCAAGACCAGGACCCCAAGAAATGACCCTCATATTCAATTTATGGAAGTCACTATATGTCACTTTCCTCAACTCCATATCTAAGGGGAAAGCTCACTTTTGAATTTGTCATTATGCATTTAGAAAAGGAGGCAGAAATTATTTTTCACTTGGGAGTTTCAGTAAGATTAAATACGTCATACTTTTTAAACTTCAGCAATAAGTAAACAGTTGTCACAGCAATAACAATGGCATATATTACAGAAAGATGCCCCTGCATTTGAGAATGTGGATTGCTGGGGTCTTACAGGAACTTCCAACTTCCTGGTTCTATAAATAGAAACCATTCTCCAAGCACTGGTGTCACTCTGCAAAAAACCAGATAAGTATTATTGACAGTAGTTAAGATACGGAAACAACTGAAGTGCTAATCTACATGACTGGATGAGAAAGATGTGGTATAGACACATGATGGCTTATTATACAACTATTAAAAATATTTTTCCCACTTGCAGGGAAATGGGATAAACTCCTGAAGATAATTCAAAGTGCAAAATATCAGACAGAGTAAGCAAATACCTGAAAATGTAATGTCTGTGTGCATTACAAAGCAAAAGGGTCCAGGTAGAGGCATACCTGGTTAAGCACAGACGTTGCCACGTACAAGGATCCAGATTCAAGCCTCCAATCCCCACCTGCAGGGGGAAAGCTTCATGAGCAGTGAAGCAGTGCTGTGGGTATCTCACTTTCTCTTTTCATCTCCATCTCTCCTCTCCTTCTCTACTTATTTTTATCCTATCAAAATAAATAAACCAACAAATAAAAAAATTAAGAGCAAAGTAAAAATGAAGTGGACATTGATAGTAAGTGGAGGTCATCAGAGGAGAAAATGAGAGGAAAGTGGGTCAAGGCTAAGAAAATGTTCTGTCATCTTTTAAATGTTATTTTAAATAACTATCTTGAGCCAGATAGTGGTGCACCTAGTTGGACAAACATATTCTAGTGTGCAAAGATCCAGGTCCAAGCCCCCAACCCCCACCTGCAGCAGGGAAGCTTCACAAGTGGTGAAGCAGCAGGTATGTGTGCCTCTCTCTTCCTTTCTATCTCCTTCTTCCTTTCTTAATTCTTCTGCCTTTATCAAAAGTAAATAAATAAAATAAAATATTTTTTAAAAGAACTATCTTGAGTCCTCAGTCTGGAAAGTATGGAACCAGCACCAAATTATAGTCTAAAAGTTTGCTTTTGTTTTATTCATCTGTTTTTTTTCTCCATCATGTGAATGAAACTATATTATGTTTGTCTTTCTCCATCTGACTTATCTCACTTACTATAATAACATCTAGGGCCATTCATACTGTTGCAAATGGCCAATTTCATCTTTTTTCTTTTATTTATGAAAAGGAAACATTGACAAAACCATAGGATAAGAGGGGTACAGCTTCACACAATTCCCACCACCAGCTCTCCATATCCTATCCCCTCCCCTGATAGCTTTCCTATTCTTTATCCCTCTGGGAGTATGGACTCAAGGTCATTGTGGGATGCAGAAGATTGAAGGTCTGGCTTCTGTAATTGTTTCCCCGCTGAACATGGGCGTTGACTGGTCGATCCATACTCGTAGCCTGCCTCTCTCTTTCCCTAGTAGGGTGGGGCTCTGGGGAAGCAGAGCTCCAGGACACATTGGTGAGGTTGTCTGTCCAGGGAAGTCTGGTTGGCATAATGCTACCATCTGGAACCTGGTGGCTGAAAAGAGAGTTAACATACAAAGCCAAACAAATTGTTGAACAATCATGAACCTAAAGGCTGGAATAGTGCAGATGACTTGGGGGGAGGGTGGTCCTCTATTTTGTAGATAGCCAGTAAGAATATTTTAGTTATATTCCAAAGGGCCTGTGGTTATACTGGTTTTTTCTTTTGTTTTGTTTTTTCCCTGAGCCTGAAATGTGATATGCAGGTAGATCCAAGTTATTGTCTGAGGAAATGATGTCATGGCTGAAAAAGGAACAGAAAGCTGGATCAGGGAAGAAAGTAGCTCTCTAATATGGGAAAGGGGTATAAATATTGTTGACTGTAAACCCCATTGATTTGATGTGGTCTGGGGCCCATATTCAGCTTAAGAGCCTATGTGAGCTCTGCATCCCTATAGATCTGAGCTCACATTCTGTGGTCATGAGTAGGAATGTTCCAAGTTGCTCCAATATTGACCCATCTTCCTCAGGTGTAGCATAGAGTATGTTGTCCATCCTCCAGAAATAGTATCTAATTAGACTAAGATACCCTCCTTACCTACTTCCTATTACAGTTCTCTCACTCAGTTTCATCTTTTTAAAAATAACTTAGTAGTAATTCACTGTGTATATATACCACATATTCTATCATATTTATATATTTTAACTTCTCTGAATGTTCTTATTGAATAGATTCAAATTAAAACAATGCAATTCTCAGGTCCAGCTAATTAAAAAGTGGAATGATCTGAAGAGTTCATTTTATTTATCTTTACAATCAATTAATATGTATTTACAAAGTTATAAAATAATAGGGTATAATTCCATATGGTTCCCACCACCAGATTTCTGGGTCCCCACCCTCTCCACTGGAAACTGCAGTAGTTCTCCCAAGGTTACCAACATGGACTGATAGTGACTAAAGAGTCATCATTAACATTTGCCAGTCTTTTGACCTTATTCAGCTTTTGTAGTCCTTACTTTTATAGGGTTAGCTTTGGGTGACTGAGGGAAGTGTAATAGGAAGTAGGTGAGGAGGGATTCTAAATCTAAGCAGAAACTATTTCATTAGGAACTTTCTAGTATCTTTTTAGGTCTTTATACTTGCTTGTTGCATATATTGACTCACTGCAGACTATTGTGCACTTTCACTTTCAGGTATATATTTTGCCCTATTTTACATGTCCCTATCTCATGGGACCTGGTCTATGTCTAGGTTGTGGGGCTTTATTAGGAAGTGAACCAGCCAAAATGGAATTAGAGAATCATATGAAAGGAAAGGTAAAAAAAAAAAAGGCACTTTCCTTTCCTTCTCTTTTCTTTTTAGAATCTTCACTTCCTACTAGCGTTTTATTATTTCTCATAAGGTTTTCTTTCATTCTTTCTGTTGGTCATTTTTGTGGACCATTTAATTTTGAAATTTATGTATTTGGACGGAGGTGGAGTCATAGTGTCAGCACCAAGCCCAGGAAGTAACAAGATAACCTTGATGGTGAAGAAGTAGAAAAGAAGCAGGAGGAGGAGGAGGAGGAGCAAGAGGAAGAACAGCAGGAGGAGGGTGAAATTGGCATTTGGTATTTGCATCATGTCAACTCTTGGTCACCAGTTTTTCCTCCTCCATCTTCCCAGTATTAACTAAATGAATTATCTGCACTCACCATATTAGAACCAGAGACTGTGATTTAATTTGTTCCTGAAGCATCATTTTTGGGGACTAATCTTTTGTATGTACTTGGCTGACTTGCTTATAAATTCTTGTTAAAATCTCCAACAGAGTTACGGGAATATTCTAAATACTATTATTTATCTATGTGACAAAAGAGATCATATAGCTAATAATTCATTAAATTTTTTTCCAGAAGATACTTTTCCCAAACCCTCAGTCCTCCTGCCCCTGTCAGAACCAGAAATGAGCTTAGTCTCCCTCAGAGGTTGCAAGGGGGTTGTTCTTTGTTTCTTTCTGGTTTGATTCCGTTTTCTAGGAGCTAACTCTTGCTTATTGTTGGTGCACCTTTTTATTTCATAACACAGCCTCTCACACTCACAAGAAATGGTGCAGAGGGGTCAGACAGTGGCACACCAAGTTAAGTGCACACAGTATACTATAACAAAGACCTAGGTCCCAGACCCCACTCCCCACCTGCAAGGAGGAGGCTTCAAAAGAGGTGAAGCAGGTCTGCAGGTTTCTATCTTTCTTGTTGGACTAGCTTCTCAAGCGGAGACAGATAACCCGGGACTCATGGTTGAGCTGTACGCAGTATCTCTTTATTCATGCAGGACACAGCACAATCTAAGCTGAGCTAAACTAAACTAAAACTAAACTAAACTAAAACTAACAATGTTGTCCTTATATATACTTTGCAAGTAGGGTGTGAACAGGATGTGATGTAGAGAGGGTGGAGAGAAAAGTGACTGGTGAAAATCAGGGTGTGACAAGGAGAGGGGGCGGAGCAAAAACACATCATGAACCAGTGGGGATTGAACCAATGCCCTGCAGTGGTTATGTAAATAGAATACAGTGGTTATGTAAATAGAATACAGTGTTAAGCAGGGGGGATTAAACCAAATGAAACAGAAGGGGTTTTTAGAAGCAGAATTAGAAGCATACCAGCACTTTCTCTCTCCCTATCACCTTCTCCCTGCTCAATTTCTTTCTGTCCTATTCAGTAAAATGGGGGGGGGGGGGAGAAAAGCAACCAGGAATGATGGATTCATAGCATCAGCACCAAGCCCAGTGATAATTCCTGTTGGCAATGTGTGTGTGTGTGGTCAAAACCTATAGAAGGGGCATACCTAACAATTTTATTTACTCTGTCCTCCTTCTGGAACCAAAGTTAAACAGATTGAGAATTAATTTCTCCCTAGTCCTCTGATTTAAAAAAATATTTACTTAATTATTGGATAGAGACAGAAAGAATCAAGAGGGAAGAGGGAGACAGAGTGGGAGAGATAAAGAGAGACACCTGCAGCATTGCTTCATTGTTTGTAAACCTTTCCTTCTGTATGTAGGGACTAGGAACTTGAACCCAGGTCCTTACACATTGTAACATGCACACTCAACAGTGTGTATCATGACTTGCCACACCTGTTCTTCTGATTCCCATTAAGACTTGAGAAGCTCCCCTAAAATTTGAATTCTCATGTCTTAATGAACTTTCCCCCCTCTGGAAACATGTAGAATCTTCTCTTCTTACAAGTGTTTTATTATTTCTGATGAGGGTGTTTGCTTTTTCATTCTGCTGGTCAATTTTGTAGACCATTTAGTTTTGAAATTTATATATTTGGAGGCAGAGAAGATAGTGAACACCAGTTACACTAGACTTGCATGCTTGAGGGCCCAAAATCCTAGATTCAATCCCTGGTAGCTCTCTATACCAGACATTAATGTTATCTCTCTCTATCTCTATCTCTCTCTGTCTCTATCTCTCTCTGTCTCTCTCTCATGTGACAATAAATAAATCTCTTAATTTAGTTTTTTAAAAAATTTATTTATTGAATATTTAAAATACACACTTACAATTTGTGTACTTTGTTTCATCTAAATTAAAAAAAAAAAGGAAGGAACCTAATTCATATATCAAAAGCGGAAGCACTGTCTCTTTAGTATCTGTATTAAAAAACAAAACAAAACATAACACTATTATGTTCTGGCTTATGATGGTTCAAGAGATTGAATTTGGGGCTTTGGAACCTTATCTATAAAACCTTATTTTTTTAATTTTTTATTTTAATTAATTAATTAATTAATTATTTATCTTACTAGAGCACTGCTTATTTGTGGCTTGTGGTGGTGCAGGGGTTTGAACCTGGGACTTTGGAGCCTCAGGCATGAAAGTCTTTTTGCATAGCCATTATACCATCTACCCCACCCAGCATGAAAACTTTTTTGCATAACCATTATGCTATCTCCCTTGCTTCTAGAGGAGGAGGCAAAAAGCATTGTGTTCACCATGGAATATGAGAGAAATTTGACTAGTATCATAGAATATCTTGCCACTTTTACCCAGATTATTAAATCTTTTACAGTTGTCAAATAAGGTAGATGTTATTATCCCCATCTCACTGATGAGAAAACTAAGAATCAGAACATTTAAGCAACTTCCGTAGTATCTCACTGCTAACTCCAACTTGGACCTAATTTAAAATTTGAGTGGCTCCAAAACTTACATTCTTGTTCCCAGTTTTCCTCCAGGGAATCATAAGAGAAAGAAAAAAACTGACCACCACAACACTAGTTCCCAAAAGAGAATGTCAGTGTCATGTCAGACTCCCCATTTGGAATTACTTGTTTTTTTTTATTTATTTTCTGTTCCTCTAGGAAGACAGTAGATTGATATCCTATTTACACCCATGAAAAGTGAGCTCCCTGAGGCCAGAGAAATACAGTTTATGTTGTTTCCTCCCTAGAATCCAGCAACGATCAGTGATGTGTAAAATATATTTTTCATTGACTAGGAGGAACTGATTCTCCTGCCCCATGTGATTCTATAATTATATAGATTATGTAGGCACTGAGCTTAATCATAAAAAGAGAGAAAACATGCTGTTGTACCCCTTGTCCTTGAAGTAACAGATTTCTTTTGAGTGTGACCTAGGATTACTTCTTATTAATTCTTATAAAGCATTCAAAAGGAAGGAAGGAAGGAAGGAAGGAAGGAAGGAAGGAAGGAAGGAAGGAAGGAAGGAAGGAAGGAAGGGCTAAGTGAATCCCTGTGGGCTTTCCCCACTGGGCCAGTTGTAATCCTCCTAGCAGATTCCCAGCTAATCTGTCTACTTCTTTTTCCAGTCCAAAGATGCAAGTTAAACATTTTGGTTTCTCTGTGACATAAAAATCTCAGTGAAGTAGGACTACTCATTGCTATAATTTTCTGGGGGGGGGAACAGAGGCAAATATTTTCCCTGTTAAATGAGATCTTCCATTGGATTCTCTTCTTGCAATTAAATTTGCTAGTTTTATGACCTGGTTTTGCAACATAGTGATTAATACATTAAACCAATTAAACTCTAAGTAACTCTTCACATTTGTTTGCATGTTTTTTTTAGAAGTGCATACACACAGAATTAGTCCGAACCAAAGGTGTAATTTATTTGTCTGCCATCTGAGTCACTGAGTTCCCTTAGGGTATCTTTCAACTTGCTCCTTCTTAGTCTCCAAGGAATATTTTTTCAAAACATGTAACTTATTTAGAAACAGTCTACCCAATACAGAATCCAACTAATTTCGTGTTTTCTAGTTCAGAATTTCTCGCAGGACTTAAGAAACTTTCAGTCTCTGTACTCTATAATTTCACAAATTTGAATCTTTACATAGTGGTAAGTATTGTTATTATACCTGATTTATTACAAAAATAAGAAGTGGCACACTCCCTGAGCAGGCCTGTCAATATTAACAAGGTAAAGCAAGAAGATGGGGGTGCTTTTCCAAATCTGCTCAGTTTGGTTATACTATAGAATTAGATAACATTTTATCTGAATTTGAAAAGATGTTTCCTCCCTACACATTTAGTGAACTTTTGATCTTAAACTGAAAGGGAATCACAGTTATGAGCTATTAGAACCCAGATATAAGATCGCCATTGCTTTTTTACAGATCAATGACTCTTCTAGAATATTCATGACATTCAATGATGTGTGGCAGAGCACAAGCTGCAGGCATGTTACTATTTATTACATAAAAATGGGTAAATGATTTGCCCTCTCTGACCTAAATTTCCTCAGACTTGAAATGGGGATTATGCTTGGGAAACCTACTTCATAAAATTGTGTTTAATGCTTAAATGATTCAACACCAGTAGGAATCCTTTGAAGTATACTAGGCTGTTGTAACACAAAGAGTCAGCACATGTTTAACAACAACAAAGTGTGTGTGTGTGTGTGTGTGTGTGTGTGTGTGTGTGTGTGTGTGTGTGTGTGTGTGTGTGTGTGAGTGTGTGTTCATGGACAAGAGCACCATTCTGTCCCATGCCATGCCAGGGAACCAGCTCAGGACCTCATACTTGAAAGTCCAGCTCAGCATTTACTGTACCACTTAGGGTGATACTTACTCTTTTCTTCTTCCTTCCCCTTGCCCTCTTCCTCCTCCTCCTTTTACTTCTCCTCCCCCTCTTCCTCCCCCTCTCCTTCCCCCTTTTCCTCTTTCTCTTCTCTCCCTCTCTCCTCCTCTTGGTCTTTCTTTTATTACTGCTCTTCAGCAGTCTCCATAGAGAATTCTGCAATAGATATGCAGTGTTTAGATTGCCCAGATAGTTTGCTCTCAACGCTTCATTTCTCCTTGTAATTTGTATGGGTATGAAGTCAGGCTCACTTGGCACCATGTTCAGCCTCCTTCTGGAGGGGAAGATGGGGGTATCTATCCCGGTGCAATGTGACTCTGGAACTGAAGGTCAGGCAGTAGCTTACTGATTTCTTGTTTAAAGCTAAAACACATGTTCTGGAGTCAGGAGACCAAATATGTGCTATTTATTATTATTATAACATAATAATGTATTATTATTATTATTCCATAGTAGTAGTCATCATCTCAAGGGTTTTACCACTCTAGGATGCTTTTGGAGAAAGAAACAAAGAAATAGAGACAAAGAGAAAAAGACATTCCACCACAGTTGCAGTCTTGAAAGAGCAAGGTATAATAGAAGCTGTTTAAAAATCTGCTTCATTGAAAGCAATGAGACAAGCAAAAAATTTAAGAAGGGTCTGCATTAGATATGAAGAAACTACTAGTGACCTAAACTGAACACTAGACAAAGAAGCATATACATTTAAGCATTATAATTTGATCACAGCCCAAACAAAAAGTTTGTGTCTTCTATGATGTTTGCATCATGAAATCACCTACTACCCATATTATCAAAAAATACACTGAGAGTGTGCTGGTGATTTTCTTATATGCCACTGGTCGAGAAACTTCCAGAGGGAAGCCAGATTACAGTACATTGGGAAAAAGACATCTGACTCAGGGAGAGAAGTTGCTCCTTGTTGCAATGTTTACTACTCTATATCTAGTCCAGCTATAGCACATAGCCTAGGTATGAGTCAGTTGTCCTACCTAAACTTGTACAATTACACTCTATGTTGTTCACACAATGGGGAAGTGACCTAAGGATCCATTTCTCAGAATGTATCCCATCATTAGGTGATCCATGACTGTATTCGATCTTCATGCCCAAATTCAGTTCTGGGCTTATTACAGAATCAAAGGCTTGTTGATCGCTACTGGGAAGTTAAATTAAACAAGAGATAAGAGGTGGTGCAAGAAAAGCACAAACCTGAGATGGCAGATTGAAGTCTCAAAGAACTATCCTACTCTGAGGCTGGTACTCAGGCTTGTAAAAGGCAGTGGGTCAGTGGAAGATAAAGACCAGTCATGTGGTCCGGGAGGTGTCACAGTGGATAGAGCATTGAACTCTCAAGCATAAGGTCCTGAGTTCAATCCCCAGCAGCACATGTACCAGAGTGATGTCAGATTATTTCTCTCTGTCCTCCTATCTTTCTCACTAATGAATAAACAAAATCTTTTTTTAAAAAAGACTTCAGTCATATAGCCATCTGGCCAACATAAAGTGTCCTGTCATGAGTCTGTCAATTGACGGTCATGTCACAAAGTTGCTTGTCTAGAAGGAGTTCTGTCACAAAGAATGAATTGCTGGAACCTAGTGGCCTGTGAAATTTTGAGACAGAATCATTGAGCAATACCTTTTTCACAAAGTCTGCATAACAGGTTTATCTTTTCCAGGAGGTCTATGTGATGGACTTCTGGTAAAAGCATACATGTGGTGGACAAGGTGGATTCTATATTATTTGCTCACTTAAAAGCTCTTTTGCAAGTCCAAATCAAAATGCTCATCCAAAACTTTTTAGAAAAGACCTTTTCTTTTTTATTTTCTTTTTTATTATATATATTTAAATTACAGAATTACATTTCTACAGGGGTTTGAATCCACACCATTCCCATCACCAGAGTTCTGAATCTTCACTCTCCCCAGGGCAATCCACCACAATTCCCCTAAAGTTGTAGACATGGGCCAACTATCTGTCCACATTTATACATAGTTGCCCCTTCTTTTTTCTGGTTCATTCCTCTCTTCCCCTCTAAGCCACTCATAATATCATAACTACCTCCATATGTCCCTCTCCTTTTTCTTCTCTCTCTCCGGGTGCTGATGGAGCTCGGGTGCTGATGGAGCTCGAGTGCAGAGTCCTCTTATCTTCATCCTATCACTTCTCCCCTGCTGGGAGTATGGATCAAGGTTGTTTATGGGGAGCAAAAAGTAGGAGTTCTGGCTTCTGTAGTTGTTTCTCTGCTGAGCATGGGCATTGACAGGTTGATCCATACTCCCAGCCTATTTCTATCTTTCCCTAGTGGACCAGAGCTCTGGAGATGAGAGGGTCCAGGACACACTGGTGAGATCATCTTCCCAGAGAAGTTGGGGTGGAGTCATGGTAGCATCTGCAGCCTGGTATCTGGAAGGTGGCATGACCTGAGGTTGGATGAGAATTGTTGTCTGAGAGAATGTGTCAGAGTGGAGCACTAGATTTGAAGAGTTTCAAGGTTGACTTCTCAGGCTGGTATCTCAGGTTACAACCCAGAGTAGGATTTTAATAGCAGAATAATACAGGGTGGCAGCACCAGTAGCAATTTGGTTAAAGTTGACAGGGTTGGTATGGCCATAAGGAATCATAGAAAAGGAATTTCAAGAAGTGTGGGCATATCCTAGAGGTACCAGGACTAGGAGAAATGCAGATCTTAAAGAGAATGCAAGGGGTTTCTTATAGTCTTAGAGCAAGTTAAAATATCAATAATTAATTACTATAGCCAGGTTAGTTGGGGGGCTAAGCATCTGTTATTATACTTAACTTCACTATTATCTGAATGCTTCTAGTGGTATCCAAACCTCCTTATATTTTAAATACTTATAAGGACAAAAGGTCTTGAACTATCTGGCCTAAAGCTCTAATTGATTTAGATGTTTGCAGAGCATTATTTTCTGATATATTTTTAGAGATCCACAAACAATTAATCCCCTTATCAGAGTATGATCATTTTGCAAATCTACGATAAATATTAGCAAGAGCTAGTATTTGTGCTTAGGGCTATAGTCTAGGCAGTTGGGGAACTTGAGATATTAAATCTATCCACCTCTCCCACATGTCGTATTGCTATTGATAGGACTAAACAGTGATAAGACTAGAGTTTCATATCTTCCCCACCACCAAAAGTCTGTGCCCTCCCCCCTAGGTAACTACAATAGTTTTCCCATTTTAAATATGGGTTGTGTTTTGTCTGGTTGTTTATTTTATGGATGTGTGTTCAGTTCTCTAAATTCCACATATGAGTGAGACCATCCTATAGTTTTCCTTTACCTCCTTGCTTATTTCACTAAGCATAATGTTCTCAAGTTTTATCCATTTTATCCCAAAGGATGTAAAAACATCTTTTTTCATTGCTGAGTAACATTCCATTGACTTTTTTAACCAATTATCTGTGGAGGGATATTTTGGTTGCTTCCAATTTTTTGCTATTGTAGATAATGTGGCTATGAACATGGGGGTACATATATACCTTCGAATTAGTGATATTATCTCTTTTGGATAAATGCCTAGCAGTGGGATTGCTGGGTCGTAAGGTATTTCCATCTGTATTTCCTTAAGGATTCTCCATACTGTTCTCCATAATGGTTGTACCATTTTGCATTCCCACCAGCAGTGTATTAGAGTTTCTTTCTCTCCACATCCTTTGCAATATTTATCTTCTCTTGTTTTGTTGATGAAAGCCATTCTTTTATATATATATGAAACACTTACAAAACCATAGGATAAGAGGGGTACAACTCCACTCAGTTCCCACCACCAGAACTCCGTATCCCATCCCCTCCCCTGATAGCTTTCCTATTCTTTATCCCTCTGGGAGTATGGACCCTAGGTCATTGTGGGATGCAGAAGATGGAAGGTCTGGCTTCTGTAATTGCTTCCTCGCTGAACATGGACATTGATAGGTCGAACCATACCCCCAGCCTGCCTCTCTCTTTCCCTAGTGGGGCAGGGTTCTGGGGAATCAGAGCTCCAGGACACATTGGTGGGGTTGTCTGTCCAGGGAAGTCTGGTTGGGATCATGCTAGCATCTGGAACCTGGTAGCTGAAAAGAGAGTTAACATATAAAGCCAAACAAGTTGTTGACTAATCATGAACCTGAGGGCTGGAGTAGTACAGATGAAGAGTTGGGGGGGGGGTCTCCGTCTCCGTTCTTACAGGTGTGAGGTGGTATCTCAGTGTGGTTTTAATTTATATTTCTCTGGTGATGAGTGAATTAGAACATTTCTGCATATGTCTGTGGATGTGTATCTCTTCTTTGGAGAACTGTCTAGGCATGTCCTTTGCCCACTTTTTTTATTGGGTTGTTCTTTTTCTTTTTGTTGAGCCAAATGAGTTCTATATAGATGTTTGATATAAAGTGTCTGTCTGAAGTATGATGTGCAAATATGTTCTCCCATTTGCTGGGTTTCCTGTTTATCTTTGTGGAGTTTTCTTTTAATGTATGGAAGCTTTTTAATTTGATATAGTCCCACTTGTTCAATCTTGCTTTTGTTTCCTTTGCCCATGGGGTGAAGTCTCCAAATATGTCTTTAGTGTTAATGTCATGAAATGTTTCACCAATATATTCTTATATGTATTTTATACTTTCAGGTCTGATATCCAGATCTTTGATCCATTTGGGGTTAATTCTGGTGCATGGTGTTAATTGGTGGTCTAGTTTCATTTTTCTACATGTGGCTGTCCAGTTCTGCCAACACCATTTGTTAAAGAGACTTTCTTTTCTCCACCGGGCAGATTTGGCCCTTTGTCATCTATAAGGTATCTTGTATATATATGGATTGAGTTCTGTGCTCTCTATCCTATTCCATAGGTCCATATGACTATTTTTGTTCCAGTATCACACTGTTTTGACTACTACTGCTTTGTAGTATGATCTAAAGTTGGGTATTGTGGTGTCTCCATTTTTCTTCTTTTTCCTTAGGAGTGGTTTTTTAGAGTTCCACACAAATTTTTGAATAATCTGTTCAATTTTCTTGAAATACATCATTGGGATTTTTATAGGTATTGCATTGAATCTATAGGTTGATTTGGGAAAAATTGCCATTTTAATAATATTTATCCTCCCAATCCATGAACAGGAGATGTTCTTCCATTTCTTTGTATCATCCTCTATTTCTTTTAACAGTGTCTTACAGTTTTCCTTAAAAAGATCCTTTACATCCTTTGTTAGATTTAGTCCTAGGTATTTGATCTTCTTGCATTCAATTGTGAATGGTATTGCTTCCTTCAGTTTTATTTCTTCTGACCTATCTTTTGCATAAATAAATACTACAGGTTTATAGGTATTAATTTTGTAGCCTGCTATCCTGAATTTATTGATGATTTCCAGTAGTTTCTTGGCAGAGTTTCTGGGGTCTTCTAGTTATATCAACATATCATTGGCGAATAATGAGAGTTTAACTTCATCCTTCCCAATTTGTATTGCTTTGATATCTCTTTCTTGTCTGATTGTTATGGCAAGGATTTCTAGGACTATGTTGAATAAAAATAGTGAGAGTGGGCACCCTTGTCTAGTTCCTGATTTTAGTGGAAAAGCTTTCAATTTTTCCCCATTGAGTATGACGTTAGCCATGGGTTTATCATATATAGCCATTATTATGTTAAGGAATTTTCCTTCCTCTCCCAGTTTCTCGAGGGTCTTTATCATAAATGGGTGTTGTACCTTGTCAAATGCTTTTTATGCATGGACTGATAGAATTACGTGATTTTTATCTTTCCTTTCGTTGAGATAGTGTATTACACTTATTGACTTACAGATATTAAACCATCCCTGTTTCCCAGGGATGAATCCCACTTGATCTTGGTGGATTATTCTCTGAATATATTGTTGTATTCGATTAGCCAAGATTTTGTTGAGATCTTTCATGAATATTCATCAGGGATATAGGTCTATAGTTTTCTTTTTTGGTGGGGTCCTTTTCTGCTTTGGGGATCAGGGTGATGTTAGCCTCATAGAATGTATTTGCTAGTGTTCCCTCTTCTTCTATTTTCTGGAAGAGTTTGAGGAGGATGGATGTTAGTTCTTCTTTGAATGTTTTGTAAAATTCATTAGTATAGCCATCAGGACCCAGGCTTTTGTTCTTGGGTAGGCTTTTGATTACTGTTTCAGTTTCTTTACTAGTGATTGGCCTGTTAAGTTTATCTACTTCCTCTTGTGTCAAGGTTGGTAGCGGGTATGACTCTAGGAATGTGTCCATTTCTTCTAAGTTGTCAAGTCTGGTTTCATACAGGTGTCCATAATATTCTTGCATAATCTTTTGAATCTCCACCTCATCTATTGTAATATCTCCTCTTTCATTTTTGAGTGATTTTGCCATAATATTTTCTCTTTTTCTCTTGGTGAGTGTAGCTAGTGTCTTATCTATTTTATTTATCCTTTCAAAGAACCAACTCTTGGCTTCATTAATCTTCCTAGTGGCCTTCTTATTTTCTGTTTCATTGATTTCAGCTCTGATTTTGACTGTTTCCTGTCTCCTGCTGACTGTTGGTTCTTTTTGTTACTCCACTACTAGTTGATTGAGGTGGGTTGTTAGATGGTTTACTGGTGATTTTTCCTGTTTATTAATGTGGGCCTGTATTGCTATGAACTTCCCTCTCAGCACTGCTTTTGCTGCATCCCATAGGGTCTGGTAACTGGGTTCTTCACTTACATTGGTATCAAGATATTTCTTAATTTCTTTTTTGATCTCTTCAGTGACCCATTTATTGTTCAGAAATATATTGTATAGTCTCCAGGCTTTGGGAAAATTCCTTTTCCTTTTTGGTTGATTTCTAGTTTCATGTCTTCATAGTCTGAGAGAAGGTATTTTATAATTTTAATATTTACATATCTGTTTAGACGGTCTTTGTGGCTCAGCATATGGTTAAGCCTTGTAAATGTTCCATGTGTACTTGAGAAGAATGTGTATTCATTATTTTGGGGATGGAAAGTTCTGTATATACCTATTAGGTCCATTTCATTTATAGTTTCATTTAAGTTTGCTATTTCTCTATTGACTTTTTGTCCAGATGTTCTGTCTCTAGTTGTGAGTGGTGTGTTGAAATCTCCTACTGTTATTGTGTTGCTATCAATGTCTCCCTTCAATTCAGTGTTTGTTTTCTATATTTGGGTGCTCCTAAGTTGAGGGAATATATATTAATGATGGTTATATCTTCTTGTTGGATTGAACCTTTAACCATTATGTAGTGTCCTTGATTAATTTCTTTGCCTGCAAGTCTATTTTATCAGAGAATAGGATAGATGTCCCTGGCCTTTTTTATGAGTTATTAGCTTAGAACATCTTGCTCCAACCTCTTATATTTAGTTTCTGTTTGTTTTTTCTTTGAATGTGTGTTTTCTGAAGACATACAATGTATGGACCCTGTTCTTTAATCCATGTAGCTACTCTGAATCTTTTGACAGGTGAATTTAGGCCATTCACATTTAAGGTGATTATTGACATATGTGATTTACTTATGTACATTCTAATTTTTGTTTTACATTTATTTTAAATTGTTGAGTCTTTACCCATTTGTTTCTATCTAACCTATTGTGTGGATGAATTTCTGTAGTGAATTCCTTACTAATTTTTCTTCTGTTCTCTGCAAATCTCTGTCCCCTGATTTGTTTTGTGGTTACCCTATGTGTAATAACTAGCATTGTGTATCTAAAAAAGTCTTTTTTAAGTTGATCTTGATTAACACACATTTGATAAGGCCACTTTTTTAAAAATTCCCTCACTTATTTGCTTGTTGTTTTTTCCTATCTTATTGAGTTTTTATTTCTAGTCTACTGCTGTTCACCTCACTGAGAATGTGTGTTCCTTTGTTTCCTCCTTTCCTGTAAGTTTATTTAAGTATTTAAGTAAATTTAGTATTTCTTGTAAGGTGGGGTTGATTTTGGGAAATTCCTTTAGTTTTTTAGTATTTGGGAATAACTTTATTTCTCCCTCATACTTGAAGAATAATTTTGCAGGATACATAATTCATGGCTAAAATTCCCTCTCCTTTAGTGCCTTGAATATGTCATTCTACTCTCTCCTTGCCTCTAAGGTTTGTAAAGAAAAGTCTGATGAATGTCTGATATTTCTCCCTCTATATGTAACTTCTTTCCTTTCCCTAGCAGCCTGCAAATTTTTCTCCTTGTTGTTGAGTTTTAATAATTTTACAATAATGTGCCTTGGTGTTGATCATTTTGGATTTGTGAACCTTGGGTGATTGATCTGCCTCCAAAATAGGTATATTCTGAGGATTGCCTAGGTGAGGTAAATTTTAATCTAAAATTTCTCTGAAAATTACCTCTGGACCTTTGACCTGGTCTACTTCTTCAGGTATCCCTATAACTCTTATATTCGACTTTTTTATGGAGTCTGAAATTTGACAGAGAGTAGCTTCATTCTTTCTAAACCTTTGCTCTCCCTCATCTTTGAATTGAAATAGTGGGCTAACTGTGTCTTCTAGATTGTAAATTCTTCCTTTTGCATGTGTGAATCTATTACCTAAGCTTTCCACTGGAGATAAAACTGCACCAAAGATGTCTTTCAGTCATTGCAGTTCTGTTTGAAATTTTTCCTCCATGCTGTTTAACTGCTTAGTGAACTCTGCTTTGAGTTCTTTCACACTTTGTAGCTTCTTATCAAATTCCCAAGAAAAATGCTCTTTCAGCTCTTGCTTATATTCTTATAAAGTTCCCATAAGATTTCTATAGTCTGTCTTTGATAGACTCTCTGTATCTGGAATTTCTTGAATGTTGTCTGATTTACTTTTCTCTGTTTGATGTGACATGCTATTTAACTTTCTGCCTCTTTGCTTTGCATGTATGGTGTTGGTTATGTTGGCCAGCAGGTGGTGCTGTTGTGGTCTTTGCTTTCCACTTATTTGAATCTGTGGTGGTGGGTGGGGGGAGGGGTGTTTGGGGCTACCTTGTGGGCTGAGTTTTGTCTTTGTCTTAAATTCAGAGTGAGAAAAAACAAAAGCAAACAGAACCTCGAGTCAAAGATTGAGAGGTTTTAAGCTCCAATTTCTTTTCTTCCGGGGAGTCTGCTAACTGCATTACTGCCCAAGATGGCGTAGGTCAGTGCCAAGTGCTGTCAGCCCAGAGCTCTCATTTCGACTGATGGTGTCTTTCCAACCCACTCCCATTTCCCCAACCGTGTGCACCAGCACCCATCTGAGACTGTGGATTTTTTTCAGCTATAGATTATGTGTCCAGTTCAGTCTCTTGTTGTGTTTAATAGTTGTTTCAGGGAGAGTGAAGGCCTGATTGCAAATACTCCATAAACCACTCTCCTAGAAAAGACCTTTCATTGATAGTACAATACTTTGTTTTTCTCTCAGACATTTCTTTTAAGAGATTTCTTCCTCTTTTGAAAGCAGATTTTATTCGATTTCAAATAGTAACTTGCTTTTTTTTCTACATAATGGAACCTCACCTTGGAAAGATTTTCTGTTTCAGCTGGTTAGATTTATGAGCATATTTTAAATCAAGAGAATGAAGATTTCTAAGCCATCCCAGTCCTACTCTCAGCAATCGATATAAAATAGGGTGCTTTGGTTAGCTGCTGTACAAATATCTTCTTTGTCAGGTTGGTATAGCTGACATCAGCTGTTCTGAAGGAGCTGTGAAATCCTTAAGGAGAAACATAATAAACAAATAGAAAAAGAAAGTGAATTTTCTTTTTCTTCTTTCTTTTGTTCGTTTGTTTGTTTTCACCTAGTCTTCACTGTATTTACAGCTCTCCCTCCACCTCTGACTTGGTCCCTGTTTGAAACTTGCTCCATTTGTCACTCTATCTCAGAATGACTCTCAGTATATTTCCTTAACACTCCTTGTTGGATAACTCTCATAAGCTGGAAACAGCTTTGCCAATTTTTTTGTGAGTCACTCACTTCCCTATGCCCCCCCCAAATTGTTTTCATGAGTTTGTATATTATAGGTGTCAGTTTTCCTAAACCAACAGAGTTTGCTAATATGTAACAATAATTATATAGGACAAATTTGCTTTCTTGTCTGACTGGCAAAACATCCTTCTCTCACCAAAGCCAAAGTCATATCCTCCTTTAACCAATTAACTATCATACCATTTCATTTTTCTCTTATTGCTAGGATTTTCCTGATTCAAGGTTTTATCTCTGTTCTTAATGCTAAGATTCCAGATTAGTGCCAAGTATCTTATTTTAGTCTGGTTTAAGATAGTGAAATGGGATTGGAATCTTGGTTTTCAAAAAGGAAGGTAGGAAGGAAAGAAAGAGTAAAGGAGTTAAGCAAGAAAAAGGAAGGGAAGAAAAGAAAAGGAAAAGAATTCTGAGAAATCTGGCATTAAATTAGGCTACATTTGGGGACTTCACTACCTCCTAACACCAGTGTCCTTTTTTTCTCCCACAAATTTATATCCATCCAGGAGGTTCCCCCCCTCCCCACCCACCCCCACTGATGTTCTTCTGCTTTCAGACTAGCTCTGAAAACAGTGCAGAAAACAAGTAATTTCGGGCCATCATAAAAGCTTACTGATTATTGACAGTCCATGCTGTGGTAGGTACTAAGACCAAGGGGAGAAAAAGAAAAGTAGAAACAAGCTCAAATTCATTTTTTGCAGAAAGAAATGAACCAAATACCAATATGGCATCTTCCCAAGACAGTCCGTTTTTTGCACTCTTAATTACAATGCAAGAGCAGTCATCCAAGTCTGTCCTAGAGGAACCTCCAAGAATTTCACTAATGGGCCTCTAGCCTCTTTCACCTTAAGTAAAGACTCTTGGGGGAAGAAAAGAATAAATGGGACAAACTCAAGGCAGAGGCTCTCAATTTTTAGTGTGAGCCAAAATCATCTGGAGGATTTGTAAAACTCTGTGTTCTGGGCCCACACCAGAAAGAGTTGAGTCAAACAAGAGTTTAATTTTCTAACTAGTCCCAAATAATGCTGATAGAGGTAGCCCAGAGACCTATCTTTGATAACTGTTGGTTACAAGGTAATGAACCAACTGGTTACAAACATGGATTATGAAATCAGGTCAACTCAGTTCACATCACTCCCTTGTTGTGAATCTGGGTGATTCCTAATTGCTGCCCGATTTCCTCATCTTTAATTGGGAACTACAGTAGTGCAGCAAGTCTGCTGTGGACAACATTTGTAAAGTTCTCCATAGGCCTCTGTGGCCACAAGAATAGTGACTCACCTGACAAGACATGTTCTATTATGGACCCTCATGAGGCTTTCAAGACCTGTGTCATGAAAGACCTGTAAGTATGATGTAACATAATAATCTTAAAATGTTGTAACCCACTATTAATCGCAAATAGAAAATGGACACACACACACACACAAAAAAAAAAGACCTATGTCCTCATCTTAGAATGACTGTCCCTTCCTTGCCTTGCACCACCACAATCTCTGGAACCCCACCCATTTCCACCTTAGTCTTGGAATGCTTTATAACACTCTCTCCTACCCCTGTCTCATCCACCACACCTCCAAAATTTACATGCTGAAGTCCTAGTTCCAAGAAATAAAGAAATAATTTGGGACTGGATTGTTGTCCCTGAAGTCTCCCAGTCTGAGGGGTTGAAGATGAGGGATGATTAATGAATCTTTTGTTTGTTTGTTTGTTTGTTTATTGAGGAATTAATGTTTTACATTCAACATTAAATACAATAGTTTGTACATGCATAACATTCCCCAGTTTCCCATTTAACAATACAACCCCCACTATGTCATTTATCATCCTTCATGGATCTGTATTCTCCCCACCCACCCAGCCCAGAGTCTTTTACTTTGGTGCAATACGCCAATTCCATTTCAGGTTCTATTTGTGTTTTCTTTTCTGATCTTATTTTTCAACTTCTGCCTGAGAGTGAGAGGGATGATTAATGAATCTATTCTGGTTCTTTCTTGGGGAGTTTGGATGTAAAATCACCAGAAAGAAGCTTTCTTCTATAGGCTGTGACAAGATGCACTCCAGATATTTCTCCTTGGATTGTAGATGATAGTCTTCATGTCCATGTACATTTTTGTGCTCTACTTTCTCTTTTACAAGGACACCAATCATTAGGCTAGGGTCCATCATAATGAACTCACTTTAGCTTGATTTCCTCTCTAAATATCTATCTCCAAATACAGGTACTGGATGGCAAAATTTTTTGACACAAGAATTTGGGTTTAGTACATGACAATGATTAGTTGATAGGTATTCAAAGTAAACCATGAAAGATAGAATCTTAGATGGTCCTTCCAAACTGTAATGTATCCAACAGTCATGTACAGAGCTTACTAAAATGTAAATTCTGATTCACTCCATCATCTTAGGTGGATGCTAGGATTCTACATTTGTAAAGCAAATGGCTAGATGGTGCCGGTGTTGTTAACTCCACGAGCCCCACTTTGTGTAGAGGGACTAAGAACACAGTTTTCCTTATGAAGAGGACTTGTAAAGTACTGACTCACTCTCAATGGTTCCCTGATTTCCAGGAATTTGAATTGGTAGCTCTGGGACCACACAGGGAGTTTGAAAGCAATCTTCAGCCCTCTATTTCTCAGATTCAGATTCGCTGACCTGCAAGTATTATGAAAAAGCTCCCCAATTACTTCTACCTCTGCTTTCAGATATTTCTCATAGGTTACATATTGACATTTTCACAGATACACTTACTTTAAAAGTAGTTTTAGTTGTAAGGATTTCAGCCACTAATTTTAAGGGTGGAAAAAGTTTTTTGAAAAAGAAAGACAAGTTTTTTGTCTGTCAAGCAACAATTGAATTAATTCATTTTAGTGCTTTGTAAGATTATTCTTGGAAGTCGGGCGGTAGCGCAGCAGGTTAAGCGCACATGGCGTGAAGCACAACGACTGGGGTAAGGATCCCAGTTCGATCTCCCAGCTCCCCACCTGCAGGGGAGTGTTGGGCTGCGATGCAGAGGAGAGAGAGAGGAGATCCAGAGCAGAGAGGGAACACAATTCTTTATTCGCATGGGCACCTCAGAGTTGGGTGAGAGCGCAGCAGTTCGGGCCATGTGGAGCTAGCAAAAATGGCCACCTTCCACTACGTGCAGCATCCTTTCCTGCGTCCATTCACCGAGGTGAAAAGTGGGCAAGAGAGAGAGAGAGAGAGACGGAAGCAGGAGGGCTTTATAGGGCAAAAACTTGCAGTGACGAATCGGGACAGGATTGGTTGGGAAAGGCACTCCGAGACTATCATATTAACTCTCGTGGGAACTGGCATTAACCTGAGGGGACAACATGGTGGCTGTGACTGCAACTGCACAATTTCCCAGCAGGGGAGTAGCTTCACAGGTGGTGAAACAGGTCTGCAGGTGTCATATCTTTCTCTTCCTCTCCTCTCTCCATTTCTCTCTGTCCTATCTAACAATGATGACATCAACAACAACAAAAATAAAAAAGCAATGTGGGCAACAAAAAGGAAAAATATATTTTAAAAAATTTTAAAAGGGAATCAAGTGGTAGCGCAGCTGGTTAAGCACACGTGGCACAAAATGCAAGGACTGGTGTAAGGATCCCAGTTTGAGCCCCCGGCTCCCCACCTGCAGGGGAGTCCCTTCACAGGTGGTGAAGCAGGTCTGTAGATGTCTATCTTTCTTTCCCTCTCTCTGTCTTCCCCTCCTCTCTCCATTTCTCTCTGTCCTATCCAACAATGATGACATCAGTAACAACAACAATAATAACTATAACAATAAAATAACAAGGACAATGAAAGGGAATAAATAAATATTAAAATAAATAAGTAAAAGGTGGCTCTGTGGCACAATGGATAGTGCATTAGACTTCTAGTGACAAAATAAATAAAAATAAAATTAATTTGGACAACAACAATAACTTCAACAGTAAAAAAATTAATTAAAAAAATTTTAAAAAGGTTATTCTTGATAGAAAGCATAGTTGAAACATGAGCTGGAGTGTTAATTCCTTCTTTTAGACAGAAAAATATACTCATTTTCCATGAATGCACTGAATGACAATAGAGAAAACAGCACTCAGCTGACACCACACCTGTAGCCCTCAGTGGGCTACATTGTTGTTGATGCTTTAGTAAATTGAGGATGTCTGGATAGAGTGGGAGTTTCTGCCACTAGTTCTCTAGGGATCAGGACCCAGAAGAACACTTCAAATAGTAGATACTTAAAAATAATCAAACATATCCATGATAGAATTAGCCTTAGAAGAACTATAGTGTTAGTGATGAATTAAAGAAGCTGAGATACAGTAAAAAAGGTGAAGGGCATTCAGTGACACTATAAAGACTTTTATATATATATTTTGGTGGAACCAAAGCCTCAAAAGTGCACGATTTCATAGCTCAATCACTCTCTCTCCTAATTTTTTATTATCTTTATTTATTTATTGGATAGAGACAGCCAGAAACCAAGAGGGGTGGGGTAACAGAGAAAGAAAGAGACAGAGAGATACCTGCAACACTTCTTGACCACTTGAAAAGCTTTCCTCTTACAGCTGGGTACCAGGGACTTGAATCCAGGTCCTTGAACATTGTAACATGTACACTCAATCAGAGGCTCCACCACCTGACTGCTTGATTTCATCTCTCTAGGCTACATTTTCATTCAGGTAGAAATAGAGAGATAGGTATCACAGCACTGGAGTTTCCTCACAACACTTCCTCTGTGGTGCTAAGGTCGTGTTGGGATGACAAGCCATGTGCTCTCATCTCCCTACTCCCTGAAGAATATTTCTATTTATTTATTTATTTTCCCTTTTGTTGCCCTTGTTATTTTATTGTTGTTGTTATTAATGTCATTGTTGTTAAATAGAACAGAGAGAAATGGAGAGAGGAAGGGAAGACAGAGAGGGGGAGAGAAAGATAGACACCTGCAGACCTGCTTCACTACCTGTGAAGTGACCCCCTGCAGGTGGGGAGCCTGGGACTCTAACTAGGATCCCTCTGCCAGTCCTTACACTTTGTGCCACGTGCACTTAACCCTCAGAGTGCGCTGCCTCCTGACTCCCAAGAATATTTCTTTAGACTAGAATTTGGAGGGCGTAGGAAGTGCCTCAATTCAAGAGTTTTACTCCTTTCTTTATCCAAGTGCATGCCATGAGAGCATCAAGTTCTAAGTACCTATTGAGAAAGAGCATCACATATGGCACTGTGTCTGTCACACCATCTTCTCTTGTGAAGCCTGCTTTGCCTTCACCAAAGACTCTGCTGTCTAGGATAGTGTCTGGCTCTGTTACAGCTAGTAGGTTTCAGGTATGTTAGACTAAATACGCACAGGATGGCAGGGACTCACAGTGTTTGCTCATTACGCTATCCCATGTCTAGCATAAGGGAGCTCACCGAGAATTTGAAAGTCATGGTCTCACTACCCAGAACCCCTTCTTCTGAATCTTCAGGTTCTTTTGCCCAGCTTAGTTCCACTTCAGCAGGTGGGAGACAGAAAGCATGAGAGTCAGAGCCAGTGAGTTATCTGTGATCCTGAGTTTCACTCTTCATCTAGAGATACTGTGGGCGTCAGCAGATCAATCTGAGGATGTCATATAAATGGAGTCATATAGTATTTGTCTTTCTTCTACCCCAGCTGCTAGTCAGGAATGCATGATATGCTGTCTTTTTAGAAGGAGCCATACTCTTCAGAGAATCATCAAAATGTCCTTGTTATCAGCTCCTTTCTATCTCATATGTTTCAACTGCTGCCAACACAGTCTTGCCCTGATGTTCCAGGCTCACCCACATGGACCTCTGAAAACTCCTATTATCTGAATGAGTAGACCCAGAACCCTTGAGTCAGGACTGCACCCCCTACATAGATTCCAAATAACACAGCTAACCTTTTGGAAACCAGTTACTAACCTGACTGGCTCAGCTCAGCAGCCCAGGTGGAAATCTATTTATATAGTTGACTAGTAGCTGAAGGGTGTCTTCTAGGGACTTGCAGCTCTGCTGAGTTAAAAGAAACACAAATCAGTCCACAGCAGGAAGCAGTTTCCTCCATAGCTGAGGAGCCACAGGAAACATGGAAGATGCACACAGCCAGGTGTTTCATTATGCAACATGGACGCTGGCAGTCACAGCAGTGAATGAATAGAAAGGTGACTGGGGAGAAGAGTAAGTGAACAGTGCAGGGCTGCACTTAAATCAATGGGGCACAGAAAGAAGGAGGCACAGTAATAGTCCCTGGGCTCTTGATTTTCAGTTTTCTAAGTTCTTAGTCACCCTAAAATGACTCTCTAGTAAGCAGATTTCACCACAATGTTCTAATGCAGTAAGTAATTCAATAATGAAATCCAACCACTACTATCCTGTCAAGCCTCAGGATGCGAAGAAATAAGCAGTATCTCACATGTAGTGGATGTTTGATGAGTGGATTCCTACCTGCACCCATGGAGCATGGCTAAGAAATATTGCTTGGCTTTCTGCTGTGAGTATCCTTCGTGCCTTGAATTACAAGGCAAATCAATCAGGTGGCCACCATACATAGTGTTAGACAAGTCAAAGACTTGAGATGATTAGTAATCTGTGAAACAGTGACAAGCAGAAATACCTGTGTGGCATAGATCTCATTGTGCATGCGTAAATAGCACTCTCTTTATTATGCCATTTCTCACTCCCCCTGTGGTTTTACAATCATGTGATTCTACTTTGTCTCTCTCACCAGATAAATAATGAATTCCTTGAGGACCAGGTACACCTCTTTACTAATCTTTGTATCACCAAATCTGGCACACCATCTCCCACATTCTTAGGGTTGGGTTCAGGATGACTCACGACTCAACAGACCGACAAGGAGGGGTGTTGAAGTCCCTGGACCTGGAGATGGCCAATGATGTCTTCCTCTCTCCTTCCTTTCTTCCAAAACACACCACTGAAGGATAACAACTGTGGCACCACCGGGTTTATTTTGGTCTTAGGTCTGTGAATGCGTACATTAGCTGGCTTTTTAAAAAGAGGGAGCTATTCAAATGGCTGGAATTGTAAGCTATTTTAGAGGCTCTCAGAGCTAATTATAGGATTAGAAAAATGCCCTCACCCTCAACAGAAACCATGGTGCTTCCTTTAAAAAATGTAAAACAAGAAGTAAACATAATTCACTGTCATTTGTAACGTCCTGGTACATTTCACGGACCCATTTGAGATAAATGGGTCTGATCAGTGCAGTTTGAAAGCTTCTGTGGTATTAAAGCACGATAATGTATTGAAATCATTTAAAACCCAGGCCCTGCTTTGATATTTGTTTTTCATTGCCATCACTGATGGAAATACAAATTCACATAAATAGTGCATTGCTAGTTGGGACATGTTCTACCTTGGTCATTAATTCAAATGCTTATTTTCTAGCTCAACCCAGATAATCAGAGAGGTTACAAGACAAGCAACTGCAAATGCTTATTGTGACCTGTGGATAGTGAGGAGGCACAGTGGTGACAAAGTGTGTGTGTGCGTGTGTGCGTGCGTGCTTCAGATAATTGTAGATGTACACACACAAAAAAAGACACTTTTTTGCTGTCATTTCAAAGAGGGATTTTTGGGACCAGTAAGTGGTGCACATGGTTGAGCACACACAGTACAGTGTGCAAGGACTGGGTTCAAGACTCTGGTCCCCACCTACAAAGGGGAAGCTTCACATGTGATGAAGCAGTGCTTCAGGTATTCCATTTCCTTTCTCCCATTCTATTTCCCCTTCCCTCCTCAATGTCTTTCTGTCCTATCAAATAACAAATAAATAAATAAATAATTTTAAAAAACTAAAAGAGGGATTTTTTATTTGGCAAATATAATAGACATAAATATTCTTTGATAGATACAGTTAAAACTCAAAACTAGGAGGCCAGGCAGTAGCACAGCAGGTTAAGCACACATGGAACGAAGCACAAGGACCAACACAAGAATCCCTGTTTGATCCCCCAGCTCCCCACCTACAGGGGTGTTGTTTCACAGGAGGTGAAGCAGGTTTACAGGTGTCTATCTCTCTCTCCCCCTCTATGTCCCCCCCCTCGATTTCTCTCTGTCCTATACAACAACATCAATGGCAACCAAAACAACAGCAAGGGCAACAAAATGGGGAAAATGGCCTCCAGGAGCAGTGGATTCATAGTGCAGGTACCGAACCCCAGCAATAACCCTAGAGGCAAAAAAAAAACACCTCAAAACTAGTTGATTTTTTAAATTAAAAAATCTCTACATTGGTTGGGGGAAGGGGAAGATGGCGGACTGAGAAGCTGCTAACAGCATGTTCTCTGATCACATCTTCTAGAAACGGTAGGATTTTCTGCCTTTAGCAGGCCTGTCAATAAGGGGTGACACCAAAGAGGTGATTATAATTTAATTTGGGTTAAGAATTAGAGTAAAGGTGACACAGACTAGTGGGGCTCCAGACTTCCCAGGTGGCGCCGGGCAAGGCGAGTGCACGAGGCATTGTCCTCCACCCGGGAAGGCGGCTCCTCCGCCGGTTGCAGAGCGCTGCTGGGCGGTGGGCAGAGGACCCAGAGAGAGCACTTTAGCTCGGGGGCTTTCTGTTGGGAGTCTCCAGGGACCACCGTGAACCTGAGGGCGGATTCAAAGACTTCTTGAGTATAGCTCTCATTGGATCAAAGGACTTGGAGCTAGTTTTCATTTTCAAGAAATCCTTTAAAAAAGTCTGGAGGGGGGGGTTTCCCGGAAGATGGCAGATGGCGAAGCTGCTAGCCGCTGAGCTCCGAACACATTCCCTTGGAAACAATAGGATTTTCTGCCTTTAGCAGGCCAGCCAATAAGGTGTCCTTAGACACCAAGGAGGTGACTATACTTAATTTGGGTTAAGAATTAGAGTAGGGAAAAAAATTCTTTTTTCTTCCTTTTAATTTTCAAGCATACATCCTTCCCCCCCCCCCATAAGCAGTCCCTGGGGACCAGCTCCTAGCAGGATACCCCATACCACCAAACAGGGTGTTTTTTTTGAATTCACTGATACACATTTGGGAAGTTCCTTGCACTGCTCTTTAATTACAACTCTTTTTCTTATCTTCTCCCTTTTCTCTCTCTTGTCTCTCTCTCTCTCTCTTTTTTTTTAATCTTGTCATACACTTCTTTCTTCTTTGCCTTTCTGAATTTGTGAATTACTTTGGGGAAGAAATCTGACTCAGAGTGGACTCTCTATGTGTGCATCTCTGCTCTAGTTCCCTTTCCCCTCTTGTTACCCCTAGAATATACACTGGATAGTAGATTTGCATAACTGTCTATTCTTGCTATCCTCTCTTTCTTTTCTCTTTCTTCACTGGGATTTGGTTACTATTTTTTCACGGACTGGAGAAATTGGTAACTGGTAATGATTAAACTACTTCAATACTTACTTCAGTTGCTACTGTAATTCCGGAGGTTGGTGAGTGCAATTGTCACAAAGGTATTTAGTACAGTGTTACTTGTACTCAAGACACAACTGAGGAACAACAGAGCATAAAAAAAAGAGAGAAACACATAAATAAAAAAATGGGTAAATTAAAAACAAATAAAACTGCTACTCCAATGAATGAAGATAAGAGCCCAGAAGAAACTACAAATCAGCCAGAAGTAACCATAGATAAGAAAAGTATGCAAGCAATAATAAGCTTATTAATCACAGAAATGAAAACAACATTGGAGGAAAGGAATGGCAGTATTAGGGAAACAACAGTTGAGACACCCAAGGAAAATACTGATTATCTTGAAGCAATTAGAGAACTGAAAGCTGAAATAGCTGTAATGAAGAAAGAAGCTGAGGCAAGGGAAATCAGACTAACAGAAGCAGAAAACAGAATTAGTCAGACAGAGGATGAGTTAGAGAAAACTAAGAAAGAGGTAAAAGAGCTTAAAAAGAGATTGAAAGACACTGAAAACAACAACAGAGACATATGGGATGATATCAAAAGAAGTAACATTCGTATAATTGGCCTGCCAGAGGAAGAAAGAGAGGAAGGGGAAGCAAACATTCTAGAGGAAATAATACAAGAAAACTTCCCAGACCTGAATAACAGAAAGGATATCAAGGTTCAAGAGGCCCAGAGAGTACCAAACAGAATCAACCCAGACCTGAAGACACCAAGACACATCATAGTCACAATGAGAAGAAGTAAGGATAAAGAAAGGATCCTAAAGGCTGCAAGAGAGAAACAAAAAGTCACATACAAGGGAAAACCCATAAGATTATCTGCAGATTTCTCCACTCAAACTCTAAAAGCCAGAAGGGAGTGGCAAGATATCTATCGAGCCCTGAATGAAAAAGGGTTTCAACCAAGGATAATATATCCTGCTAGACTTTCATTCAAGCTAGATGGAGGAATCAAAACCTTCTTAGACAAACAACAGTTAAAGGAGGCAACCATCACCAAGCCGGCCCTGAAAGAGGTACTAAAAGACCTCTTATAAACAAGAACATCACTATAATACTTGCAATATATCAGAGTAAACAAATTGTTTTTTAGAACAATGACACTACAATACATTAAATCCATAATATCAATAAACGTCAATGGCTTAAACTCACCCATCAAAAGGCACAGGGTGGGGGGATGGATCAGAAAACATAACCCAACCATATGCTGCTTGCAAGAATCCCATCTGTCACAACAAGATAAACACAGACTTAAAGTGAAAGGATGGAAAACTATCATACAGGCTAACGGTCCACAAAAAAGGGCAGGAACAGCCATTCTCATCTCAGACACGATAGATTTTAAATTAAATAAAGTAATAAAAGATAGGCAAGGACATTACATAATGATTAGAGGATCAATCAGCCAAGAAGACTTAACAATTATTAACATCTATGCACCCAACGAGGGACCATCTAAATACATTAAGCATTTACTGAAAGAATTTCAAAAATACATCAATAGTAATACAATAATAGTGGGAAACTTCAATACCCCACTCTCACACTTAGACAGATCAACAAAGCAGAGAACCAATAAAGATACAAGAGAATTGAATGAAGAGATTGACAGACTAGACCTCTTGGACATTTTCAGACTCCTCCTCCCCAAAAAACTGGAATACTCCTTCTTTTCAAATCCACATAACACATACTCAAGGATAGACCACATGTTAGGCCACAAAGACAGCATCAATAAATTCAAGAGCATTGAAATCATCCCAAGTATCTTCTCAGACCACAGTGGAGTAAAACTAACATTTAACAACAAACAGAAAATTATTAAAAGACATAGAATTTGGAAACTAAACAACATGCTCCTTAAGAACCACTGGGTCAGAGACTCACTCAAACAGGAAATTCAAATGTTCCTGGAAACTAATGAAAATGAAGACACAACCTATCAAAATATTTGGGACACAGCTAAAGCAGTACTGAGAGGGAAACTTATAGCCATACAATCACATATTAAACACCAAGAAGAAGCCCAAATGAACGACCTCACTGCACACCTCAAGGACTTAGAGGAAGAGGAACAAAGGAACCCTAAAGCAACCAGAAGGACAGAAATCACTAAAGTCAGAGCAGAAATAAACAACATCAAAAATAAAAGAACCATACAAAAGATCAATGAAGCCAAATGTTGGTTCTTTGAAAGATTAAACAAAATTGACAAACCCCTAGCCAGACTCACCAAACAAAAAAGAGAGAAGACTCAAATTAATAGAATTGTAAACGATGCAGGAGATATCACAACAGACATCACAGAAATCCAGAGAATCCTGTGAAACTTCTATAAAGAACTATATGCCACCAAGCTAGAGAATCTGGAAGAAATGGAACAATTCCTAGAAACCTATGCACTTCCAAAACTGAACCAAGAAGAACTACAAAATCTAAATGCACCAATCACAGACAAAGAAATTGAAACCGTTATTAAGAATCTCCCCAACAACAAAAGTCCTGGACCAGATGGCTTCACAAATGAATTCTACAAAACTTTCAGGAAACAGTTAATACCCATACTTCTTAAGCTATTCCATAAGATTGAAGAAACAGGAATACTCCCTTCCACCTTTTATGAAGCCAACATCACTCTGATACCAAAAGCTGATAGGGACAGAACAAAAAGGAAAACTACAGACCAATATCTCTGATGAACATAGATGCCAAAATATTAAACAAGATCTTGGCCAACCAGATACAGCAACACATCAAAAAGATTGTTCATCATGACCAAGTGGGATTCATCCCAGGAATGCAAGGCTGGTTCAACATCCGTAAGTCAATCAATGTCATTCACCACATCAATAAAAGCAAAGCCAAAAACCACATGATTATCTCAATAGATGCAGAGAAAGCCTTTGACAAAATCCAACACCCATTCATGCTCAAAACTCTACAAAAAATGGGAATAGATGGGAAATTCCTCAAGATAGTGGAGTCTATATATAGCATACCTACAGCCAACATCATACTCAATGGACAGAAGCTGAAAGCATTCCCCCTCAGATTGGGGACTAGACAGGGCTGTCCACTGTCACCGTTACTCTTCAACATAGTATTGGAAGTTCTTGCCATAGCAATCAGGCAAGAGAAAGAAATCAAAAGGATACAGATTGGAAGGGAAGAAGTCAAGTTCTCACTATTTGCAGATGATATAATAGTATACATAGAAAGACCTAAAGAATCCAGTAGAAAATTACTGGAAGTTATTAGGCAATATAGCAAGGTATCAGGGTACAAAATCAATGTACAAAAATCAGTGGCATTTCTTTATGCAAACACTAAATCTGAAGAAGAAGACATCCAGAAATCACTCCCATTTACTGTTTCAGCAAAATCAATCAAATACCTAGGAATAAAGTTGACCAAAGAAGTGAAAGACTTGTATACTGAAAACTATGAGTCACTACTCAAGGAGATAGAAACTGATACCAAGAAATGGAAAGATATCCCATGCTCATGGATTAGAAGAATAAATATCATCAAAATGAATATTTTCCCCAGAGCCATATACAAATTTAATGCAATACCCATCAAAGTTCCACCAAGCTTCTTTAAGAGAACAGAACAAACACTACAATCATTTATCTGGAACCTGAAAACACCTAGAATTGCCAAAACCATCTTAAGGAAAAGAAACAGAAATGGAGGCATCACACTCCCAGGCCTTAAACTATATTATAAAGCCATCATCATCAAAACAGCATGGTACTGGAACAAAAATAGGCACACAGACCAGTGGAACAGAATTGAAAGCCCAGAAGTAAATCCCAACACCTATGGGCATCTAATCTTTGATAAGGGGGACCAAAGGATTAAATGGAAAAAGGAGGCTCTCTTCAATAAATGGTGCTGGGAAAACTGGGTTGAAACATGCAGAAGAATGAAATTGAACCACTTTATCTCACCAGAAACAAAAATCAACTCCAAATGGATCAAAGACCTAGATGTCAGACCAGAAACAATCAAATACTTAGAGGAAAACATTGGTAAAACACTTTCCCACATACACCTCAAGGACATCTTTGATGAATCAAACCCAATTGCAAGGAAGACTAAAGCAGAAACAAACCAATGGGACTACATCAAATTGAAAAGCTTCTGCACATCCAAAGAAACTATTAAACAAACAGAGAGACCCCTCACAGAATGGGAGAAGATCTTCACATGCCAGACATCAGACAAGAAACTTATCACCAAAATATATAAAGAGCTCAGCAAACTTAGCCGCAAAAAAGCAAATGACCCCATCCAAAAATGGGCAGAGGAAATGAACAAAACATTCACCACAGAGGAGATCCAAAAGGCTAACAAACATATGAAAAACTGCTCTAGGTCACTGATTGTCAGAGAAATGCAAATTAAGACAACACTAAGATACCACCTCACTCCTGTAAGAATGGCATACATCAAAAAGGACAGCAGCAACAAATGCTGGAGAGGATGTGGGGACAGAGGAACCCTATTACATTGCTGGTGGGAATGTAAATTGGTACAGCCTCTGTGGAGAGCAGTCTGGAAAACTCTCAGAAGGCTAGACATGGACCTTCCATATGACCCAATAATTCCTCTCCTGGGGTTATACCCCAAGGACTCCATAACACCCAACCAAAAAGAGGTCTGTACTCCTATGTTCATAGCAGCACAATTCATAATAGCTAAAACCTGGAAGCAACCCAGGTGCCCAACAACAGATGAGTGGCTGAGAAAGCTGTGGTATATATACACAATGGAATACTATGCAGCTATCAAAAACAATAAACCCACCTTCTCTGACCCATCTTGGACAGAGCTAGAAGGAATTATGTTAAGTGAACTAAGTCAGAAAGATAAAGATGAGTATGGGATGATCCCACTTATCAACAGAACCTGACTAAGAAGATCTGAAAGGGAAACTAAAAGCAGGACCTGATCAAATTGTAAGTAGGGCACCAAAGTAAAAACCCAGTGGTGAGGGGTAGACATGCAGCTTCCTGGGCCAATGGGGGGTGGGAGTGGGCGGGAGGGATGGGTCACAGTCCTTTGGTGGTGGGAATGGTGTTTATGTACACTCCTAGGAAAATGTAGACATATAAATCAGTAGTTAATTAATATGAGGGGTGGAAATCAATTGTATGTCTCAAAGTTTCTCAAAAGACAAACTGAATCTTTTTAATATATAGGCTATGTCTTTGATATGCGGACTCTCTCAAAAGCCTAGACCAAGTAGATTAGAAGCATCCAATAGCACAGCTATATACAAGATACTGGATACTGTACAGCAAACCCTAACAAAGGGAGTTTTCAAAGTTAACCCAATTAAAAAATAATGTGATGATAATATTAACTATCGATTGTCTTTTTGAACCCTAAGACAGCAGGAACCTCACATCTTCACTATAGAGCCCCTACTTCCCCCAGTCCTGGAACCCTTGGATAGGGCCCACTTTCCCGTATGCATCTCCCAATCCAAACCAAATAATATTGCATCTGCCGATCACAACCTAACCAGAGCAACGATTGCCACCTCAACATGCTTCACCTCAGACTGTATCCAGAGACTTCACGTGTGGAATGACAACCCTTTAGCTTCATTACTCGGGTTCCAGATGCCACCAGGATGCTGGCTAGGCTTCCCTGGATTGAAGACCCCACCAATTTGTCCTGGAGCTCAGCTTCCCCAGAGACACACCTTACTAGGGAAAGAGAGAGGCAGACTGGGAGTATGGACCGACCAGTCAACGCCCATGTTCAGCGGGGAAGCAATTACAGAAGCCAGACATTCTACCTTCTGCAACCCTCAATGACCCTGGGTCCATGCTCCCAGAGGGCTAGAGAATGGGAAAGCTATCATGGGAGGGGGTGGGTTATAGGGATTGGGTGGTGGGAATTGTGTGGAGTTGTACCCCTCCTACCTTATGTTTTGTTCATTAATCCTTTCTTAAATAAAAAATTAAAAAAAAAAACTCTACATTGTAATTCTTTCACATGCTATCTACTTTCTGATATGCCCTTTTCAGCACTGGTTTACGTACATATTAATATATTTTCTTTCTTTTTTTATATGCTACTCATTTATTATTTATTGGATAGAGGCAGAGAGAAATCAACAGAGGACCTTGCAAGGCTGCTTTACCACCCATGTAGCTTTCCCCTGCAGGTGGAAGGTGAGAGCTTGAACCTCAGTCCTTGCCTATTAAAACATGTGTGCTCAACTAGGTGTGCCACCGCCTGGCTCTTATGAATTCATTTTCTTATTTTCCCCCTGTAGAAGAAAATTATACAGGGAGAATACCTCCTGCAGATGACTTTTATTATATGCTTGCTGCATGTGCTATGTATTCATTTAATCAGCAAAGCACTTCTAAGATATAAGTGTTATAGATGCAGAAACTGAGGCCTGCAGAAGCTGAATTAAGTAGTCTGCTCAAAAGGGCATGAAAATTTAAATTTGAAACACAATTGGACTTCGTAACCTCTACTCCATTGCCCCACACACAGAGGGAAAAATCAGCAGTTTCTGCTATCCCCAAAGAGAGAAACCATTTCAGAGGAAAATGAACTATTTCTTCCCTTGTTCCAGAAAAGAGGCCACAGAGGTTCCTAGAACAAGAAGGACAGAGCAATAAAGAACATCCCATCCTGAGGGCTCAATGGAGTTGTCAGCACTAAGGCAAGTTTCAGTCTGTGGCAGAGAGCCATCATGCTTCTGAAAGACGCTGAAAGTATGACAAAGTTGCAGCTCAGCCAAAGTGGTCCCTCTGTCTACACCCAGATGAAATGTAAGCCAGTGGTATGGCAAGACCTAGCTAGCAGTGACTGTGCCCAGTATCTCAAGTGCTCTCAGATATCAGCTTTTGAATGAATGGATGCTCAGAATATGAAACTGGCCATTGACTAGTCTATGACAAAGTGACTGACAGCCACTATGAGCCAGATGGACTGGGGAATGGTAAGGACACAGAAGAGGAATAGGGCATGTTTCTGCTTCAAGAAATCTACAGTTTAGATGAGAAGACAGGTGGGCTCACAGAGTGCTGTGGTGTGGTGTTAGGTGGTGGGGCATACATCTGGGTCACGTGTCTGCCAGCAGGAAGTTGAAGGTTTATATATGTGGGGGGAAAATTCTACCCAGAGGATGATCTCAGCAGAAGAAGTGGGCAGGGTTAGGGGAAAACACGCCGTGGTTCCTAAAATTCTTGGAATTTGCCTGAGAGAGAGGAGTGTCTTTTATTATTCACAATGAGCTTCATTTGACACAGGTTCATGCTAGTATGGTACCCATCGGTTCTGTCCTTATGCAGCTTTTGGATGAGACTAAGAACCACCACTAACTCAAAGGAGAGGAGAGGACCTGGAGATTGAGTTCAATCAACAATGGCCAATGATTTAAACGTTGCTTAAATCTGAAATTATCATAAAAGTCTGAACAATAAGACTCAGGAGAGATTCCAGGTTAGTAAGCATATTGATAGAGCAAGAGAAGTGGTGTACCCAATTTTAAGGGGACAGAGTACCTGAACCTTGCCCTCTACATCTCTTTCACTTGACTGTGTTTGGGGTGTATTCTTTTCAATAAAATTTAAGTTGTAGGCATAGGGCTTTCCTGAGTACTGTGAGTTACTCTGTTGAATTATCAAACATGTAGGAACCTCTGGATTTGTACCCAAAAAGGATAGAGATAAGGCTCACATGGGAATCCAGAGCTTGTTTAACTAGCATGTGAAGCTGGGACTATCATGTGGGGGTCTGTGTTAACTCCAGTGGTTAGTGTCAGTAATTGGTTGAATTGTGGGATATTGAATCAGTGTCAAAACATCAGAGAAGTGCTGCTACTGAAAGCTAACTTAAAGCCTGTTTGGCAACAGAAAACCTCACTCTAAAGCAGCTGTCACTATAGAGAGCAGAAGGGATGAGGAGTAGTTTTTAGTGTGTGTAGAGCTGAAGGTATGTTCAGGGTGAGAGGGATGGAGATTTCCAGCAACAATTTGAATTAGACATTTTAAAGATCGAAGTCAGCATTGACTTAGGGAGTATCCAAGGGTGCCAAGTGGCTCTGATATCTCATAACTTATAGTCACACTAACTTGGTTATGTTTTTCTCCATCAAGGCATGCAGTTTAGGTTTAAGGGCAGAAAGCAGAGACTGAACTAAGGGCAGCCAGGAGGTGGCAAAGTAAATAAAGAGTTGGACTCTGCAGCATGATGTCCTGAGTTTCAACCTCCCTCTCCCCATCACATGCACCAGAAATGTTCTAGTTCTCTCTCAAAAGATAAAAATAAATAAATAAATCTAAGAAGAAGAAGGGGGGGGAGAGACTGATTGGTTTTAACAACAGGAATTTTTAGGGTATGAGGCAGGTTGAATTTTAACTATTGAAGTTGGGATGTTAGCCAGATATGGTAAAAACTGTGGATCAGAGTCTACACTAGAGAAAAAGAAACTAAACTATCAGGACAGGGGTAGGAAAGGCTGAGAATAAAGCAAAGGAGCTACTCTGAAGAAAGCTGAGCTACTAAAAGTTGCAGCACAAGTGAAATACATGAGCCCAGCCAAAGGCAGGAAGCTGGCCCAGAATAACAGCATAATGGCAAGATTAGTAATAGCCACCGAGGGAAGGGAGGAAAAACAGGCTCTCGAATTCTGAGAATGGGTTACAGGACAGAACAATGAGGTGAACCATGTATCTCTAAACACAGGTGCCTACAAAAAAAATTGTACTATATTGGCTCAGCCATTCAAGTGCTTAGGTCTTTGCACAAATGCCTCAGATCAATATGACTTTCTAAAGTTTCTTTACGAAGAAAGACTGAAAGGCCAGTTACCAGCAAAAGTGGTGACAAGTAAAGAGAAAGAAAAGATACCCAAGAAAGTGAGGGCATAAAAAAGAAAAGAAACTAGAAAAAAAAAAAAAAAAAGGAAAGACCAGTTACCAGCAAAAGTGGTGACAAGTAAAGAGAAAGAAAAGAAACCCAAGAAAGTGAGGGCATAAAAAAGAAAAGAAACTAGAAAAAAAAAAGGAAATACCAGTTACCAGCAAAAGTGGTGACAAGTAAAGAGAAAGAAAAGATACCCAAGAAAGTGAGGGTATAAAAAAGAAAAGAAACTAGAAAAAAAAAAAGGAAAGAGGCGAAGAGAGGGTATTATTTTATCAGTCTCACAAAAGGCTGTAGGTATACATTCTGAAATGATTAAATGAAAGATACACACAAAAGGGGTCACTTGAAATAGTGAGGAAACACATTTAAGAACCAGAAGGAAACTAAGAAGTAAAATATATATCACCAAGATTTGTCTCTATTTTTATCTAGAAGAATGTACTTATCATTTAGGGAAATGGCAATTAAATAAGAACTTATTTATGCTATACCTATTGTAAAGAGAAGCCATTGTACTAACAGTTATAGAAACTAGTCAAATTCACTGGTAACATTGCATTAACTTTTCTCAATGGGTTTCTCTTGTTTGTAAAATTCTGGATTAAAGGACAAATTTTAATGATTTTTAAAGAAGTGTTAACCACAATGGAAAAATATTGATAAACTGAAATTCATTAAAATTTAATACATGCATGTAACAAAAGGTACAATAAACAAATTGAAAAAAGCCAGACTAACAACAAAACAAGCCACAGACAGGGACAAGATATTTGCAGTGCATGTAGATGATTGCAGAATAATACTCAGTAAATATAAAAATCCCTCTAAAAGTCATTGGGAGTGGAGGGAAGGGAACACACAGAACTTTGACACTGGCATTCATAAACCTGAAGAACTTCTACCCCAAAGTTGACAAAGCCAGAGATGATACCTCAACATAGCATTGTTCTAGAGCGTTTCATCTTACAGGATAGTCTCACTATATGTAGGATATAGAGACACAAAGCAGGGAATAAAGTCAAAGAGTAACAGGTCTTAGACTTGGACTATAGACCTAAGGTCACCAATGGTAGAGGGGGCTGGCGAGGTTGTAAGGATACAGAGGGAGTCCAGCAGACTTTGGTGGAGAATTATTGATATTTTGGTGATGGGTCATGGTATGGCAACAAATATGAGAAAGTCCTATGAAGCCACAACCCTAAAACATAGTCTTAGATCTCAATAAAAAGTTGAAAGTTGAGAAAAAAAATATGCAGGAAAAAAAATCTTATCATAGTTGACCAACTATGATAACCAAGTTTGAAGAGTTATAAATATGAATTTTTAAAAGATTTTATTTATTTATTTATTTATTTATTTATTTATGAGAAAGATAGGAGGAAAGAGAGAAAGAACCAGACATCACTCTGGTACATGTGCTACCGAGAATCAAACTCAGGACCTCATGCTTGAGAGTCCAATGTTTTATTCACTGTGCCACCTCCTGGACCACATAAATATGAATTTTGTATGTAATATGGAAAATTTTAATAATAGTGCAGTAGGATAACTGAAATAATCTTTTAATTAATATTGAAGTGCAAATGACAAATAAAAATTTATTTTGACTACCATGTTTTTACTGAGCAAAACAAAAACTGTAGGATTAAACTAAAAGTGAATGGAAATTAAATGAAGGTCTATAATCAGAAGAAGTTTTGTTTTTTTCTTTTTTTTTTACCAGAACACTCTGGTTTATGGTGGTATGGGATTGAACCTGGGACTCTGGAGCCTCAGGCATGGTAGTCTCTTTACATAACCATTATACTATCTACCCTTGCCCATAAATATAAATTAATCCCACAGTTTCCACAGGCAAATAAAGAGATTGGAAATCCCCTCTTGGTGCAAGACTTTTTGATCAGAGGTAATCACAAGGAAGGTCTTAAGTCCACCAATGTGAGGGGCAGACTCATCCTCAATTACCTGGATCCAATATTGTTTTACCAAGTGACTACTCTTATTGTTCTGAATTTTTTCTTGATCAGAGCACTCCTCAGTTCTGACTTATTATTTGTGCTGCAGGTTGAACCTAAGACCTCCAAGACTCAGGCAAAAAATAAATCTGTTGTCCAACCTGCTGTACTATAAGGATGTCCATTAAAAAAATAAATAATAAATAAGGGGGGTCTGGCAGTAGCACAGTGGGTTAAGCGCACATGGCTCGAAGTGCAAGGACCGTCGTAAGGATCAAGGTTCCAGCCCCCGGCTCCCCACCTGCAGTGGGGTCGCTTCACAAGTGGTGAAGCAGGTCTGCACGTATCTTTCTCTCTCCCTCTTTGTCTTCCCCTTCTCAGTTTCTCTCTGTCCTATCCAACAACAATGACAGCAATAACAACAATAATAATAACCACAACAATGATAAACAACAAGGGCAACAAAAGGGGATAAAATTGGCCTCCAGGAGCAGTGGATTTGAAGTGCAGGCACCAAGCCTCAGCAACAACCCTGGAGGCAAAATAAATAAATAAATAAAAATAAAATAAAATAAGAAGAAGAACTGGGGAGATAGCACAATGGTAATGGAAAAGACATTCAAGCCTGAGGCTCTGAGGTCCTAGGTTCAATCCCTCAGTACCACCATAAGCAAGAGCTGAGCAGTGATCAGGTAAAAATAATAATAATAATAACAATAATTTAAAAATAATAAACCTAGGTTCAATCCCTCAGTACCACCATAAGCAAGAGCTGAGCAGTGATCAGGTAAAAATAATAATAATAATAACAATAATTTAAAAATAATAAAATAAAAAATAACAATTAAAAAATTAAGGTCCTTGGTAGCAGTCAGAGCAGTGGGAATATTTTATTCTATTTACAAGCACCATGTAACAACCATATATATAGTCTGAAGCATAATGAACAATTAGTAACCAAGGAATCAAGAGATGAAAGGAGACCTTTCTATAAGATAAAGGTGAGGTAAGAAGTTCTGATCACAGGGTCAAACTCCACTGCACTGATGCTTATTTGCTGCAAATAAATAAATAAATAAATAACCGATGCCCTCTTTTCTTAGTGAGTGAGCCCCCATCCTTTTGTAAGGAACATCACCTTTGCTAGTCTAACTTTGTTTCTGTTGTTGCACCTTTGAGTGCTTTGGAAGAAAAATAGTAGATATCTTTGCTACTTTCATCTTAGCAAAGCTCTTGCACTTCATGTTGCCTAATTGTGTTGCCAGAAAGAAAGAGGAATTTCTTACTCTATGAGCCCCCAAGTTCCCATCCCTGGCAAATTCACACAGCACTCCCTTACAAGCACCGACAGAAATCACCAACACATGAGGCTCTGGATTCCTGCTGAGTCATGGGAGCCAGGAAGGATTGTTTGCTGCCTTGTATGTGCCCAGGATCTCTGATGTTTGTGAATGGATCTCTGGGGGACATCAGTCAGCTCTTACCATACATACTTTGAGTGCTTAGATCACAGGGTGGTTGAAACATAATTTGAAATTTTAAAATAGGATTAGAAATTTCAAACAGGGCTAAATTCCTAAAAAAAAAAAAAAAAAAAAAAAAAAAAAAAAAAGGTGAGCTTTTCCAGAGGAATCACCTATCTTTTGGAGACTCAGAGTTAAGAAACTAGAGGCAAAAAGAAGCTCTGGGTGAGTTACATTTCTACGCTAAATTTCAGCTTAACTTAAGTATTATGCTGAAAAGTAAATGGGGAGCTGGGCAGTGGCACACGGGGTAGAAGACATACATTACCTAGTGCAAGGACCCAGGTTCAAACCCTTGGTCCCCTCCTGCAGGGGGAAAGTTTCACAACTGGTGAAGCAATGTTGCGATGTCTCTTCCTCTCTATTTCCCTTCCCTCTCAATTATGTTCTGTCTCCATCAACAAATAAATATTAAACTTTTTATTTAAAAAAAAAGAAAAAGAAATAAATGTTACATTGATATTGTTTAAAATAAGCCAACTTCATCAAAATAACAGAAGAGGGGAAATGGTGGGATAGCTTCCTCTTGGGGCTTGTCCACTAAATTGATGGCACTAATTAATGTGCAGCTATGTGGTCCTTCATAGGCTCAGATGGATTGCTGAAAATCTTATGCTACACTTTCTTCCACTCACCATTTATTAAGCCTCTACTAGGTACAAAATAGTAAAGACACACAGTTGAGTCTTCAGAGAGTTTAAGTTTCAGGAAGGAACTCAGAACTCCTGTTACACTATGAAGCACTAAAATTGTTTGTTTCCAGAGAGAGAAATTGGGGAACGGTGAATTCTCTGATAGTCTGTCAACAGTTTTACTATAGATCACATGGGATTTTACACAATTTCTGTTTCTGAGTAGGTAGTCAAGAGGATGTATAACTGTGAGTCAGAAGACTTGAACTCAGGTCCTAGGTTGGCCTCTGATAAAACTGAATTCAAGTCAAATAATTATATTTTTCTGAGCCTCCACTCCCTCTTCCAGAAAGTAAGAGTCTTGAAATAGACAATGTGGATTTTTATGTAACTTCACTATTTGTTGTCATTCAAAATCTATTTCTTGTTCAGAAAAAGGAGAAAATATTAAACTTGTTGCTTTTTTGGAAGAAGAACAGTCCTGAGCAAGTTATTTCTTTCCCCATATTATGACTAACTACTACCTGGACCTTAAAGTAGTTACTAAATAAATTATAACAATATTCTTTTTCCCCTGGACATAAGTATATTACCAATAGTTATTTGCAAAATACCATAAAGGCCTTAATTAATGTAAGTTCACACTTGGATTTAATGCAAAATAACGTTTCTTTATAACTAAGAACTTCAACCAGAGAGGTGAATTACAGTGTAAACACTCACTGGTGTGAATGAGGATCTTTGAAAGGGGAATAAAAGGGGGACTAGAGACTGGAGTCCAGAAGCTGTGGGATTCAAGAAGCAGGGCTACCTGAATAATCCTCTTTAAGTGGTCCAAGTGGTTGATCAACATATTAAGCTAAAGTAACTCAAGATCCCTTTCCCACTATTGATAGAGACATATTTGTCTTGAATTTGCCAATTCAGTATCTGTGGGATTTCACATCAAGATTTAATTAGATAGGATAATGAAATGAGTCCTAGCATGTTTATGTCCTTGAAAGGGGAAAATAAGAAGTGAAGAGGCGAGACCCCAGAGGACCAGGATCCTATTTGACTTTGCTTTATAATCTTTTCATCTTCCTACAGTTAGAAAGATTGGTCTATATGAGTAAAATGGGGGGGGGGCGTATTTAGGCAAGGAATGATTTAAATTTTTCCTTAGCTCCTCTAGGGGTTCATAAATGTTGTCACTCTCATTAAATGAAAATCTGAAGAGTAAACACTTAATAAAGATTTTTTTTTTAAAGTGAGGACAGAGAAGAAAGAGTTAGTCAAAGCCCAATCTGTCAAACCTCCCCACAAGGAAGGGTCTTCTTTTCCTAAAGTGCTTTCCTCAGCCTCAGAACCCATTTGAAAAATGGCAGAAGTTGAAAAACAAGATCAGAAAGGAAAACACTAAGCAGAACTTGGGCTAGAGTTGGTCTATTGCACCAAAGTAAAAGACTCTGGTGTGGGGGAGAGGGTTTAGGTCCCAGAAGACAGAGGAAGACCTAGTGAGGGTTGTATTTTATGCGGAAAACTGGGAAATGTTATGAATGTACAAACCATTGTATTTTACTCTTGACTGTAAACCAGTAATCCCTCAATAAAGAAATTTAAAAAAATATTCTTTTCCCTTATTTGAGTCTCAAGTCATTTCAGACCCCAAGTATTTCTTCTTTTTTTTAAAATTTATTTATTGGAATTGACGTTTTACATTCTACAGTAAATACAATAGCTTGTACATGCGTAACATTTCTCAGTTTTCCACATAACAATACAACCCCCACTAGGTCCTCTGTCATCCTTCTTGGACCTGTATTCTCCCCCTACCCCACCCCACCCCAGAGTCTTTTACTTTGGTGCGATACACCAACTCCAGTTCAGGTTCTACTTATCTTTTCTCTTCTGATCTTCTTTTTCAACTTCTGCCTGAGAGTGACATCATCCCATATTCAAATATTATTTCTTACTGTAATCACTAAATTAGGTTTCAGTGGCCTTTCAGCCACTTTTCTAAAGTCAAGAATGTAGGGTTTTTGGGTTTTTTTTTACAAAAATTTGAACAATAGGTGCATTTAGACAATAAACTTATTGTCCTCTATTGCAAGATTGATAGAGATTCATATGTACACATTCAGATCTTCTCTTAAATATATTTATCCATAGAAATCCCTATCTGGTGCAAGACATTAAAGTTTTACCTATTTTTTTTTACTTAAAGTTGAGAGAATAAAACAGAAAATTGAGCCACAAAAATGGAGTTCAGAATCACTATTTTGGATCTTTTCTGTAGAAATATTCCCCTGGGTTTCTAGAGCTACCCTTAGATTTCTTTCTTTTTCTTTTTTTTTTCTTTTTCATTTTTTCAGACAGAAAGAGAGATAGGGAAGGAGAAAAAGATGCCACAGTACCCTTGGATTTCATAAAGATTTAAACCAACCCCTCAAGTTCCTGTCCTAGATATGAATGCCTAATAGGACTCAAATGTAAAGAAATTGAAACTGGTTTTTCTAGATAATTCCATTTCCAGTAGTGGGACTTTTCTGAGCAACTCACACAATGAAGACAAAAGCTACCTAGGATGGTGTATGTAGTTGGAAAATGGCTGCAAAGAGGCTCAAGAGAGCTTTGTATGTGAATGAAATACTTAAGTGTTGGTGAGGCGATGGGTTCACAGATGTACACATTCAAGATGTGTGTAGATGAGTATAACAAAGTTTCAAGCTTAGTCCCAAAGGCAAGCTTTAGTACTGTGGTATCTTTCTTTCTTTCCATTCTGTCTTTTTTTTCTGAAGAAAATTGGCCCTGAGTGATGAACCCTTGACACAACAAAAAAATGCATATATATGACATTAAACTCATAAAATATTAATTAATTAATTTATTATTTATTTGCCACCAAGCTTATCACTGGACCTCAGTGCCTGAAGTACTGATCCATTGTTCCAGGTGGCCATTCCACCCCCCCTTTTATTCCTTTCTATTTAATTTTGGACAGAGAAATTGAGAGAAAGGGAGAGATGGAGAGAGAAAGAGAAATATAGACACCTGCAGACCTGCTTCACTGCTTGTGAAGCATCCTCCCTGCAGATGGGGGAGTGGGAGCTCAAACCCAGGTGGGGGTGCATTATGATATGTGCAGTTTAGCAGACTGCATCATAACCTGCCCCTCCCATAACATTTTAAAAGAGGTTTTTGTTTTTGTTTTTGTTTTCCCTCCAGGCTTATCACTGGGGCTCGGTGCCTGCACTACAAATCTACTGTTTCTGGAGGCTATTTTTTCTCTTTTGTTGCCCTTATTGTTTAGCATTGTTGTTATTATTATTGTTGTTGCTACTGTCATTTGTTGTTGGATAGGACAGAGAGAAATGGAGAGAGGAGGAGAAAACAGAGAGGGGACGAGAAAGACAAGACACCTGCAGACCTACTTCACCACTTGTGAAGCGACTCCCCAGCAGGTGGGGAGCCAGGGGCTCGAACCAGAATTCTTACATCGGTCTTTGCTTTGTGCCATGTGTGTTTAACCTGCTGTTCTACCGCCCGACCCCCAAGAGGTACTTCTTTAAGATTTTCTCAATTCCCTTTCAAAACTCATGTTTATTATTAGAATAGTATCATTTTATTCTATAGATGCATACTATAATTAAATCATATCATGCAAATGCCATTAGATGCATAAACTTTGCCAAAGATGCTGTTCTTACTATCTTTGTGCTTTCATTCCTGCTATTCATTTACCTTGGAATATGCTGTTCCTTCTCTTTCTGGGGAAAAAAATCTATCATCCCATATTTCATTTGTTCACATTGATTTGGAAAATATTTATTGAAGGCTAGTTCCTGTGACAGGGAGTGGGACAGCTGAGACATATATGACAAATCTGGGGCCCTGTCCTTTGGGCATCTATCCTAGAAAATGAATTTTTACTTGAATGACCTTAGATTTATACTTCCAGAATTTTCTGGCTAGTAAAACAGACTTCATCATGTACATTTAAATTGTAGGCCTCAGTGATTCTATTATGTTATATAAAAGTGAGTTGGTTATTCCATACTTATGTATTTTGCAATTTCCCTGAAGTCTCTATATTAACTTAAGAAAGAAAAAAAGGGAAACTTTGAAGAGATTAAAAAGGCAGGAGAAAATAACCCTGAGAAATAAAAGGAAAATATAGTTTATATACATTTCTGGGTTGATGATGAGGACATGACAAAACATGAAAGTGTATGCTGAAGTGAAAAGGAGAACTTAAAGTGACAGTTGTTCTGTCTCTCAGGTGGGACATAAGGCTCTCCTGACTTCAGTGGCCTTTCAGAGAGAACACAGTCTAGACCACAGCTGACATTTGCTAATGTTATCTTTTCACATTTTTGAGTACTTCAAAAAATCAGTTACTGTAATAAGCTTTCATTAAGATTTCCCTTTTGGGCTGGCAAAATTGCTCATTTGAATAGTGAGGTACAACCCAGGTTTGATGCCAGTCCCAACTACATGAACAAATTATTCAGTACTGTGGTTTCTTTTCTTTCTCTCTCTGTCTCTCTGTCTCTCCTTCTGGAAATGCCAGCCTGAGGCAGTGGAGTCCCTGAGATGAAATAAAAATTATCTTTTAATTATTTATACGTTTATCTGCTGCCCCAAACTTTATTTTCAAGTAATTAAATCTTTTTAAAATTTTTTTATTACCTTTATTTATTGGACAGAGACAGCTAGAAATTGAGAGGGGAAGAGGCGAGAGGGAGGGAGGGAGAGAGACACCTGCAGCTCTGCTTCACTACTTGCAAAGCTTTCCCCCTGCAGGTGGAGACTGGGGATTCGAACCTGGGTCCTTCTACATTGTAATATGTGCACTCAACGAGATACATGACCACCAAGCCATTAAAATCATTAAATCTTCATCTGATTTAAATATTATCTCAGAGATGAAACTTGTACAATAAGAAATTAGAACTAGAGCTTAAAATGAAAGACTAGCATCACAAAGAATAATAAAGTAACATTTTCTTAAATATATACTTAAGATAGAGGATAGATAGATAGGTAGATAGATACAGATAGTGTAGAACCTTGCACATGTAGAATCACAAAGTTTCCATGCCATTTTCATTCAGACCAAGTGAAGGAGAGACACCACAGCACCATACGCTTCCCCAGTGCCATGATATTCTCATGTGTTGCTAACACTTGAACCTGGGCTGCACCCATGGCAAATCAGGGGCTCTACCCAATTAACTATTTTTCTACCCCATTTTAAAGATACTTTTACTTTAGAATAGCCTAAGATAAAAATCAGAAAATTTGCAAAGATAGCACAAATTGGTTTTTTTAAGTAGGAAAATAGTCCAGTCAACTCCAATATATCCCATAATCAATTTTCCCTTCAGTTAATGTCTTGCATTAGTCTAGTGTGTTTGTCACAATTAGTGAAACAACAGTGATACATTTGTACTAGTGAAGTCTACAGTTCACTCTGATTTTCTTTATTGTTTACATAGTGTCCTCTTTCTCTTCTCGACTCCTACTTAGAATGTCACAGTACGATTAATCATTGTGTCTTCTTTGACTCTGCTTGTATTTGACAGTTTCTCAGACTTTCCTTGGTGTTGATCACCTGAACAGTTTTTAGAGAATGTCATTCTCAGGGTGGTATGGCTATAGATATGGACAGTTTTTAATGCTGATAAAGAATTTGACAGGATATATGAAATTTTGTAAAAAAAGAAAAAAAACAAACTGAGACTTGTCTAATATCTTCCTCATGCTTGGACTGGGGTTTTAGGTTTGGGGTGATAGAAGGAAACCTTCTGCATCCCACAATGACCTTGGGGCCATACTCCCAGAGGGTTAAAGAATAGGAAAACTATCAAGAGAAGAATTGTGTGGAGTTGTACCCCTTTTATACTATGGTTTTGTCAGTGTTTCCTTTTTATAAATAAATAATTTTTAAAAAGAAGTTAAGGGATCATTTGTTATGTAATGTCAAGGCCATGTGCCATCGACATGACATACCACCATTGATGATGACCTTGTTACCTGGTTGAGATTACTACTATCATGTTTCTCTATTGAAAATTTTATCCCTGACCACAATAAAGCTACAATAAGGGCAACAAAAGGGGGGGAAATGGCCTTCAGGAGCATTGGATTCATGGTGCAGGCACTGAGCCTCAGCAATAACCCTAGAGGCAAAAAAAAAATTGTATCCCTGGTGGCACAGCAGGTTAAGCGCACATAGTACGTAACGCAAGGACCTGCTCAAGGATCCTGCACGGGGGTTGCTTCGCAGATGGTGAAGCAGGTCTGCAGGTATCTGTCTTTGGCTCCCCTGTCTTTGTCTTCCCCTCCTCTCTCAATTTCTCTCTGTCATATCCAACAACAGTAGCAACAACAACAATAACAGCAACAACAACAATGGAAAAAAAGATGTCCTCTAAGAGCAGTGGATTTGTAGTGCCGACACTGAGAACCAGTGATAACCCTGGAGGCAAAAAAAAAAAAATGTATCCCTTTTTTCTTCCCTTTCCACAGTCTCTTTGAAAGGAAACACTATCTGTATCTTACACTTGGAGAGTTAAGCTTTATCTCTCCAGTGACTTGCATCTATCTACATGTATTATTTTTGAATTTCTCTACTTGGGAGCTTTGTTTCTCCTTTCCCTTTTATTTTCTCAATTATTTATTTATATTCCTATGAACTCATGAATAGTTATTTTATACTTTGGATTACTATCCTGTTCTTTTTTTTTTTAATTAATGATTAAATATTGACTTACAAAATTACATATCAACAGAGGTATAATTCCACACCATTCCCACCACCAGAATTCTGAATCTCCAGTCCCTCCATTGCAGTTTGTTAGAGTACTCCCAAGGTTGCAGACATGTGTTAGCTATCATCTCTACAACTATCTGTACATAACTGCCCCCTTTTTCTTCCAGATCCAGTCCTCTCTTCCCCTCCAAGCCACACACACACCTATTACTACATTCAAATGTCCCTCCACTTTTCCTCCTATCTCTCCAGGTGCTGATAGAGCTGGATTTCAGAACACTCTTAACCTCTTCCTCCTATTACTTCTTCTATTAAGCGCACATGGCGCAAAGCACAAGGACTGGCGTAAGGATCCCTGTTCAAGCCCCAGGCGATGAAGCAGGTCTGCAGGTGTCTATCTTTCTCTCCTCTCTCTCTTCCCCTCCTCTCTCCATTTCTCTCTGTCCTATCCAATAATGACAACATCAACAATAGCTACAACAACAATAAAAAAGGGGGGCAACAAAAAGGAAATAAATATTTTTAAAAAATAAAAAAAAGATTTGTTTCTGGGGTGCAGAATGTAGGAGCTTTCTCTTCTGTAATTGCCTCTTTGCCGGGCTTGGGTTTGGCAGGTTGATTCATAACCCCACATTTCTACCTTTCCTTAGTTGGGTAGGGCTCTGGATAGATGAGGTTCCAGGACACGTTGGTGAGATTGTCCGCTCAGAGAAATCAAAATGGAATCATGGTAGCATTTGCAACTTGGTATCTGGAAGGTGGCAGTACATAAAATGAGACAAAATGGTTAATGAACAGGAACCAAAAAGTAAGACCAGACAAGATGAGATTAGGGATTTTAGGGCTGAAGAAGCTAGGAAGTCTATTTTAGGCATGTTTCTAGGGGCCCACTACTATGGTAATTTTTGCTTAAGTTTGATAGCTAGCACGAAGTTGGATAAAAACAGTGTCTGATAAAATGGAGTCAGGGCAGAGGAAAGGGCTAGAAAGTTGCGTTAGGGCAGAGAATAGCTCCCATTCTTGGGAAAAAAAATCTGTGGATAGAATTAACTATTTACCTTCATCCACCCAACCCAGGGACCATATAAACATTTATATTTAGCACCAGACCCTGTGTAACTCTGAGTCCCAGAGGATAAATGTTGGAAAGGATGTGGTGAAAAAGGAACTCTATTACATTGCTGGTGGGAATGTAAACTGTTACAACCACTATGGAGAACAGTATGGAGAATCCTTAAACAAATACAGATGGAAGTACCTTATGATCCAGCAATTCCACTCCTAGACATTTATCCAAAAGTGATAATAACACTAATTCAAAGGGATGTACCCTCATGTTCAGAGCTGCACTATTCACAATAGCCAAAATTTGGAAGCAACCAAAATACCCTTTGACAGATGGCTGGATGAAAAAAGTTATGGGACGTATACTCGATGGAGTACTACTCAGCAATAAAAAATGATTCTACATCCTCTGGGGTAAAATGGATGTAACTCAAGAACATTGTGCTTAGTTAAGTAAGCAAGGAGGAAAAGGAAAACCACAGTGGGGTTTCAGTCATATGTGGAATTAAGAGAACTGAACACACATGCTTGAAATAAACAAAATAAAAGCCATATTTAAATTGTGGAAAACTATTGCAATTACGGGGTGGGGGGGGTGAACACAGACTTTTGGTGGTGGGAAAGATATGAAATTATAATCCTATTGATTTATATTCTCATAAACCACTATTAATGTGACGTGTTGGGGGGGAATAGATTTAATTCTTCAAGTTCTCTACCTAAACCATAGCTCTACGTACAATTACTTGAATTAGTCTAATTATTTAATATCTCAGATTTATAATATGATCAAACTCTGACAGTGGGCTCAAACTGTTCGAGGAACTCCAAAAATATATCTGCATATATAGCTTTTTAAACATCTAAGTCAACTACAGCTTTAGGCCAGACATCAAGGCCCTGTCAGTATCTAAAATACAAAAATGTTCAGATACCACTAAAGGGCACAAATCATGGTGAGCTCTAGTATATTACTATAGATGCTAACAATTGAACTAACATGGAAAACCCTCAACTAAGCTGGTTATAATAATAATAATTAATTATTGCTATCCTAAGCTCTTTCCAAGACAAGACGAAATCCCTTGCATTTTCTTTAAGATCCTCATTTCTCCTAGTCCTGGGACCTCTAGGACTTTGCCCATACTTCTTGTTATTCTTTCTCTCTGATTCCTTACCACCTAAACCAAAATCACTACCAATATTGCCATCCCACATCATCCTGTGACTGAATTCTTACCATGGACCGTTGCCAGAGATACCGAGCCTGAGATGTTAACCTTGCAACTCTTCAAACCTGGTGAGATCTTTCATAACACATGGAACTACCTAGTTTCATATTATATGGGACATCATCTAACAAAGTTACAGATACTAGATATGGGTTAGAGTTTAGGGCACTGGGTACAGGTATACACATATCCATAAGCAAGGGGAAATTATATAACTCAAAGTAATAGTATTCAATAGTCCTTGGTGATTAGACTTAGACCTAATAAACCTGGAATCCTAGTTGAAGTGCCTAAAGAAGGCATCATTAATTAACCAATTAGGCTTAGACCAAATTAGCTTGGCAATCTAGCAGAAAGGCCCAAAGAAGACAGAATCCAAAAACTAATTCTGGTTGGGTTCAACAAATGACACTCAATACTTGAACAATTGGGAGAAAGTCCAAGGTCATCAGACAAAGAAAGGACTACAAAAGTTGAATAGGGGTAGGAGACTGGCTCACTTAATAATGACCCTTTTGGCCAATATCATACTACCTCATCATCGGGGCCCTAGTCAGGGAATCCTTGGAATAAATATGATAGGCCTAGACCTCTAATGAACCCACTCTGCACCACCACTAGTCACTTCTATCAGGAACATATTCACAAACCCTCTTGTGGTCCCTCCCAGGACCTTGCCCTCACCATAAAGCAGCTATGGTGGGGACTGCCCCAGTCTCTGAAGAGAGGCTGGGGTATCCTGCCCTGTCACTGGAGAAAGACTAGTCCTGAAACAAGTGGAGCTTGCAATGTTTCCAGCTATCCTGTTCTTTTGGCTGACTCCTGTGCCCCTTTCATATAATCCCACAAGTGTGTGTGTGTGTGTGTGTGTGTGTGTGTGTGTGTGTGTGTGTGTGTGTGTTTTATACTTCCTTTATTTATTTTTTTCTACTAAAGATGTTGATATTAATGTGCACATATGGCCAACTTTTTAAATATGAAAAGTTCTTTAGGACTGTCAATTCATCAGAAATTCAAACCTACCTTATTAGGAACAAAAAGTCTATCTAAAAAACTGGTGGGGGGGGGATGTGGATCAGAGAGAATATTGTGGTCAAAAACATCTTGCCACAGAAAAAATTTTCTGGGGCTAGATAGGGTATGGGTAGAAGTATCATTCTCATCATATTAAAGGTATATGTTATTAAAAATTATCAACATTGCTTTGAACCCACACCACTTAAAAGTGTGTCTTACTCATCCTTTTCTAACTTCTAGTCATTAAAAGGACTGACTTTCATAGCATTATATTTCACTAGAACACTCAGACCATGAAGTTGTGGGGTTTTCTTTATCTCCATTATAAATTGGCAGGGAAAGAGCTAGGGGAAAAGGACGTTTAAAAAATTATTACTTTTACCTATCTTAGGAAGTGAAAGTTCTTCCCCCAAAATTAGGGGTGAGGAAAGTTTCTGCTAAGGACCATTTGGATATGTATACTATCATTCTCAGGTCATGTAACATTATAAATTTTAAAAAGTATCACTTATTACTTCCATGGAAAAAAAAAAAACTACTGGATTTATAGAATTTGAGTCCTGCCTATAGTCCCAACCCCTGCCCTAAACCTTTCTTACTTAATTGTGGTCACCACAATGATTGTAGTTAGATCATCTACTCATTGTTGAAAACTACAAAGTGTACTTAAAGCATGAGATTTGGAGAGTCGGGCGGTAGTGCAGTGGGTTAATTGCATGTGGCACAAAGCGTTAATGGACCAGCGTAAGGATCCCGGTTCGAGTCCCCGGCTCCCTACCCGCAGGGGAGTCACTTCACAGGCGGTAAAGCAGGTCAGCAGGTGTCTATCTTCCTTTCCCCCTCTCTGTCTTCCCCTCCTCTCTCCATTTCTCTCTGTCCTATCCAACAATGACTGCATCAATAACAATACCAACAGTAACTACAACAATAAAACAACAAGGGAAACAAAAGGGAATAAATAAATATTAAATAAATAAATAAAACATGGGATTCATTTCCAAATTTAGGGATGATTCTTGTCACACAAGAGGCTGTTTTCCATCCTGAAAAGAAACATAATGGTCTTTTATAACTCCTGACATTCTGTCCTTTCGTGTGTGTGTGTGTGTGTGTGTGTGTGTGTGTGAGAGAGAGAGAGAGAGAGAGAGAGAGAGAGAGAGAAATAGAGCATTTTAAGCACAATAGGCTACTGTGATATACGTGATTCTTAGCAAACAAACGCCAACATAAAGCTCTAGATCAGTTTGTTATATTAATTGTCTTTTAACTCAATAAAAAAGTCCAGAATAAAAATGTGACCAAACCTTTAAAGTAATAGGGTCCTATCAATCACATTTACAGTTGAATAGCCTTTATCCAAAAAATCTTATCTTCACTTTGTTATTTATTTTTGCATGGCCTTTGTTGGCCTTTTGGTTAAGATGAATTTGGTTGGCACTCTATGAGTAGTTTTTCTCAAGATAATACCTGCAGTCTTCTTTAGGATAGATTATGTGACATTTTTATTACTGCTGCCATTGAACGAAAGCTTTTTTTTTTTTTTTTCATTTTCTTCTATGGAAAGTTTTGTAAATGTCAAAATTCTTGTTAGAGACTCAGAGTTAACATTCCAAAAGTCAAAGGATAATACAAATAATGTTCAATACACAAGTGTTTGAATTTCTTCCATCCTCCAAAAGCCAAGCTAACCTACTTTTCAAATAATTATTTAGAAGAAGAAGAAAAAAAAGAGTGATACAAGGAAAGGTATAAGCTATTTCAAAATGTGATAGACATATCTTAAGTATGAAATTTCTCAAGTTCATGAAAGAACATGAACAGGCAGGTAAAACTGATGTGGAATCCATTTTCTATGATTAAACATCATTATTATTTAGCAGACCACCACTCAACTTTGACTTATGGTGGTGCTGAGGGTTGAACATGGGAACTTGGAGCCTCAGGCACAAAAGTATTTTTGCATAGCTGCTATGCTAGCTACCTAACCAATTATTATACATTTTAAGTTAATTAGCCCTGATACCAATTCCTTGGTAATTTTGCAGAATTTATGGGGGATTTAAAATTAAATTTATATCAACTTTAGAAGGAAATAACATTGCTTACATATATACATACATATATATAATAACATTGGTTATATGTTTCAACTTTTATTTCATTTTTGAATTTTTAGAAATTATAAATTGATGGATTATTCAGTATTATTTCAAGGGAAGAGAGACTGACAGCTTCTTTGTGGAATTAAGTTGAGTTTAGGATCACAAACTCAGACACTATCAGGAATTAGAGAAATGGCATTCATAAGGAATGTGTTGCTTTGCTAGCAAGCATGATCTTGCAATAAGGGGAATCGAAATGATCATTGACTCTGCTATGATTTTGCTCTACAAACCCATTGCTCCAGATGCCATTTTTTTCCATTTTTGTTGTTGTTGGATGGAAATGGAGAGAAATCAAGAGAGGAGGGGAAGACAGAGGGAAAGAGAAAGACAACTGTAGACCTGCTTCTCCGCAAAGCAATGACCCTGCAGGTGGGGAGGCAGAAGCTGGAACCCAGAGGCTGGAACCCCTATCCTTGCACAGGTCCTTGCGCTTTGTATTATTTAAATTTAACCCAGTGGGCTAAACCCGGTGCGCTACCTCCAGCCCCCCTGATTTTTCCCAATATTTAATCTTTTGAAATTCCAATGTTGGCAGTTATTTTTCTAGAAACACTGTGTGTGGTTTGTGAGCTGCACTTGACCTGAAAGCCAACGTTTATAAGCCTATAACTGCCCACAAAAACTTCACATTGGGAGCTACTTCATTTTTTTTAAGTTTTATTAATGACTTAAAATTAATCTATAAAATTATAAGTGACAGGTATATAATTCTGCACCGTTCCCACCACCAGAATTCTGTCTTTGTTCCCTCCATTGGAAACTATAGTAGTTCTCTCAAGGTTGCCAATATGGGTTAACTATTATTTCTATAAATGTCTGTCTATATTTGTATACATTTGCCCATTTCCCCCCTATGATTCTGCCTTTTCTTCCTAATACTACTTTTTTTTTATTTAAAAAGGAGACATTAACAATACCATAGGATAAGAGGGGTACAACTCCACACAATTCCCACCACCAAATCTCTGTATCCCATCCCCTCCCCTGATAGCTTTCCTATTTTTTATCCCTCTGGGAGTATGGACCCAAGATCATTGTGGGATGCAGAAGGTGGAAGGTTTGGCTTCTGTAATTGCTTCCCTGCTGAACATGGGTGTTGACTGGTAGATCCATACTCCCAGCCTGCCTCTCTCTTTCTCTAGTAGGGTGGGGCTCTGGGGAAGCAGAGCTCCAGGACACATTGGTGGGGTCATCTGTCCAGGGAAATCTTGTCGGCATCATGCTAGCATCTGGAACTTGGTGGCTGAAAAGAGAGTTAACATACAAAGCCAAACAAATTGTTGAACAATTATGGACCTAAAGGCTGGAATAGTGCAGATGAAAAGTTGTGTGTGTGTGTGTGGGGGGGGTGTGGATCCATTTTGTAGAGAACTAATAGGCATATTTTAGTTATATTCCAAAGGGCCTGTAGCTATACTAGTTTTTTTTTTTTCTCCCTGAGCCTGAAGTCTGATATGCAAGTGGATCCAAGTTATTGTCTTGGGAGATGCTGTCATGGCTGGAAAAGGGGCAGAAAGCTGGATCAGGGAAGAGAGTAGTTCCCTAATATGGGAAAGGGGTATAAATATTGTTGACTGTAAACCCCATCAATTTGATTTGGTCTGGGGCCCATATTCAGCTTAGGAGCCTATGTGACCTCTGCATCCCTGTAGATCTGAGCTCACATTCTGTGGTCATGAGTTGGAATGTTCCAAGCTGCCCCAACATCAGGACCCATCTTCCTCAGGTATAGCATAGAGTATGTTGTCCATCCTCCCTTCAGAGAATGGACCATTCTCTAGCATTGTTGATCCAAGTTGAGGGCAAGGTCCTATGGGGGGCCCACAGAGGGGTCTATATTGTTATTCCTATAGAGATGACTGGTAACAATTGAGAGAGGGATTTATTTGAGGTCATGTCTGTTTGGGAATCTCAGGACTCCATGAACAGGTCCCCAGCTGATGGGGTGGCCTGATAGTGACTAAAGAGTCATCCTTAAAGTGTGCCAGTCTCTTGCCCTTATTCAGCTTTTGCAGTCTTTACTTTGATAAGGTTAGCTTTGGAGTGAGTGAGAGAACTGTAATAGGAAGTAGGTGAGGAGGGTATCTAAGTCTTATTAGATACTATTTCATTAGTAACTTTATACTGACTCACTGCAGACTATTGTGTACTTTTGCTTTCAGGTATGTATTTTGCCCTAGTTTATGGATATGTGTGAACATATGCTCTATCTCACGGGACCTGGTCTTTATCTAGGTTTTGGGACTTTGTTAGGAAGTGAACCACCTGGAATGGAATTAGAGAATACTGTGAAAGGAAAGGTCTCACCTGAGTAAGGAAGCTGAAGGGTTGTGATTCCACACCTGAAGTCTCTGGACACAGTCTGAAGTGAAGCATGCTGAGGTGGTACTTGTTGTGTTGATTAGGTTGGGATCTTCTGAATGCCCTTACTTTGTCTTTTTCTCTCTCTGAGTTCTGATAAAGCTGGAACTCAGGGCCCTTTGGTGATCTTCCCCTATCATTTCTCCCCCTCTGGGGGTCTGGACCAAAATTCTTTTTGGGGTGCAGAAGGTGGAAGGTCTGGCTTCTGTAATTGCTTCTCCACTGGATGTGGATGTTGAGAGTTTGATCCATATCCTCAGCCTGTTTCTATCTTTTGCTAGCGGGGCAGGGCTCTGGGGAGGTGAGGTTCCCGGACACATTAGTAAGGCCCTCTACTCAGGGAAGTCATGATGAAATCATAGCATCTGTAACTTGGTGGCTATAAGATGGTAAGATATAAAGCAGGATAAAATTATTAATGAACAGGAACCATAAATTAATAATAGAGCAGATGATAACAGGGATCTTAAGATGGAAAGAAGCAAAGAATTCTACTTTAGGTATACTCCTAGGAGACATGACTTTTTTTCATAGTTTTTACTTGAGTTTGAGAGCTAACATGAAGTTGGACAAAAATATTATTTGGGAAGATGGTATCAGAGTTGAGAAAAGGACTAGAAAGTTGAGAGAGTAGCTCCCAAACTTGAAGAAAATCTATGAATAAAATTAACTGTTTTTCCTATTAACCTGACTTAGGGTCCATATTCACATTTAGCACAGGAGTCTGTGTAACCTCTGAGCTCCTGTCAATCTGAGCTTGCATTTCATGGTCCTAGCTGGACTAGACTTTCAGGACTAGTCTTCCTCAAGTGATAGGGTAGGATGGTCCAGCCTCCCTTGGGAGAGTGGTACAATCCCTACCATTGCTATTTTATAGGGAGGACAAATCCCTGGAGCGGCCCACGAGAGGGCTTATACTGATGTTTCTGGTGGAAGTGACCAGTGATGGTGGAGAGAGGAATCTATTAGAAGTTAGGCCTATCATATCTGTGTGGGAATCTACCTAGGGCCCCAGATGATGGGATGGTCTGGTATTGACCAAAAAGGCTGTTATTAAGTGAGGCATTGGGAGCTACTTCATTAACCACAAATATATACAACATAAAAAGCCTCTCATCGACTGATCTGATTATATCTGAAAAACTGAGCATATTTGGAGAAGTTGTTTGTTGACTGATGAATATATATGAGTGTCTTGCATGTGCTAGACATTATTTTGGGCACCAGAATAGTACCTGAGTACAAGGTAGATGTTCAGAGGCAAAAAAAAAAAAAAAGTAGTAAATAAATAAAGAAAACTAGAGAATGGGGTAATGTGATATAGTAAGTGCTAGACTGGCTGCCCTAAATACTTACCTTGGAGGCTAAAATAGTGTCAAATTCATCTTTTCTCCTTTTATTTTAGATCCTTCCATGGATCACTTCCAAGGTCACTTATGGTATGCTTTCATGAATTGAAAGTCACTTTGACTTAAATTAGTTACCTTTTAATTTTCTTAACTAGATTTGGGGGACATGTTGATATAAGCGAAATTTAGGGAAATCTCTAATCTAATCAACAACTGAATTCCAATGCCTGGGTCACAGATACAGATGACTAATTCCAAAAATTTCAGCTGGTATCTTTGTGTTTGAATTTTAATGGGTACTATTTTCAAATACACCTTCATAGCTGGAGAAAGTAGTAGTTGATAATTTTTATATCTTTTGAGGGCAAATAATAATGTTTTGTTATGAAACTCTTCCTCAAGGCTAAATGTGTTCTTTTTTTAATTGAAAAACAAAAATATTGCATTACAGTATTATAAATATTTCAAATGCACTGAACATTCATTATCTCGTGGGGAGAAAAGGAAAGAAACTTCATGCTAATAAAAATATGAAGTTGAAGAAAATCACATTACTACATACACAATAGCTCTACAAACCTCTCCCCCTCTTCCTCCCACTCCACCCTAAAACTCTTTAAATACTGTATGGTTTGAGAATCATTTCTTAGAGGTCTGATGTTTTCTCCAGCCTTTTTGGTTCCCTTCCGCCCATGGTTATCTAATCTCTGCTCCTCAGCCACGCAGAAAGCCCAAGGTCTCTCTCTCGCCCCAGAGGCCCAGCCCCCTGTGAGCCTACAGATAAACCTCTTCTTGCACGTACCTATATTTTATTTAGTAAGGATGTGTTTGTTACTCATACCAAAAAAAAAAAAAAAAAACTCGTAGGTTAAAAAGGGTAAGCGACTAATGAAAATACATTTTACTGTATTCTTTAAGAATACAGTATTCTTTTCAAAGGCAACAACATCACCCACCCACCCCACGGCCCCCCCATTCTGGAAAGATGGTTGCTCTAAGACGCCCATAAATAACCTTCTCAGAATAGGAAATATCTCAATGACTGGAGACGCTGGGGTGATAGGTGCCTCTCCGGTGTCCACTGGATCAAGCTAGCGGTTCAAGAGGAAATATGCTAATATCGTCGCTTGCCGCAGGGCTGGTGTTATTTATATATAGTTGTCTGGGCAAGGTTGGCGCTGGAGACAGGAAAGGCGGCGAGGGCTGTCTCAGTGTGTACGCCTGTGCACTTGGTGTTAAAACGTGAATTCCAGATCTGGGGAGGGGGTTGGGAATGCCATCACCATTCTCTGTTGATGTAAGTCAACTTAGATTGACAAAATAGCCTTCTAGATTCGTACTTACACAACATTATTTTGGAAGTGGGGGAAGAAATGTCGATTTGGGGGTGAGTGTTGCATCCTGTGGCGAGTGACCTGACGCTGCAGGTAACCCATGACCTGGAATTGGCAAACGCACCTTGCCGCTGCTCCTGCCGACACACAAAAAATCAAACCATAACCGCACATGGAAAAAGCGCAGATGGTTGCTTCCCTAAGACTAGCGATCCCTGCGGGTCGGGACCCGGAATGGGGTGCGGGCCGCCGGGTGGCCGGGCGGCCGGGCGGCCAGCACCTCTGAAGCCAGTAGAGGTCACCTAGACCAGGCGCCCGCAGGACAGGTGGGGGCCCCGCGCGGTTGGCTGAGCCGAGTCTCGCAGACACCCCAGCTGACACGCTCCAGACTCCTCTGAGACCTCCACCCCACCTCGCCAACAGCTGCTCCCTGCGAGTCCTCCTCCCCCGTGCTTTCTCACCCCGCCCGCGCCTAGCGCTGGGTGTGCTCGGGATCCTCAAGCCAGGCGGGTCCCGGGTGTCCCTTTCCCCCCACCCCGCCCTCGTCTCGTAGATCCCGTGGCGTCCGCTCCGCATCCGGGCTGGAGGGGGCGCTAGCACTTGGGAGCGGGCTCAGCAGGTGCCGCGGTCACCTCCCCCTCGGCGGGGGGAGAGGGGCGGGCCGGGGTGCAGGGAGGGAGGAGGAGGGAGGCCGCGCGCCCAGCCGGAGAGCGCGGCCGGCTCCGCAGCAGCAGCAGCAGCAGCAGCGGGCAGCGGGCAACGGGCAGCGGGCACCGGCGCACTCGGCTTCCCGGGAGGCGCCTGAGGTCGGATAAATACATCCCAGGCTCCCGGGGAGCAGTGCCGCCGCCCGCACCGCCGCGCCGCGCCGCGCGCAGGGCACCGAGCCGGCCAACCCGGGCGCGGCGCCCGGTCTTCCTCCTGTCGCGACCGACGCGAAGCAGCGGAGAGCCGCGGGCTCCACCGCCGGCGCCCGGGCCGCGGAGCCGATGAGAGGCGGCGGCTGAGGGCCCGGGCTGGCTTCTGCCCGCCCTCTGCCCGGCACCTGAGAGGGACCGCAGCGCCCTGGGCGCGGGGTCCGGGGCGGTGCCATGGGGGCGGACTGAGCGCTCTCTCCGGAGCCGCGGGCCCTCCTACCTCCTCGGGCGCCGGCGCCGGCGCCGGGATCGGCGCGCTCTACGCGGGGCGCCGGCGGGAGCCTCCAGCGCGCTCTATGCTCCTCTGCGGGCACCGCGGGCCCGGGCCATGGCGATAGACCGGCGGCGCGACGCGGCGGCCGGCGGGCCCGGGCGGCAGCTGCCCCCGGCCGAGGAAAACGGCTCCCTGCCGCCCGGGGACGCGGCGGCCTCGGCGCCCCTCGGGGGTCGCGCGGGTTCAGGCAGCAGCGGCGGGGAGATCCAGCCGCTGCCCGCCGCGCATCCCGCCGCCGGCAGCTGCTGCTCGGCGGCGGCAGCTCCGAGCCTCCTGTTGCTGGACTACGACGGGTCGGTGCTGCCCTTCCTCGGGGGCCTGGGAGGAGGCTACCAGAAGACGCTTGTGCTGCTCACCTGGATCCCCGCGCTGTTCATCGGCTTCAGCCAGTTCTCGGACTCTTTCCTCCTGGGTCAGCCCAACTTCTGGTGCCGCGGGGCCGGCAAAGGCGCCGAGCTGGCCGGGGTCACCGCCACCGGTCGCTGGGGCGCAAACGACCTGGCCAATTGGACCAGCCCCCCGAGCACCCCTTTCTCCACTGCCGCTTGGGGGACCGCGGGCAACCTTAGCAGCAGCGCGGCTAAGGACGGTGGAGACACGCCACCCCTCCCCTCCCCTCCGGACCAAGGGGACAACACCTCCAACTGCGACTGCCACGCGTGGGACTACGGTATCCGCACAGGCCTGATCCAAAACGTGGTCACTAAGGTAAGAGTCTCCACATCCCATGCCTGGGATCCCGCACCCCAACTCTATTGCTATGCATCTCGGTCGCCTTCACCCTTTTCCCCTCTGTACCCCATTCAGTGCACATAGAGGTTCGCCTGGGACCCCCAAGTCCCTAAAGTGATGCCTGCTGGTGTGTGCATGCCGCTCCCATTGACCTCACCCCCTTCGGTCCCCCAGTCAAGATGCATTATTTGAGTGTGAAGCCATGGCTTTTAGGTGTCCTCCACGATGACACTCTTCCACCTCTGAGGGGAGATGCCATAGCTTTTCCCATTTTGCACCTAGACCCCTGTCCCAGTGCAGATATGGAAAGAGCCCTTACTCCAAAAAGAAATCTCACCCCTGTCGTCCACTGTCACCCCCTTTTTACTTAGGGAGGGATGGTCTGCGTGGAGGCCAAGGCCTCTGACCAGTCAGTCACCAGTGGGTTTTGCTGGGCTCACCTCATCCAGCTCCTGCAGCTCAGCTTCTCTGCCCCCTAGTTGTCCCTATATTCCCACAAAGAAATGTCTTTTCAGAACACAGTCCTATTCCCAGCTGTTCTTCCTGGTGACCCTCTGCCAAATGGTACTTGGCTTGGAAAGGGACTAAGACAAACCAAAGTTGTACTCAGAAGCAAAAAGGTTTTTAGTAGATTCCTTTCCTCCCCTCCCATGCTCAGTCTGTCCCCAGCATTGTCATATGTGGCCACTGGAATGTTTTCTCAGGACTTCGATAAGTATCACTAGAGGAGGGATGCTAAGAATTTGTTTGGTATGTCAGGATAAGCTCAGCCCTTACAGAGCAGCTTCTTTGTTTGAGGAGTTGAGATCCTAGTAAACTCTAGCTGAATCTGCTACTTGCTGACTCCAAGGGAGTCCCTAAGCAAAGCTGTTGCATTGGGTCAGATGGAGCAGAAGGGCTTTGTAAGAAATATGTGGCTGGCATAAGCGTGGAGAGTGAGTGAGCTGTTTAAAAGTCAGTGCCCAAGACATCTCTAATTTTCTGTATTTCATAAAGTATCTGAGATATTGTACTAATTTGTCAAGCACTTAGTGCCCTTTGCCCCTTCTGTGTTTTAAATAACTCATCTGCATTTCAGAATAAATGTCGACCTTTTCTTCCTTTCTGGGCCGAGTTTTAATTGTGTTGTTTAAGTGTGAGATTGCAAGTTGACAGTTTTTAATCATCAGTGTGTATGCATATCCCCTCCCCCCAGTATGTTACTAAACAGTTGTATATAGCTCAAGGATGTGTAAGATGAAACTCTTACATCATCAGAACCATTGTTTCAGTCTTGTACTAGCCTGGCAAGAAATGATCAGTCCTGTGGGAACTGTCTGGTTTAGTTGTTACTGGGGGGAGGATTCTTCTGTCTTGGTTCATCTTGGCACTCCCCCTCCCCCCACCACACACACACACACACACACACACACACACACACACACCAAGTCAAGTCGCTCTTTCCAGATGTGCCCCTGTGATTTTTATTCTCATCAATTGAGAGGGTTTTTTTGTTTGTTTTGTTTTGTTTTTCAATATTTGTTTGCCAGCATGGAAAAAGAGTGACGACAACCATGACTTATACTCTTTGTCTGTGAAAGTCAGGATTTGACATTTTCAAATTCTTTAGGCCCCCTTTTAAAGCTGAGAGGAAGAATGCAGAACAAAGCAAATGTGTGTGAGAGTATGCTGTCCTAGGGTCAGAAGGAAGAAGGTTTGAGCTTCAAAATTTGAAGGTAGCATAGGGCAGTCACAGTTTTAGTGGTAGGGACCCAGAAACAATGTTTCACATTCTACCTTGGGTTGTGGGAGGAGAGAGCTGAGCAGTTTTTGAAAACAGGCTGTGATGGCATGTTAAAGAGTGGGGCAGCTTTTCTATATCAGCACTGGAGAGGGTCAGAGGTGGCTCCGACCTGGGGTACTTGAGACATCACTGTTACAAATAGCTGACAAGGTAAGGTAAGAAAGGTGAAGTCTTCTGACCAACAGTTAGAAACAATTTTCTTGTAAGATAAAAACTGAAAAGAACATATTGATTTTCACGAACCAACAAGATCTAAATAAAGGACTGACCTTCCACAGTGTTCCATTCCATAACACATGCTTTAAGGAGCTTTGTAAGCACATTTTGGCATGTACTGGGACAGACTCTCCTGCCCCACCCTTTACTGGATGTGTACTTTGAATACTGGATCAGACCTATAAGTATGGAATATATACTGTCTTGGGTGCTGAATTCTTGGGGTCAGATGCCTGTTAGCTTAATTCTAAACAGAAGTGCAGAAGAGTTCATCATTGTCAGTGGATGGAGTTCAGGGTCTGACAGCTTACCTTCTCCATACCGTGATCTTTCCACTTGCAAATAAGTTTCACAGTTATTATATTTGTATATATACATATATCTCTATAATATACCTGTATTCTATCCTTGAGTGTTAGTTGAGGATAGAAAAATTGCCAGGCTCATATTATATAGCACAACGTGTTCTATCATTGTATATTATATAACATATAAGTATATATTACATAATGTAAATACAATAGTATATAAAAGTATAGTTAACATATGTAATGACTGTATATTACTTGTATTTATGTATTCTATTATGTAGCCTACCTTATAGGCTATAATAGCACCTATGTGGTTAAAACTGTTGAGACAGAATGTTGAAAGGGACCTTGGGCCTGGCCACCCAAATAATACCCTTGAGTTGTAGGATAAGAAGTAAATTCCCTATTAACTGGGCAGCTGACTCCTTGCGTGAGAGTCATGCTTGCTGTACTATATATACTAAAGTATGCTATATAGGTAGTATACTATATATACTATAGTTTTTGTGTGACGTACTTTTACGGATGATTCTTTTTCCTTCATATGGCACCTATTAGGATATACGAGGCTAGCCAAATAGTTTATTTCCTGGCTAAGAAATCCCAGCTACGTCAGCTATTCCATACATGACATAGTTTGCCCTGCTGGGCATTACACCAACGAGCATGTGGGTCTCTTGAGAATGGCCGACAGAAATCAACTTGGCAGGCCTGTGTGTCCTCATTAAAAGAAATGATGATGACTTAAGGTGATGGTGTAGGCAGAAGTTGCATGCCTGAGGTTACAGGTTGGATCTCCCAGAGTATTGCTCTAGTCTTCCTCTATGTTTTTCTCTTATAAATTAAATAAATAAATGACTTAAAATATTTGTATTTACTTACTTGTATTTACAATGAGAGAGAGACAGAGAGTCCAGAGCACTGCTCAGCTCTGCATTAAGGTGGTGCTGGGGGCTGAACCTGGGACTTCAGAGCTCAGGCATAAAAATCTTCTGCAGAGCCATTATACTACCTCCCAGTGCCTTTTTTTTTTTTTTTTTTTAAGAAAGATGATTATTATACTGCTTCCACTGACAAGGCATACCATTGATTCATGAAGGCTTTCAGTGGTCATGCCATGCTTTAGCTGTCTTTAGACCATGGTCATCAAACCTTTATGGGACTGCACTGAAATTAGATCTCAGTCTACAGTTTAGTTTATTATTATTATTGTAATAATTTTGGGTCATCACTTCTCTTCTATTAGTATCTTTTTCATTTCTGGTTTTTCACTTTTTTCATTTTTTCTTTTTGCCTTTGTCTCTGGTATTTGGTATCTCTTCTATAATTTATAATGCCTTCAAAAAACTATTATTTTTGCTGCTGCTGCTACTATTACTACTGGCAGTGGTCATACTACTACTAATAATGACACATTTTATTTGTGTTACTCTGTAGAGTTTCCAAAAATTTTCACATCTCTTATTTCCTTTAAGAATGTTAGGTAATCCCAAGTCTTATCTTGGACTCTAACTCAGTTCACATACATACTGAGTTGGCTTGATGCTCAACTTCCTGATGGCAGTGATTGCTTTTCATTTTATCTCCTAACCATAGTGAAAGATACTGTCAGTGCTTAAGAGCAGTCTAATGTCCTTGTAGAAGATGCCTTAGAGAGCATCGCTGGTGAACTGGACTGAGTGGGTTAGGGGAACTCTCACATGGTAGCCTGTCCCATATAGCATTACTCTGTGTCCAGGTACCTGGCATACTTCCTTCAACAGGTAAAAAGAAAGAAAGAAACAACTCTGTTGATTAATTTTTTTTTTTCCTTAGTGGTTAGTACAGATTATCTTTCACCCTTCTCAAAGAATCCTTTTTGGTTTCTGTTGCTCACCACTGCTTTGAATAATCTCTCAAGCTTTGTCAAAAATCAATTTTCACTAGCCTTTATAAGATACCTTCAGATTTAAACAAACAAACAAACAAAAATCTGTTCTTTTTCTGTAGACGAGGTTTGAGATGATTTTTTTTTATGCCCAATCTTCTGTTCACTATGAGTGTGCAAACATTGCTGGCATGTATTCTGTAAGTATACCTGAGTGAATATCCTGGGGAATATTCAGTATCCTTTCTCTGGGGCTCAAGACAAAAAGTTATTTAAAGTCGCTCGGTACATGTTAATTGGGGTTAAAAAGAATTACAGTCTTATGGAAATAGTATTTGTGAACATAGTCCATTGTTTTTCAAGTAATCATAGTGGTGCTTTATTTATTTTTTTGTAGGTTACATACAACACACTAGTGAACATCTTTGTATACACATCTATTTTAAAAAACGGACTATAATAGATCATGTATGCAGATGGCAGAGAAAGCAGGCAGTAAAAATAATGTGTCTTGCTAACTCTGTCTACAGTTTCCCTTTTCAGAAGCAAACCATGGTTACAAGTTTCTTATGTATCCTTCCAGAAATATTCAAAGTGTATTTTCAGTTACATAGTTTTCTCACAATGAACTCTATACATACTGCTTCATGCCTTTTTTTTTAAAACCTATGTTGGAGGTAGATGTTTACAAGTACATAGAACGTCTTATTCTTTTATGAGTCTCCATAGGCTACCATTGCATGATAGGATCATCATTGATTTAACTAGTCATCTACTCCTGGGAGACTTAGGTTGCTTCTAGTCTTTACATTTACACAACATATAAACTCCAGCACACATGAGATTCTTAGAAGTGAATAGTCAAAGTAGGCTGATGGATGTGTCAAAGTGCTTAGCTTCCATCTGTGTGTGAAGGCTTTGCCCCATAGCCTCCCTAACCCAGGGAGTCATCATGCTTTTAAATGTCTCTTAGTTTGATGTGTGGGAAGTTATATTCAGTGAGTGTTGTAATTTGCATTTCTTTTGTTATAGGGTGGTTCCACAGCTTTGAAAGTTTTTGAGCCATTTTGGTTTTCATTTCTTTGAACTAGTCTCACCACACTTTTTGCCTTCAAGTGTATGTTGAAAAGGCATTATTATTATTTTTACTGAATTGTAGAAGTACTTTGTACATAAAATAAGCAAGTCTTCCCCAAATTTGTCTTTGTTTTTGTTTGTTGAATTTTTTTTGCTGTGCAGAAGTTATTGTATGGAAGTTAGATAATGTCAGTCTTTTATGGTTTTGGGGTTGTCTGATTTCTAGGTTTGATAATTTCATAGGTCTGGGATATTAGACTCTTGAAAAAAAAATTTTTTTAATTTTCTTTCTTTTTCTTTCTTTTTTTTCTTTTCCTCCAAGATTATTGCTGGGGTTCTTTGCCTGCACTATGAATCCACTGCTTCTAGAGGCTATATTTCCCCTTTTGTTGACCTTGTTGTTTATCGGTGTTGTTATTATTGTTGTATTATTGCTGTTGTTGTTGTTGGATATGACAGAGAGAAATCAAGAGAGAGGAGAGGAAGATAGAGAGGGAGAGAGAAAGACACCTGCAGACCTGCTTCATCGCTTGTGAAGTGATCTCCCCGCAGGTGGGGAGCCGGGGGCTCGAACCGGGATCGGATCTTTAAGATAGTCCTTGCATGTCACATCATGTGCGCTTAACCCGCTGCACTACCACCTAGCCTGCTGCAAAAATCTTTTTAAAAGACTTACTGATTTATTTTGAGAGAGAGAGGAGAGAGATAGATAGATAGAGACAGAGAGAGAGAGAGAGAGAGAGAGAGAGAGAGAGAGAGGAGAGAACAAGACAGATCACCATTTTGGTGCATAAGATGCCACTGATTGAACTTGGAACCTTATGCTCAGGAATTTAAGGCTTTATCCACTATAATACACCCATAACAGTATTTTAAACATTGCATTTGGCAGTGGCTTTTCAAAGAGGACCACTGGCAAAAGCAAAATAGCCATTGAAAACTTCTTGTTAGGATGGCAACACTGCTCCTAGGTAAAGGGCCTTTCAGTCCCTCACCTTCTGGTTCTCAACTACCTGCAAAGCTTTCTTTGTCTTTAGCAGTTTTGCAGCTCTCCGTTCATTTTGGCCTCTGGTTCAGAGTAAGACTGAGTAACAAGCTAGTTCTGTTTACAAACATGTTCGGCTCTCAGAATGCCACTGTGCAACAGTGTGCAGACACATGTTCAAAACTATGTCAGTGGTTTGGAGTCAGCCATGATGGGAGCGTTTATACCATGGAAATCAGCAAGCTCTGCACCTCATGACCTGTTTGTTTGTTGTTTTTTCTTGAGAGTCAGCTGTTCAACATTTACCATTCTACTGATGACCCTCGCTCTCTCCTTTCAGTACTACTACTATTTTAACCTTGACCTCCCTCTTGCTTTTCACAGATATGAGTGCATATTTTGGACCAAGCATATGAGTGCATTTTGAACTATACTTGTTCAGTGTCAGGGACAGGATATTGCCAGGCAAAAATACATCAGCATTTATAGAGCGTATAGACTAATGAGGGAGAATACACCTTCACAAAGTAAATACTTCACTAATTAAATATTTTTAAAGCCTTATTTTATTAGAGAGAGAACCAGAACACCACTCCGGAACATGTGGTGTTGTTGATCCAGTTTGGGATCGATTGCTGGAGGGTCCAATGCTTTACACGTTGGGCCATCTCCTGGGCTGCCACCAATTCGATAAATGTGGTTTAATCATCACTGATAAGTTCATGACAAGAAAGGAGAATGACCAGTTGCTTTAGAGTGAAATGGGCAAGGTGAGGTCTGATGTTTGAGTAAGAGCCAGCTTTCCCTTGGGCAAATGCATGATGTATGTTGAAGGCAGTCCTCAGCACAGCTAACTGTATTCACTTCTAGTGTAAAATCTTCTGTTCACAGATGAGATGACTGAGGCTGGGATTGAATCCAAAGTCACCAGCCTATGAGAATTGGAGTCTGGTTTTACCAGGGGGCTGGAAGAGATGTCCTTTCTCTTAGTCTGGTCCCCCTTCACTGGCCTATGGGAGATCTCCTGCCTGAGAATAGTCTTAAGTCCAGGCACTGACATCTGCTAGTTGAAGTATGGTTGGTTGTATCACGGCTTGTTGTGGATGGGCTAGGGAAGCCACTTCAGGCAGATTTTGCTCATCTCCACATTTTTGACCTCCTTAGCTTGTTGGCCTAGAACACCCTGTCCTTCAGCAGGTTGGTTCCTACTTGACCTTTGGATCAGCTCAGGGAGATGCTGGGTCATAGTATTCATTGTTGAGTGATCTGAGTGTTGTCTCTGTCTCCACCCTGGAAGAGGTCTTCACTGTCCATGTCTGAATTCACCTGGAATTAGCATTGTTAAAAGAGCTGGAATTTTATAGTTTGGCAAACATGTGTTCAAGTCTTAAGTTTGTCTACTCTGACCCATTTCTCTTGAACAGTGACAAGGAGTTTATCAGTGGAGAAAGGGTAATTGCTTCCCTCACCTTGAGAGAACAGAAACTCGTGGGGATACTCCAGCACTCCCCCACCCCTTGCCTGGGTGATAGAAAACACCTGCAAGATTTGAGCTCCCTTCCCTTCTCCAGCTACGCGATAAGGTCTGGCTGCCTGAGTCACTGAGATATGCAGCCCTGGCGGGGAGTGGCTGTGTGGGCATACCTGGAATGATGATGTGTCCCTAAGGTTCCCAGCAAGCAAGTTCCTTCACCCAGAAATTGGTGATGTGGGAATCAGTTGTGCCCTGCAGATGGGACCCTGGGATTAGGGTGGTATAAGAAGTGAGACCAGAAAGGGTCTTTGGGGAATTTGTCTGAAACACCCATTAAGATGGTTGTTGGCAGAGTCTAGTCTGAAAACAGACTGCCAGTTGCAGGACTAAGGATACAAAGGAAAGGACTTCCTGACTGACCAAGGGACTTCCTTGCCCCCATGAAGAGTGTGGGGTCAGTAATCTGAGATCATATAGTTTGATAGAGAGCCATGTAAATATGTCCAAAAATTAACTGTGCAGTATAAAAAGATCAAAGAGGGGGGGCAGGTAGTGGCATACCAGGTTAAGTGCACATAGTGTGAAGCTCAAGGATCCCAGTTTGAGCCCCCGGCTCCCTACCTGCAGGGGGTTGGGGGTTGCTTCACAAGTGGTGAAGCATGTCTGCAGGTGTCTATATTTCTCTCCCCCTCTCTGTCTTCTCCTCTCCTCTCAGTTTCGCTTTGTCCCATCCAATATCAGCAATGGCAGCAACAACAACAATAATAACAGCAACAGCAACAATGGCTGCCAGGAGCAGTAGATTCCTGGTGTAGGCACAGAGTCCCAGCAATAACCCTGGAGGCAAAATATATATATGTTGAAGAGAAGATGGAACTTTAAGTAGATGGTCACCAAGCATTATGGTCACATGAGGATCAAAGAAATAACAACTTCTTGGATAGGAAAAAGTTGGAGGAAGGATCAGAGACACACTTGTAAAGTTGTCTCTTCCCACTCCAAGTGCCCAGAGTATTATCCTGGCTGAGTTTTTTAATAAAACACACACACACACACACACACACACACACTTTTTTTGGGAGACTATCAACTTTGCCCTTAGTAGTTCAAAGTCTTTGATCTTCTGTAAATGGGGTTTAATAATTTTTTTCCTTCTCTTTGCTCAGTATTTACTTAATGCTTATCGTTGTACATAGGCAGACCTTCCTCCAAGCAAAGGGCCCAGAGATTGACAGTGTGTTTCTAGGAAGGGAGCCCAGTGACCATTAATGAATGTAAGTGAATTTCCCCTGAAATAGCTGTCATAGAACACTGCCCCATCTCTTTGCTTAGTAACACACTCTTACAAAACTTTATTGATAGCAAGTTATGGGGAAAAATGTCAAATTATGTCAAGAAAATAGAAATAAAATTTACTAGACAGATGAAGGATGGCTCAGGGAACCTAGAGTAGGATTCAAGACCAGACAATATATGGTAGAGGCAGGTCTTTTAGGAGCCCAGATGCAGTGTCATTTATCTCAGGAGTTCTATCTTCTCCCTTGCCTTTCTGCAGAAGTGGGCTTGGTCCTGCTTCAGATTGACTCTGCTAGTTGCTTTCCTTCAGCAGATCTCTGCTCAAGTCACAGGTAGCATCCCTCCACCTAGCTCCAAGTCTCTGCGGGCAAATCTGATGGTTCAGGTTGGGCTTCAGGGGGAAGGCAGATTTCAGAACAGGGGGGTGTGATAACCTAGGACTAGGGCATTTCTTCAAACCATGTGACAGGAGGGCTGCAGAGATAGCATAGTGGTTCTGCTAAAAGACTCAGGCCTGAGATTCTGAAGTTCCAGGGTCAATACCCTATACCACCTTAGGCCAGAGCTGAATAGTACTCTAGTAAAAGTAATTAATTAGACCATGTGATGGGGCATGATAGGTAGTTTCTGTTCTTCACTAGAATGAAAGTGATTAGAGATGAAAGATCTCTTTGACATTTTGTGGAGAATAATTGAATATCGATAATACTTGAGATAATTCTTTGTATTTATCTAAACTTTGGCTGTAACTCACCTGTCTGCTTCTGCTTATTATGGGATATTAGGGAATATAGCCCCTGAAGCTTCTTTTCTAGAAAGCATCATAGATAGTTTCAGTTATTAGCTCCTGGTCACCAAGGGAGCTTAGAACCAGTCCTTGGGCAGTTTTGTACAGGAGTTTCTGTAACCCCAGCCCTGACCTCACAATGGGAGAGTCTTTTTTTTTTTCCAAACTTTTCTTATAGTCAGGACACTGTGTCATTGGTGGGGTCTTATGCAAACTGAAAATGCAGAACTTCCGATTAAAAAATTATTCAGAAGACCCAGATGGTGAGTGCAAAGCATGATGTCAGCTATGGAGCCCTTTGGAGCAGGGACCCTGTTCCCAGTTACCTCTGGCCTGTCATTCTTCACAAAGTTGGTGTCACCTAACAAAGCTCAGCAGGTATCTCCTAGCCTTCCCAAATCTTTCTACCTGATTTGACAGTATCTTTTGTGCGTATAGCTGGTGGTTTTTTCCCTAGGCTTTTTGTAGTGAAAGTGGAAAGTACTTTGAGCAAACTTGGTGCTCTCAAACAAAACCTTCCCAGTTTGTTTCTGAATGTTTGCTTAGCTCAAGCTGTGGGGTAGCCAGAGTGAGCCAGGGAAGCCTCTTAATTTGAAAACAGAAGCGAGGCAGCTGCTTCCTTATCTAAGCAGAGAAGCAAACAGCTGAGTCATAGGAATGTGTGGTAACGAATCTTAAATCATAAGAGCACTGGTTAAGTGTTTATCAGCCCCCTCCCCTTTTTTCCCTGGTAAGGCGAAGGGTCATTTACTCCTACTAGCAAACGGTCAGTCTATTCCTAGTATCATTTCTAGAGTAAGTGCAAAGCAGGTGAGGGCGATGTTGAAGAGCCACAAGCATCCCAGTGGTGTATTAAATTATGGGTGAGTGAAGCACTCAGCATCTTAATTTACACAATGGAGTGTTTCCTCCCAGATCCGATTAAAAGCTGCATTTGGTATGTTTAAAGGGTGCGTTACAAGTTGGGCACCTTTGATTGCTATGCACTGAAGAACTCTTATTGTTCTCAAATAGCTACATATGAGTGTTAGCGGGAGTTAAGTTTTGATGAATTTAAAATTCGTATTTTAAATTCTAGCAGTACCGGGGTCATGTGGTTGCACACCTGGCTGAGTGCATACATTAGCAGGTGCAGGGACCTGGGCTCAAGACCCCCCACTCCCTGTAGGGAAGCTGCATCACCAGCAATGAAGCAGGCCTTTGGGTATATGTCTTTCTCCCTCTCGCTTTTTTATTTTTTAATATTTTATTTATTTATTTGATACAGAGAGAAATCAAGAGGAAAGGGGGAAATAGAGAGGAAGAGAGACAGAGAAACACCTGCAGCAGTGCTTCACTGCCTGTGCAGCATTTCCCCCTACAGGTGGTGACGAATCAAACCTGTGTCCTAGTTTATTGTAACATGTGCACTCAACCAGGTGTGCCGCCTCCCAGCCGCCTCCCAGCACCCTTCCTCTCTATCTTTCCATCCCTCAATCAAACAAAAATAGAAAGAAGGGGAGTTGGGCGGTAGCGCAGCGGGTTAAGCACACATGGCACAAAGCGCAGGGACCGGTGTAAGGATCCCGGTTTGAGCCCCCGGCTCCCCACCTGCAGGGGAGTCACTTCACAGGCGGTGAAGCAGGTCTGCAGGTGTCTGTCTTTCTGTCCCCCTCTCTATCTTCCCCACCTCTCTCCATTTCTCTCTGTCTCCTATCCAACAACAACAACATCAATAACAATAGCAACAATAAAAGCAACAAGGGCAACAAAAGGGAAAATACATAAATATAATAATAAAAAAATTAAAAAATAGAAAGAAAAAAACAAAAGAAAAATGGTCATTGGAAGTGGTGGATTCATAGTGCAGGCACCAAGCCCCAGGAATAGCCCTGGTGGCAACTGAGTGAGTGAGAGAGAGAGAGAGAGGAGGAAATTGTAGTCATATACATTTATTATATATTTCACTATTTTCAAGCATTTTATCTTACAAAACTGAAACTTCATTTCTACTAGATACTAACTCCATATTAGTTGGAGTCTGCTTAAGCTTAGTACACTTGGAGTCAACTATGTGCTGTACTTTGTAAAGATCATTAAGTTGAAATGAGTTACTAGGGTGAATCCTAATACAGTGGGACTAGTGTCCTTATGAGAACAGGAGATCAGGACACAGGTGCACACAGGAAGTAAATGACCATCTACTAGCCAAGGAGAAAGGCCACAGAGGGAACCAACTGCATGGCCTTTACCAGGACTATGAGGGGCCTAATTGAGGTGGATTTCAAGGGGCCCAGATTAGCATGTGTGCTGTAGAACCAGCATGATGTAGCCAAATAGTCTTTTTTTATTATTTTAAAAAATAATTTATTAAATATGAGATTGTAGGAAAGAGAGAAAGAGAGCCAATTCATCACTCTGGTATATGTGCTGCTGGGTTTCAACTAGGTTCCTCATGTTTGAGAGTCTAGTACTTTATCCTCTGCACTACTGCCCAGACCACCACCAGACAGAGAGTCTTAAAGCGCAGTTCTCAGCGTAGACATGATGGTTAGGCAGACATGAACCTGAGGTCATTCCAGCCCCTAGCAACCACCATTCTATTTTCTGTCTTTACAACTTAGACTAATATTAGGACCTCATTGAAGTAGAATCATACAGTACTTGTCTTCTGAGATGGGGGTAGTTCACTGAGTATAATGTCCTTAAAGTTTATCTGTAGTCAGGGAGATAGTGCATGGCAGTGCATTAGTTCTTTATGCTTAAGACTCCAGAAATCCCTGGTTCAGTCCCCAGCACTACCACATGCCAGAGCTGAGCAGTACTCTGGACCTCCCCCTCCAGCCCCCCCCCCCACTTCCTTCTATTAAAAATAAATGAATAAATATTTTCTTTTAAAAAATCACCCATGTTGGAGAATATGTCAGAATTTCCTTCCTTTTAATATTTCATGGTATGTGTCAACCACACGTGTGTGTGTGTGTGTGTGTGTACCCGTCCATTCATCTACAGTGTACTATTGAGTTGCTTCTTTTTCACTGTTGTGAATCATGTTACCTTTTGAAGACAGTTATATACAACTCCTCCACCCCTCCCTTCCCCCTTTAGAGATTATTTCTGTCACCTGTACACTGACTTTCCTGGCCTTTCTCTCAAACCATCTACTCCACGACAAGCATTTTGTTGTTGGTGGCACCATGGATAGAAGACTTCTCTGCCCTGGACGAGGAGTCTAGTTAAGTCAGTTGGCCAGCATACAGTGTAGGGAGAGCTGGGATAAGGATGTGAGGGGCATAGTGAAGCACAGAGCGTAGGGGTGGAGAAGCAGGCATACCCCATGAAGACAGAGGAGGTGTGGCTCCCGTCACTGGGAGGGAGTGATGCTGTGGCATTTGAGTTGCCTGAAGGAGGGCAGGGACTTGACAGGTGGGAAGGATGGACTGACAAATGACAGGAAGGGGTATAATTAGGGTACAGAGCAGGGACTGCAGGGTTAGCTAGGAGCCCTGCTGCCGGGATAGCCTGAGGGTACTTCTTCCTGAGCTAGTGCTCTCTGGCTTGGAGAGAACTCAACTGGAGCCGATCTAGGCTGCTGCGTGGGAGAGGGATCAGGAACTCGTGCTGCACTAACTTCCGCAGGAGATACACTCTGGAACTCTCGGAGCCGGAAAGCAATTTACAGGTGTCTTTAATCAGTAGAGCAGCTGTTTTTATACTCTCCAAGTAGGGTGGAAACAGGATGTGATATAGAGAGGGTGGAGAGAAAAGTGACTGGTGAAAATCAGAGTGTGACAAGGAGGGGGCGGAACAGGCGAGAATCCTATCACTGAACCACCAATGCCCTGGAGTGCTTTATGTAAAAGTGATTTATGTAAATAGACCAAAGCTTTGGATCAGTAAATCCCTATATAGGCATATGGTTAAGCAGAAGCCAGGGGAAGGTGGCATACTACCCAACACCCTACTACATGCATCAGTCACTCAGGCTTCTGGGACTAATTTGACACTCCTTCCCCCATAAATGACAGAAGGAATCTAGAAAAGAGGTGTTCCTTGCCCCAGAGTCATCTGAGGGTCACATCTACAGTGAGTGCTCAGTGACTCAGGACTGCCCTTTAAGACTCTATCTGGCTTCAACATGCTGGTTCTACAGCACACATGCTAGTCTGGGCTCCTTGAAATCCACCTCCGCAAGGCCCCTCATGGTCATGGTCATGGCCATGCAGTTGGTTCCACCTTTCTCCTTGGCAAGTAGATGGCTACCTACTTCCTTTAGGTGTGTCCTGATCTCCCCCTCTTCACTAGTCCCATTGGATTAGGGCTCACCCTTGTAACTTCATTTCAACTTAATGATCTCTACAAAGTAGAGCACATACGTGTCTCTATGTGCGGCACATATTGAAGGACTGGAAGTGGAGGGCAGGATTTCAGATCTCAGCCTTAGAGTTTTGTTTTATTTATTAGTGGGGGGAAGGGGACACAGTTTGAGCCCTGACAGCTGCGATGCAGCTGCCTCAGACCATTACCCGGAACCTGGACACCTATCTATGTGCTTACCTGCTGGTCTGGGCCTTTCCTTTGACCTCTGATCTTACACACCTTACCCTACCACAAATACCAGTATTTGGGCCCTAAATTGTAGTTTCACATCTTTCATGATTGAAGTTGGGCAGAGTGAGTGGGAGGTTCAAACACCCTGGTAGTCTCCACCCTGTATAGCTCTCTATAATTTTTCCCAGCATTGAGTGGGGACTCTGACCCAGCCCCTGGTGCAGTCTTTGCACATGATGATCCATCAACCAAGACTCTAGCCCCCTGCCCTGTCATCCTACCATCTTTTCAAGGTATTCATTCCCTTGTTTCCTCTCATTCCACCTTATCCCTTAACCCTACCTTCCTGGCTTAAATATTTATCCCTAGAATCTAGACCTTGTGGGTACTCGGTGGCATATCTAGAACTGTTCCATGTTATGCTCCACCCCAGAGTTTATCTGGCAACACAACACTTGGAGACAGTTTGGGTTGTCATAATAGAAGAAGGAGGGATCCTGGTCTTTATTGGGGAGGGATCAGTCATCTCAGGAAAGATCCTACAGCCTCTTGGTGAAGCATGGTTTAGCTGAAAACAAGGAGACTGACTACTCACTCGGTTTGAGAAATCTGGGTCTAGGCTAGCATAAAAGTTGATTGTACTTCCTGACTATACCTGACAGATGGCTAAGGGTTAGTCTGGGTGTGAACTGGATTCTCCAACCCACAGGGAAGTGAGGGTGTGCAGGCTCAGGACATATAGGGGGGTGTTTCATCATGCCAAGGCCCTTTGCCCTCTGTGAAGGCAGGGTTTACTAAGCACACTAATGGTGCCAACAAAGTTTCAACTGGCATACTTAGTCTAGCCAGGGCAGCACATTCTGGAAAACCACCTTACCATGTTTATGTGAAAATGAATGTTGAAAGCAGGTCCTTTGAACCTCTGCTTAGAATAATGGTGAATTTCTAGAAAAGAATATAAAATGTATTTATTTTATTTTATTTTCCAAATGCCTCTATCTATCCCCCCCTTTATTTCCATAAGGGTTTTTGCTGGGGCTCAGTGTCAGTACTACAAATCCAGCACTCCTGGCAGCCAGTTTTTCCATTTTTTCTTTCTACTCATATTTTTATTTGATATGACAGAGAGAAATTGAGAAGGAAGGGGACATAGAGAGGGAGAGAGAAAGATAGGCACCTGCAAACTTGCTTCACTGCTGACAAAGCATCCTTCCCTGCAAGTGGACAGTGGGGGCTCGAACCTGGATCCTTGCATGTGGTGACATGTGCACTTAACCAAGTGCACCACCACTAGCCCACTCCAATTGTCTTTCTTTCATCCTAGACTTTTCCATCATTAAGTTGCATGAAAGTGGTTTGACAGTGTTTTCAGCAGCAGAGAACACAAACTCCATCTGGGGATACAGACAGTAAGCACTAGAGGCCAGAGCCAAATATAAGCACTATTTATGTCCTGAGTAACGGATGGGGTTTGGCTTATCCCTGGCATACAGACAGTGAACTTATTGTGGCCTTAGGTGACATCTCCTGTCTGTACTTAGGGTGATTATCTCTTAAGAGTCAGCATGCCAGGTGTTAGCAAGGTGTCCTCTTCATTAGCTGGAGCTAACCCCCCCAACACACACACACACACACACACACACATATCTCAAGGAGGATCAGACCTTAGGTGACTATCTGAAAGTCCTCCTAGTGAGATCTTCCTTCCTTAGATGCCCCTCAGTACTATCTATTTGTCCCACTTGCTAGTATTCCTTTTTTAGGGTCTGTGCTTGGCATTCTTGCTATCCCTGTAAAGGGAACATAGCAACTGCAGGTGCTGAGTCTCCGCTGCCTGTTCTGGAACTGACAGAATGGTTGATCTGGTTCTCTGAAATAACCTTCAAGTAGTAAATAAAGATGCGTTGCTTCATTAGCCCTCTTCCAGTGAGGGGCAAAAACAAGAATGCTGTGTGTGTTTGCAGGGAACTGTCTGTGGCTTGGGAGTTTCTGAAGCTTTATTACATGGTGAGTCATCTAATCTTCTATGCTCCTGAGTAGGGTCTTTAAATTTTATTTTAGATTTATTTCTAATCCTTTTCTGGGAAGTCCCATATGAAACAACTTTTTGAAAAGGGTATTATTAAGGCTATGAGAGTACAGGATGTTTTTGGTTTTGTATGTCTGCTAATAACACATTTGAATTGGACTGAAGAGTGGTTTAAGTATAAGCAGTGATTTTTCTATTTTATTAACTTCTCATCTGTCAACTTCTATTCTCCCATTTTATAACTGGTTCTTTTTGGATTGAGTCTTAGAGAAGTTTCAAGGGGAGGAGTGATGAAGAGAGCAGATTGCACCCTTGATTATGGATCTCATTTTCACTAGCAATTTTTTGGGAAACTGAAATGCCCTTGAACTAGCAGAAAGCTACCAAGGAATTAAAAGACTTATAATTTATCATGCTAAAAAACATTTTTTAAAAAATCTTTTAAATGCATTTGATCCTTTAATAAGGAGAGATGGTGAGAAAACTTAAAAATTATTGCCTGCTGCTCAGGAGGTAGTTCAGTGGGTGAAGTGTTGAACTTTCAAGCATGAGGTCCTGAGTGATACTCTGGTCCTCTCTCTCTCTTTTAAATATTTTTATTTATTTATTATTAGATAAGAGACAGAGAGAGATTGAGAGGGGAGTAGGGAGATAGAGAGGGAGAGAGACAGAGAGACACATGTAGCCCTGTTTAACCACTTGTGAAGTTTTCTTTCTGCAGGTGGGGACCAGGGGCATGAACCCAAATCCTTGCACACTGTAATGTGTGTTGCTTAACCAAGTGTGCCACCGCCTGGTCCCTTGATGCTCTGGTTCTCTCTCTCTCCTCTCTCTGAAATAAGTTATAAAAAACCAATGCCTTAGCATTTGTTTACAATACAATGAAATTTTGTACAAAATATATAGTTCAGCTGTGGAGCACAGTAATAATTATAAGAAAACTTAGGTTTGGTACCTGGCACTGCCTATGATAGAGCTGAGCAGCCTCTCTCTCTCTCTCTCTCTCTCTCTCTCACTCTTTTTCTCTTTTTCTCTCTCTCTTTCTCTCTCTCACTCTTTCTCTCCCTTTCTCACTCTTTCTCTCTCTCTCACTCTTTCTCTCTCTCTCACTCTCTCTCCCCCCTCATAAAAATATGTTTTTTTTATTATTGTAAGAAGTAGAACCTCACACCATTATACCTCCTCCATCTGTATGTCTGACTTACCCCTCCCACCACCTACATATCAACCTGTCTGTTCCTCCAGCATCTCCCCTTCTCCTTCAGTCCCACCATAATTTTCAGTCTAAGAGAGTTCTTTTTGTTGTGTCTTGCCAGTTAGTTTGATTTTTTTTTCTTTACATCCCTCATAAGAATCAACCATCCAGTCATGGCCTTTCACTTGCTGACTTTTTCCACACAGTTTTCTTCCTCATTGTCTTGTGAAGCACATAGTTTCATCATCCTAATGGCAGAGTCCACTGAGGATCTAATCCTACCACTGCTTTATTCAGTCGTCTTTTGATGGGCACTTAGACTGAGTCAGTGTTTTGACAATTGTGAATGATCACAGCAATCTTTCTTTAGTGATCTGTTCAAATATGTAGGGCAAACAGTTAAAAAATACATATATATTCAGGGAAAATACCACAAGGAATCATCCAGAGCAGTGAGTAATACTCATTTTTTAAAAATATATACACTTATTTATTTATTTATTTATTTATTGGATAGAGACAGAAAGTAGAAGTACTTGAGAGTAGAAGGGGAGGAGAGAGAGAAAGAAAGAGATGTATCTACACTCTACTATACTGCTTGAGAAACTTAATTCTCTCCTGCAGGTGGGAACTGGTGGCTAGAACCCAGGCCCTCGTGCATGGTACTGTGTGTGTGCTCAGTAGGATGCACTACTGCCCAGATCCACATTTATTGGTGTTTTTTTTTAAATAATTTATTCTTTATTTTTAAAATTTATTATCAGAGCACTTAACTCTGGCTTGTGGTAGTATCAGGGATTGAACCTGGAACTTTGGAGTCTTGGGCATGAGAGTCTTTGTTAATCATTATGCCATCTCCCTGTTCTATATTCAGTTTTTTATTGAGCAGTTACTATTCAGAAAGCTCTGTGTTGGGAGCTGTCTTCCAGGGAGCAAAGATGTGTGAGTTGAGGAACGGGGAGAGCCATACATAGAGATGGGCAGGAAGAGAGCAGCCCAGGCAGAGGGAACAGGGCAGGGTGGGGGTGTGGGGGGAGTTGGGCAGGGTAGGAAGTGGAATAGCTAGAATGCAAGTGCTGGGCAGAGAAGGAGTGGGAGGGAGCATTTGTTTTAATTAGGAAGAGAGTATATACAATATTATGAAAGATTTGAAAGCTTGAGGGTAGGCTAAGATGCTGGCTGCTGCAAATAACAGAAAACCTGAAATCAAACTGAGATTTAAAATGTACAGGAAATATATAGGATGTTTCTAAAGTCCAGAAATAGAACCTCAGTGCACAATTCTGTCTTGCTTCTAGTCCTTCCCCAGCACTGGCTTATTTGGCCACTGTGTCAGCCTGTGGGGATGGCCATAACCAGACAGGCTGGGGGTTTGAACAGTAGAAGTTTCTGTTTCACAGTTCTGGAAGCTAGAAGACCAAGATCAAGTTTGGGCAAGGCTGCTTCCTTCATAAGCCTTCTTTGCAGACATCTTCCCCTGTGTCCTCATATAATCATATGTGTGTGTGTATGTGCGTGTGTATGTGTGTGTGTGTGTGTGTATTTCTCCAAAAGCTGAAGTTTAAGAGGACACAATTCACCCCATCACCAATATTGAGTTCCTGGTAGTGGCCAGGTTGCTCCCCAGAGCAGCAGGCCATCTGCCACCCCTGCCCCTTCCTGACTCCCTGAAGCATGGAGCCTTAGCTTTCCCCTGTTGCCTATGCACCTTAGCTGGATTCCCTGCCTCTGTACCAACCCAGCTCACCAGAGGATGCCACAGGTATACTGGAAAGAGTGCATGAGGAATGGAACTAGGGAGGAGAGGTGCGCTAGGTCACCCCACAGCTCCCCTGCTCACTGAGCAGATGGAAACGAGCGAAGTCTCTGAGTAAGGTCACAGTCTGGCTGTGCGTAGGCATACCTGAGCCTGTACTTGCTTCGCTCCATCCTACAGCTTCACATGACCTTCCCCCTGGTCTTCACATCATTTTATCTCTTTGAACATCTTGTCCAAATTTCCCTCTTAGAAGGACTCTGATCATCTTGGGTTAGGATCATCCTAAAGATACCATTTCACTTGGTTACTTCTGTGTAGACCAGAGGTTGGGAACATCGGCCCATGGGCCATATATGGCCATAAATCAGTTGGTGTGATCCTGGCAAGGTAACCACTGGAAGGACTCAACATTCAGTAAGTGTTAATTTTTTAAGTTGATAATTTTGTATGGCCCACAAATGATGTTATAAGTATCCAAATGGTCCTTGGCAGGGAAAAAAAATTCTCTACCCCTGGTACAGATTCTGTTTCCAACAAAGATGAGACTGGAGAGTACCAGAGGTTAAGGTTCCACCAGATCTGATGGTGGGGTGTATGTGGAAGTGGAGGGAGGGACGCACAGTTCAGCCCACAGGAGAATCTTTTTAAGAAAAAAAGAGATGATCCATATCACTGGAAGCACAGGTCATTCTGTGATCTTCACATCAGCTTTCATAGAGGCTGATTCCCTTTGCTGTAAAGCTGTCCACTATGAGTGAAGATAGCTGTAGTGGCTGGAATTCAGGAGGTGACCAAAGGAGCAGGTAGAAATAAATGGTGATTATAATCAGGCCTGGGAATTGTTACAGGCATAAGGGGAGGAGGGGAGGAAGGGAAGGAAGGGGAAAGTGGAAACAGGGAAGAGGTGAGAAGGAAAGACCAGAGGTTAAAGAGGATGGTATAGTGGATAGGAAAGTGTCTTACTTATGCCATACTTGAATCCTAACAAGTCTCCTAGATTCCAACCATGGTAGCTGTTTTCACTCATAAGAGGATAGTTTTACAGTAGACAAAATGGGCCTGTCCCTGGCTTATAAATATAAATTATAAATTTATCCATTATAAATTTAGAGTTCAGAGAGAGTAAAGTAACATGGCGAAATCGACACAACTATGCCAAGTAGAAGAGAGGGATTCAAACCATAGAGATCTGAATTCTAGTTCTTGTTCACTCATCTTTGCCTTTGTGCATGATCCTAATAGCTCCTCACCTTGTATGTGTGTGGTTTTCTGACTGGGCTTCCCTGTTGTGGGTTTCTATGGAAGAGTGGAGACTAAGGCAAGGAGACAATTTCCCTCACATTTGATACAGTTACAATAATGCTCTTACTATTTGTTCAGAATCTCAGGCCTTGAAAGAGCAACTGTGTGATTTGTTCTCTCTGTTCTGAGCATTTGGTCTAGAGATCTGCTTCCTAAGCAAAAGGCCAGGTATAATAGCCTTCACTCCTTGAGGTTAATCCAGTCATTTGGGCTATCCTGTCAGTGAATTGTATAGACCCCTTGCCTCTCCTTCCCATTTGTTGCCTTTTGTTGGGGCTTGAGTGGCAGAAGGAAGGAACTGAAGACCCAGTTGATTGTATATTTATGCCTTGTCTCTGGGGACCCATTCAAAAACAATTTCCTAGAGTTTTAAATGGAGGCTTAATTAACATGTAGTAAAATGGACAGATTTTAAGATATTCAGTGGGATTTGACCCATTATCCATCACCTACATTAAACTATAGAACATTTTGTTCCCCTACTAAGTTCTCTCATGCCCATCTCCAATCAACCCTTCTTCCCCCAGAGGCAGCCAGTATTATTTATTTTTAACCAGAACATTACATAGCTCTGGTTTATTGTAGTATCTGGAATTGAACCCAGAACCTTGGAACTTCAGGCATGAAAGTCTACTGCATAACCATTATGCTATCTCCATGGCCCTGCAGCTAGTGTTTTAGTTGTTGTCAGTATAGTTTCGCATAGTGCAGAAACATGTGGTGTGGTGGAGCAAAACATGCCTCATATCTAAGAGTTTCTGTTCAACCCTGTGCACTAAAGACAGAGACAAAAACAAAAACAAAAACAGGATGGTGCAGTAGGTGCTCTTCTGGGTTTGCTGTTTTCGTCCAGCATCACTTGTGAAATTTCTAGAGCTGAGTCATATCCCACTTGCAGGTTATTCTCTCCACCTGTCCTTGGACATTTGTGCTGCTGCATGTTGACAGCTGTACTGCATAGACTGCTGTGCACCTTATGAGCTGGATTTTGGAAGCCCTTTCTACACGTTATTATCTTCTGCTTCTGATATTTAAAAGTTGATTGACAGAATCAGAGCAGCTACTGAGAAGTCCTGACTTGTTTATCATCTAGATAAGTTTTCTTCCTTCTCTCTTTTTTTTCTGGAAAGAGGAGAAGAGAGAGTGACAGGAGACAGGTAGGGGAAGGACTCTTATCTTTAAAGGGCCGGAATGTAAATACTGTCTCCCAGAACCCAAAGAAGGGTGCTGCCACAGCCCCCAAGAATCATGCTTCCTCCCCCTTCTAACCCACCCAGGTAAACAAGGAGCCTCTAGGGACTAAATGTGGAAAGAAGACACACCTGCAGTCCTGAGAGTCAGCTCCAAGGCATTCTGATGGCTCCTTTTATTTCCTTTGGTGCAGACTTGGAGGAGTCAGGCATTCCTGCCTATCTCACAGCCACATGCTCAGCACCTCTCATCAGCCTTTCTTTAAGACCTGGCTGAGCTGGAGCCTTGTGAAGGCTTGAAGGATAAAGAACCTTTGAAGTAAATCCCTAAACAAATCAACTGGTGCAATTATCAGCATCAGGCCCACAGTTGAATGCAGATTGCCCCCACCACCACCTCCACCACCCCCAGCAAGGAAGGGGATTTCTTTTCTGAAGGAACCTGCTCTCTAAGGTTCTGTCTGCTTGTTTGCTCCCTTTCTGACTTAGTGTGGGGGCTGGGGAGAGAGTGTGAAGGTTCCTAGCAGGGAGGAATGATGGGAAAGAACACTCTTCCCAATTTCTCACTGCTGTCTGAACACCAGAAAGGCAGTCATGACTTAGAGGCAGACATTTCCCGCTTTTTGAAACATTTGAAAAAAAAAATGTTTTCAGAGTCCCCTGCACTTGTAAGTCATTCAGCATTCAGTTGAGGCATGTTTGTTCTTATATGTGTGCCATCCCAAGATAGTAGAGCAGGTTAGGCAGCCAGCAGTGCACCTTTATTGAGCTAGCAGCTCAGAGATCACATCTTCAACATAAGTGATGCATTTGTCCTAACAGCAGTTAGAATTACTGAGTTAAAGCTCAAAGCCATGAGGGAGGTGACTCTTTCTGGGGGTAGGAGAGGGGGGTTCTGCACCTTTCTGGTGCATTTAGAGGGCTGGTGCATTGAACAATTGCACACTGATGCAGAGAAGCTTAGACCCTTGCACAAGCAGTCACATGATTTGGAAAAGGGCATTTACAAATGATGTTATGCAAAGGTGCTGACCCAGGGCCTGCCTCCTAGGTGAGAGCCCAGTGTGTCTTCGTGCAGGTGGCCAGCTCCGACCTTCCTTCCACCCTACCTTTATGGGACCTCATGGAGTCTTAGTTTGCAAAGTGGAGTGATGCTGCTGCATCAGGCTTCATGGGGATGAACTAAATAAAAGGGCAATGTGCACACTCCCTCTTGACAGAGTCTTTGCTTTGAGATGGGCATTTCACCTGAGTTCTGTTCTGCATAGAACTAACTCCCTTGTAGCTAGCAGGGCTGTCTTAATTAGTCAGCTAACGTGCCATGGTTCACCAACCAACCGTTGCTACCTTTAGACCTTCAAACAAAAGGAATGAAGGTCACGGGACATTAAGATCTGCCCTGGTAAATAACACCAACCATCCAAGTCTCCTCTGCCTTCATAGAACCCTTTCCTTTAGCCCCACGTCACACCCAGACTGCTTGACATTTTGTTTAAGAACATTCCCTAGGTCCCCTAAAATGTTCTTGTCAGATTCCTTGACAGTTCTGTTCCTACTTTATAAAACATCTGGGCAATAGCTTTTAGCTAAGATGAGAGCAGTTCACGCTTATCAGTATAAGCGACTAATAGGGTTGATCTTTCTCCTTTCTGGCTCAGGCTATCTGTACCACTGAGAAGAACTAATTATCAGCCCCTGTAAATGGTATGCTTTGAAAGTCTGGAGCTTTACTGGGTCCTTCACCATCCCAACACTCACTTCCCTTCTCTACTTCCCAGTCCTACTTCCCAGTCCCCTGAAGAACCAGGGTCAGGGATTTGGTCAGCTTCCTCTGCAAGACTGTAGTCTCTGCTCTGGGTCATTTCTAGTAATTACAGCAGCAGACAGTAGCCATAGTGTGGTTTGGCTACAGTTTGAATTTTATTTATATTTAAAGTTTGATCTTGGTCCACTTTAACCTCTTTAACTTTGAGAGTGAGGCTGCTGCAGGACCTGTTCCCCATCCTTAGTATCTGACCCCATATGGGTTTCCTGCCTGCCCTGCATGGTTCACTTCTCTCACCTATCTTTATGCTCTAAACCCCATGCCTGACAAAGGGTTGGGAAGTTCAGAAGAGAAAATCACCAACAAAACAGTCCTCTGGCTATGCTCACATGCTTCTGTGTCTCAACTTTATCTCCCATTGTCATTTCTTACTCAAGGCCTTTTTGCCACCCTTAGACTCTGAGAACAAAGTCAGCATTGTGCATTCCTATGTCCCTAGGGTGTAGTAGGTAACTAATAATCAATTACTGACTTCTGCACTATGTGGAAGAGCTCTCCAGGGACCAGGATTCAGACTATTAGGTAGCCATGAAGGAACAAAACCAGTTTGCATGAGCATGCGGCCTGGACTTAAACATGGCGTGATTTTGAAAGGGGCTAGTGGGGCAGGTGAGTTGAGTTAGGAAGGCATGCTCAGCCTTCCTTTTTTGAAGGTGATTTTTTGCCACTCAAGATCAAGTTTGAGAATCAAAGAAAACCTTACTGTAAGGAATGAATTCTCCAATGCTGAGATGTTGTGATGAGTGGTCTGGGCATAATGCACAGCTTCTTGAAAAAACAAAACAAACAAACAAAAAACTTGTATATGCCCTTGGACTCCTACTTTTGGGTTATTTGTGAGTAATGTTGCTGTGAACATAGGATGCAAATACCTGTTTGCATCTCTGCTTTCACTTCACTGGGGGAAGACAGACTTTTTAAAGATTGTGAGAAGTAATTTCCCACAGATGATGCAACTCCCCTGGGTAATGGTTGACTGAATTATCGTTCTTCTGCACGAGAGGTGGGCACATGCAACGTATGTCTTTATATGTCTTTTACAGGAGGCTGGTTTGAACTCTTGAACTTGATTGCTTGAAATTTTACATATCATTTTCCAAGCATGTGTGCAGTAGTGTCTGTCCATCTGTTAACAATTACCCTTTGTAAGCTCTTAAAAAGAGAGAGGAAGGTAGGTTCCATTTGTCTTTTCTTTGATCAAGGCAGACACCTTCCTCTGCCTACTCTGAATATCCATTGACCCATGTGCATACCAGCATTCCTCTCAAGCAAGCTGCTAGAGGTGTAGCAGAACTGTTTATCCCAGCCTTAAAACCACTAAGTCTTATAATTTAGACTTTGATTGCATATTAGGTCATAAAAGACAACCAAAATATACCTGGCAGCAGTTCTCATATTCTGCAGTCCGGAAATGCAGTTTTTAAATTACGTGTGTAGGTGAGTAGGTAGAGGAAGGCTTCTAGGGTAAAGTTAAGCCTGGGAAATGTGACTTTCAGCATACCCTTTAGGGATTCCTAATGCCTATGTACATAGGGAATGTCTGTAGCTCCTGCAGGTGAGGCCCTAGCATCATTTTTTTTTAATTTCTTTATTGGGGAATTAATATTTTACATTTGACAGTAAATACTATAGTTTGTACATGCATAACATTTCTCAGTTTTCCGTATAGCAATACAACCCCCACTAGGTCCTCTGTCATCCTTCTTGGACCTGTATTCTCCTCGCACCCCAGAGTCTTTTACTTTGGTGCAATACGCCAATTCCAGTTCAGGTTCTACTTTTGGTTTCTCTTCTGATCTTCTTTTTCAACTTCTGCCTGAGAGTGACATCATCCCATATTCATCCTTCTGTTTGTGACTTACGTCACTTAACATGAATTTTTCATGGTCCATCTGAGATCAGCTGAAAATGATGAAGTCACCATTTTTAATAGCTGAGTAGTATTCTATTGTGTATATATACCACAACTTGCTCAGCCATTCATCTATTGTTGGACACCTGGGTTGTTTCCAGGCTTTGGCTATTACAAATTGTGCTGCTAAAAACATATGTGTACACAGATCTTTTTGGATGGGTGTGTTGAGTTCCTTAGGATATATCCCCAGGAGAGGAATTACAAGATCATAGGGTAGGTCCATTTCTAGCCTTCTGAGAGTTCTCCACAGAGGTTGGACCAACGGACATTCCCACCAGCAGTGCAGGAGGGTTCCTTTGACCCCACAACCTCTCCAACATTTGCTGCTGTTACCTTTTCTGATGTATGACACAGGAGTGAAGTGGTATCTCATTGTTGTCTTTATTTGCATTTCTCTCACAATCAGAGACTTGGAACATTTTTTCATGTGCTTCTCAGCCTTTTGTATCTCTTTTGTGGTGAATTTTAGGGATCCTTTGTTACTCTTCTTCTAGGTCTTTAAGATGTGCAGTCAGGCTGTTTATTTGTCCTCTTTCTTGTTTCCTAATGTGTGCTTTTATGACTATGAACTTCCCTCTCAGTACTGCCTTAGCTGTGTCCCAAATATTTTGATAGCTTGTGTCTTAATTTTCATTGAACTCTTGAAACATTTTGATTTCTTCCTTGATTTCCTCTTTGACCCAGTAGTTGTTAAGTAGTGTACTGTTGAACTTCCACATTTTGGGACTATTATTAATCTTTTTTTGATTGTTAAGTGTTAGTTTAATTCCACTGTGGTCTGAGAAGATGCTTGGGATGATTTCAGTGCTCTTGAATTTGCTGATGCTATCTCTGTCCTTGAGAATGACCCATATGGACTTGAGTAAAATGTGTTTTCCTGTTTCTTGGGATGGATGACTCTGAAAATGTCCAATAGTTCTAGTTTATCTATCTCCTCATTTAGCTCCCTCGTGTCTTTATTGATTTTTCTGCCTGGATGATCTGTCAAGCTGAGAGAGTGGGGTGTTAAAGTCCCCTACTATGATTATGTTGCTGTTAATATATTGCTGTAGCTCTTTCAGTATATGTTTGATGTATTTAGATGTCTTCTTATTGGGTGCATAGATGTTAATAATTATTAAGTCCTCTTGATTGACTGATCCACTGAGCATTAAGTAGTGTCCATCGCTATATTTTTAAATTTTATTTTAAAGTCTATCATGTGAGATATGAGAATAGCAGCTCCTGCCCTTTTTGTTGGGCAGTTGGCTTGTATGATAGTTTCCATCCTTTTGCTTTGAGTCTGTGTTTGTCTTGTTGAGTTAGGTGGGTTTCCTGTAGACAGCATATTGTTGGGTTGTGCTTTCTGATCCATCTTCCTACTCTGTGCCTTTTAGTGAGTGAATTCTGGCCATTGACATTTATTGGTGTCAATGATTGAAGATGTTTTAGAGCCATTCTTGTAGATTTTTAGAGTATTCTGATATATGACCTATTTATGGTGGTCTGACTGTTTATAGGAGACCTTTCATAACTTCTTTCATGGCAGGGTTGGTGATAGTTGATTCTTTCAACTGTTGCTTGTCTGAGAATGTCTTTATGCCACCATCTACTCTGAATGACAGTCTAGCAGGATACAGTAGTCTTGGTTGAAAGCCTTTCTCATTGAGCACTTGATAGATATCTTGCCATTCTCTTCTGGCCTGTAGTGTTTGTGTGGAGAAGTCTGCTGCTAATCTTATGGGTTTTCCTCAGTAGGTGACTCTTTGTTTTCTCTTGCAGGCTTCAGGATCCTTTCTTTATCCTTATTCCTTTCCATTCTAAGTATGATGTGTCTTGGTGTCTTTAAGTCTGGGTTAATTCTGTTTGGGATCATCTGGGCTTCTTGAACCTTTATGTCTTTTATGTTGTCTAGACTAGAGGTTCTCAGCTATTATGTCCTGAAGAATGCTTTCTTCCCCTCCCTCTCTTTCTTCTCCTGGTAAGCCAATAATGTGTATATTATTTCTTTTGAAGTCATACCATAGGTCTTTGTTGTTGTTTTCAGTATCTCTTAATCTCTTTTTGAGATCTCTTACTTCTTTTTTAATTGTCTCTAATTCGTCCTCGATCTTGCTAATTCTGTCTTCAGCCTCACTGATTCTGTTCTCTTTCCCTCTACTGTTCTCTAGAGTTCATCTATTTTGTTGCCCTGTTCTGGTATTGTTTTAGCTTGTTCAGCTAGTTGTGTTCTTAGCTCAGCTATTTCAGCTTTCAGCTCTCTAATAACCTTGAGATAATTAGTGTTTTCTTCCAGGGTCTCATTTGTTGTTTCTGCATATCTGATGACAATTCTTTCAAACTCACTCCTGTGATTATTTCCTTAACTAGTGTTTGGATGTTGACCTCATTATTTTGTGTTTCAACCTTTGGGGGGGCTTTTAACTGGGCTCTTATCGTGGTTCATTTCTCCAATATTTCTTCTTGTTGGTTTAACCATTTTATATAGTATGTTATGAGGTCCCTCTCTTAGTACTGTTCAAATTACTGATAACTCTTTCCTGGATTGACTTGTGTCTAAGTAAGGTAATTAAAGGGTTCACAGTTATGGAAATTGACAGTTGTTTCAATAGTATTTTAATCCCTGAGTTGGAGCTCAGTGGCTTAAAAGCCTCTTTTGTTCTTTTTCTTCCCTGTAGGCTATGGGAGCCTGAGGGCTTCTAAACTATAAGTAGACTTCTTAGCTTAATCATTGACTCCTGACCAAGAGATAAAGCAGGGTGGGGCAGAGATAATACAGTGGTTATGCAAAGAGACTTTCACAGCACCACTGCTAGGCCAACGAGGTATAAATCTTCTCCTGAGTTTCCTGGTTAGTTCTCTGCACCCTGGTGTCAGCACAGGGCCTTCCTGCCACTGCTCCAGATTCTGAGGGCAGTAGCAATGGAGACTTACAGTTGCATTTGGTGAGTCTCAGGGGAGTCCTCTCCTCCCTTCAGCCGTCTCCTTGTTGGTGAAACAGACTAGAGGTGGTGTCTCAACTGGTAAACTGCTGGACTGTTACCAGCCACTTAATCTCTCCCTAGGCTCCTCTCTGTCCACAAGCCACATGTGTTTGCACTCAACGGTGATTTGGTGGATTCCTGAAGTCGTTCTAGTCCTGTTATGTTATGGTCCCAGGTGGTCGGTCTCCTTTGGTATTACTAGTTGACCCAGGAGAAGATAGGAGAGAAACACAGCTGCTGCTGCTCCATCTGTATCAGTTCATTCCCTTCATCAGTGAAACAGGGTTCCCTTTTCTCTACCACCTCTCCCACATCATTCTTTTTTAATGAAATGTTACTGCAAATTCTTTGATTATTGATTCGCTCTTTCATATGAATGCCTCAGCCCTTGAGTTTTCAGAAAATGCTCAATTCCTGGCCTAGATGTGACTGTATCTTGAAGATAGAGCCCCACAGAGAGCACAGTCCAGTGAAGGATTCTGCTTCTGGACCCTTCATGTTATCTACTTGCCTTTGAGAGAGACGACAGAGTAGGGGACATCTAGTGGGTGAACTTGGCCACACCATGACAAGTTTTGCAAATGTCCTCTGTCTAGTCAGTGGTCTGTGGAGAACAGTGGAATTTGTGAGTTGTGCCCTTTCAGTATGTATCACAGGGCAGAATTGGACATTCATTGCTTTGGCTTAACTAAGTCAGGGCAAGTCCATGACACCTCAGACTCAGACTGCAGCTACTCCAGTTAACCAACTATAGCTTTCCCATGTTCATGGGAGAAAAAAATAAAGGCTTATCATTTTCACCGTGAAGGGTTTCCCCCAATCAGCTCCACAGTGCTTGGATTCCAAATCTACTAACTACAGAGTGATGTCCTATTTAGAGTTAAGTATTTCAGGTTTGATGCCAGTATTGAAACCTGTGTCATTCTTACCAGCCCCAAAGGTGAGGAGAGTTGGGAACATCAGGAAACTAATTCACAGGCTACTTGAGAGCTTACATGAGGACAACTTTGAGCCTACTTTGGCTTGAGAGAAGCCCCCTACCCCTTGAGAATGCCACAAGTTAGTACATTCTCCAGTCTTTCCCCTCTCCCTGATATTGTCAGGCCCCCATATGTTAGCAGGAGAATTGGATTGGTTCATAGTATCAAGCAGGGAAATGATCTAGGTTTTGGCTGAGGAATATTTTAGAGTTTAATTTGAGGAAAAATCTTGGAGAGCTGTCCCTCAGCTAATCACCACCCCCTACCGCCAAGGATCTTGGAGTCACCCACTTGGGACACTGCTACTTTTTCTTTTTTCCTGTCCCCTGTGTCTGCACATCCGTAATCCCCACCAAGCTCCAGGCAGCCATAAGGACAAACTACACAGTCACATTCTGCTATCACCGTGCCAGTTCAGTACTGTTTTAGGAGATAATAGTGCATGGGAAATATATATATATATACCCTTTTGGAGAGAATAGTGTTGTTAGCTATTGAGAACCTGCCTACTGTCTTTTCTTTTGGTCTGAGAAGTAGTCTAGTTAATGGTTGTGGGGAGGCTGGGAAGCAGAGCTGGGTTGCTATCCCAGTTTGCTGCTGCTGAGGTCAAAGTAAAGAGCATTGCATCTCAAGATCTAGTGGAGGACAAGAAAGTGTGCCTTGCCCCACCCCACTCTAGCCTCATATTGAACTCTCCCCATCTCCAATCAGTCCTTACCCAGCTGTGAACACAGATGCATCTGCAGTGGTGAGAAGGACGTGCATTGTCTATACACATCTCTTGACTTTCTTTTCTGGTGCTGGCTGTGCAGTTGGGCTATACAACTGATAAAATACCAGTTCATTTGGACCAGTAAGTGGTAAGGCTAAACGAATAACACAGGCTCTTAACTCTCAAAACCCTCTTTGAAAATAGTTTTATTGGTCTGACCTCCAAATATTACTCACCAACAGATGTAAGTCCCTAAGGAGTTGTTTAGTGGCAGACAAGGTAATAAGTACTAATCATCTTGTGCTAGTCACCCCACCAGATAATCTTTCTATATTATACTGAACTCATAACAAACCTGTATTATAGGTTTTGTGGCTCTTGTCTCATAGATGTTGTAACTGGGGCCCCAAGAGGCGAACTAACCTACTCAGGTTTATACAATAGGGTAAGAAGCAAAAATGAAATAAAAACTCAGGCCTGTTGACTCAGATCTGTGCTGTCATTATAATGCTTAGGGGCCCCCACAGTTAGAATGGAACCTTGGGCTCAGTCTCTGTCCATGAAAATCTCTCAGTTTTATGTCTCTTCCAAGCTTCTGATTTCATATAAGCCAGTTCTTCAGAGATGATGGTAAACTATAGTTTAGTCTAAATGCAATGAAGACAAAGGCCAAATTGAGAAAAATTAAAACAAAAAAACTTGGATGCTCTTATAACTAGGCCATGTGTTGAGTTCTGTAACTGTGGGTCAGGTACAGCCTAAGGGTCTTGTGCACTTTCACTTTTGTATATTTTGCAGGTTGGTGCCAGCTGTCTTCATGGAAAGTGTGATTCTTTAGATTCATAACTGTACTGATTTTCAGTTTGAGTCAGAGAAGACAAAAAATCATTCTTGTTTGAAGAGAACATTTCATTTAATATCATTCATGTCCTATCAAGATGGTTAGACTAATGTTGAAACAGGAGAAAAACAGGTTTAACTTCTCAGTCACTCTGATTCATATGTTATAAAAGAGTATAGCTACTTGACAAGAATTTGAGATGTTGGTCTCCCTTAAAATGTTAAGTTTTTAAAAATGTTGTAAGAATGTGAGACTACTGTAGAAGGAAGGCAGTGCTGATAAGATGACCATAATATAGTGGTCGGGCGGTAGCGCAGCAGATTAAACGCACGTGGCGCAAAGCGCAAGAACCAGCATTAAGGATCCCAGTTCGAGCCCCTGGCAGCCCACCTGCAGGGGAGTCACTTCACAGGTGGTGAAGCAGGTCTTCAAGTGTCTATCTTTCTCTCTCCCTCCCTGTTTTCCCCTCCTTTCTCCATTTCTCTCTGTCCTATCCAACAACGACATCAATAACAACAATAACTACAACAATAAAACAAGGACAACAGAAGGGAGTAAATTTTTAAAAAAATGACCATAATGTGAGGAATTGGCAGTCCATCTCCTTGCTCATTCTGCTCGCTAATGGACTTGTGAGATTTTTTCTGGAAGAGACTTGTGTCCCTGTGCAGCAAATAGACTCATCAGAAAATGCCACTGAGATAGGAAGACAGACATCCTCTGGCAAACCCGAGGACTACCCAAGTTGGACTCAGCACATACTTTTTCATTTTGAATCAATCACTTCACCTCTCCTGACTTTAGACTCCTTGTTTGTAAAGTTACGGGAATGACCTTGATAGGATTGACTTTGATTTCCCCCAGAATTTTACCACTACGTGTCGATGGAAAGGAAGATACTATGCTATTGTGGCTGCAGAGAGAAGGAGCCAGAGGTGCCTGACCTGCCATGTGTACAGTCCAGCATCCCACATGGGAATGCCACAGCCCTCGGTGAAGCGTTGGTGCTGTGGTGTCTCTCCCTCTCTGCTTCTGTCTGGCTATTTATCTGAAAAAGTCTGGACTGAAGCAGGAAAAGAATACACACAGAAAGTCCTAGCAACTAAAGAAAAAAAAAGGCAAAGAACAGAGATCACAATATTATTATCCTAATATCTGCTTTTTACTAAATATCTGCCATTCACAGTCATTTCATGTTTTTTTTTTGTTGTTGTTTGTTTTGTTTTTTTCCCCTGCCACTAGGGTTATCAATGGGGCTTGGTGACAGCACTATGGATCCACTGCTACTGGCAGCCTTTTTTTTTTCTTCCTATTTTTTATTGGATAGGACAGAGAGAAATTGAGAGGGAATGGGGAGAGGTATATATATGAGAGAAAGAAAGACACTTGCTTGCCTAATTCACTGCTCATGAAGCTTTGCCCCTGCTGGTGGGGGAGCAGGGGATTTGAACCCAAGTCCTTGCTCATGGTAATATGTGTATTCAACATGGCCCCTACTTCATTTTGTTGTTTTGTATTGTTTTGTTTTCCTTTACTCACCAGTGAAATAACACCAGAGCCCATCTTCCTTTCACTGTATACACTGAAAGTATTGAATTCTTGGTAAGACAGATGATATGATTTTAAGGATTTTAATAAAAGCCAGAGGATTTTCTTTATTGAATGAAATAGGGCTATTTTTTCCTGTTTATTGATGGCCAAACATAAATGTCAATAAAACATAGATCTGTAATTTTCTTCTTAGTCTTATTTTACCTTGGAGCTCTTGCTTTACCTCTCTTGGCTTCATTTTCATCATCTGTAAAATGGACACACAGAGATCATGTCCATGTTGCAGACCATGAGGACTTAGAGTGTTTCTTAGAGTGCTTGGAACCTACCTCATAGCTTCTGACCAAATGCTAGTTTTCTTTTTGTTCCTGAAAAATGATTAATTTAGATAATAAATTTTCTCTACTATGAGAAAATTATTCACTTTTAAAAATAACATTTTTATTTTTTATTATCTTTATTTATTTATTGGATAGAGACAGCCAGAAAGTGAGAGGAATGAGGCGATAGAGAGGGAGACAAGAGAAGCCCTGCTTCTCCACTCATGAAATCTTTCCTCCTGCAGGTGGGGACTGGGGCTTGAACCCAGGTCCTTGTGCATTATAATATTTATACTCCACCAAGTACACCAACCCCCACCCCCTAAATATACTTTTTATATGCCCAATGTTCTGCTGGCTTTTATAATAAAAATAGAATGATCTTTCCTTAAGGAGAAATTGCTAATGGTGGGAAGTTTGTTAGAAATATTATAAACTCGATTGACCACATAAATTTTGTGTAATAACTATATATTAATTGTTTTTTAATAAATTTCTTTTATTATCTTTATTTATTTATTGGATAGAGACAGTCAGAAATCAAGTGGTAGGGAGAGAGACAGAGAGACACCTGCAACCCTGCTTCACCACTCATGAAGCTTCCTCCCCTGCAGGTGGGATCCAGGGGCTCGAACCTGGTCCCTTGCACACTGAAATGTGTGCACTTATCCATGTGTGCCACCACTTGGTCCCTTATATTATTTAAATTAAATTACATTAGAGGAAATTATTGCAGGAGAATAAAGAATTAAGGGACAGGGCACCATGAATGCTAGAACATTTTGAGTTCAGGAATTGGCAGTTGTGTATATTTTAAGAAATATATTTACTAACATGAGTAAAAGGGAGAGGGGACACACCAGAACATCACTCTGATACACACATTGCTGTGGACTGAACTCGGGTCCTTGAATTGAGGGATTCATACCTTATCCAGTGCACCACCTCCCAGGCTGCTGATAGGACATTTCAGACACTAGCTTTGGGAACTAGGGTTGTAGAAAGCAACCGTGATCCTTGTCTTCAAAGAATTGCTTTCTGTGCCAGAATGGGCAACCTTTTCCTTTGAAGGACCACGGAGTGAAAACTTTCCTTTTTTGCATGCCATATGGTCTTTTGAAATTACACAACTCTGTATGAGTAGTCAGAGACCATATATAAATGAATATCTATGGCTGTGAGCAGAAGGAACTATTCACAGAACAGGTAGCAGGGCCTTATTTGGCTTTTAGTTTGCTGACCCCTGCGTTGGTTTCAAGATGAAAAAAACTAAGAAACTTGTAAACAAGCGATTGTGATACATTGTGACAAAAACCCAGGTGTGTTATCATAAGTGCAGGGTGCTTGAAACGTGTAAACGAGGTATACCAGATGCAGCCTGGGAAGAACACAACTCTCAGTTGAGGTTATTATTCCTGTTAGACTATACTCATTTGTGTCTTTATAATTCTGTATCCCTTTCTCTTTTCACTTCATTAACTGGGTGCTTACAGAGGTGATGAATACACAGTGGAAAAAGATGCAGGCAGAATAGAAATCCCAGCATTCTTGGGTCCATAAGCAATAATTTGGGCTGTATGGACAAAGGAGGGGACATTCGGGTGGGTGTGGATTTTATGGAGCAGGAATATAGAGTTATGTAGGCAGAGAGTACCAAGGCTTTGGGTGCTGGCAAGGCCTTTAGCATGGCCGGATCGTGGCAGGCAGTGAGTGGAAAGGGATGGGGAAGGGTTAGGCAGGCATGTGAGGTGAGGAATGACTCAGATCATAAAAGGAACTTCATGGGACCTTCTTAAATCAGAGCTGAGCTTTCCAAGCAGTGGAGAGGAATTGAGGTATTTATGTCAGCAAGAGAAAGGTAATTTTCCTTCTGCCTCTGAGTTCTTCCATGATTGATCACCTGGATCATCAAATTCTCTCCAGGGACTCTCTCCAGTCCTTCTGTCAAAAATCCCCCATATTTAGCTCTTTTGCAAAATGAGTGCAACTGTTTAAAATGCTAATGCAGTTACACTCAGGCATTGTATTTTGATAGAAGATACCTTCCAGTGACTCATGAAACAACTTTTGAATTTCTTGAGGTTTCTGAATATAAATGAGTGTGTTGTGTTGATTTCATGTAGGGCATTAATAGTAACTTCTGTCTCATGTTTAGAACTCTTTCCTTTGTCCAGGTTTTATAATAGACCTCCTCAATTTATAGGACTTGTTTTAATTTCCCTTGTTAATGGTAGAGGACCAGTAGCAAGATATGCATTGCAGAATTTGAAATGACACCCCAAGGTTTGGGTTTATAGAAAAGCATGATCTATTTATAATCATAGCTACCTAACAGGATAGGATATATATAATCAACTTGCCCTAATCCCATAGAAGACAAATGAATAAGGATATGTACTGATGTAAACCTCTGCTCAGAGTCCACACCTTTTCTTTAAGGAAAAGGGCAAAGGAGGGCCTAGAACTATTCTCCCAGAGATAGCCTAACATTCACTACTAGAAACCTGTTCTTCAGGTAATTATTTTTCTGTTGCTCTTTTTTAAAAATTGTTTTATTTATAAAAAAGAAACATTGACAAAACCATAGGATAAGAGGAGTACAACTTTGCACAATCCCCACCACCAGAACTCTGTATCCCATCCCCTCTCCTGATAGCTTTCCTATTCTTTAACTCTCTGGAAGGGGAGTATGGACCCAAGGTCATTGTGGGATGCAGAAGCTTGAAGGTCTGGCTTCTGTAATGCTTTCCCGCTGAACATGGACATTGACAGGTCGATCCATACTCCCACCCTGTTGCTCTTTTAAATACTCCTTGAAAGAGGTTTAATATCTCTAGTGATCAAATTCAGTAAGAACCAAGAAAGACCACCAAATCAGTAACAAAATCATTGTTGCTTTCTTTTTTCTAGGAAGGCCACACCTTGGCAAAAGGGGTAGCAGGCCTTATGGAATAGGATAGAATAGGAACAAAAAAGAGAGCACTGTGTGAGTATTGAAATGAGTCTACAATGACCATCATTAGGATGATCAAAATGGGACTATTCAAAGTTGAAGAAATAGAGTTTCCTCCAAGTGGCTGGGAGCATAGGCTTCTGGCCAGGACACATCTTTCATCTACCTTGCATGGACAGGCTTGCTGTAGATATTTGGTACAGCTGTTTCCTTCAATATGCCACATTTGAGTTTTTGGCACCAAGTTTGAAAGAAAAGAAGGGAGTGGACAATTTGAGTAGCAGTTAATAAGAAACAAAGAAAAGAAAGGAAAAAAGAAAAGAGAAAAGAAAAGAAAAAAGAAAAAGCTCCCAGAGTACCTGGCAAGGCTGTTTATTATGTCATTTAAGGGAGCTTGCAAGAATACCAACTCTAATTGGCAGTTGTGCTGGCTACTGATGACAGTGAGTCTTCTAAAATTGGAGGATGAGCTTTTGGTAAAAAAGCAGAGAGTAATTTGGGGTTTTCAAAACATTCAGTATATCTGGAATTATAATAGAGTCTTTTCAGAAAAAGAAAATCCGCTATCTTAAAAACTCTATAATCTGCTAGATTAAAAATTATTGGAAAACACAGGGTAGCATAGGCTGCTTAAATGCTGAGGTTACATAGCTAATGAGCCTCAGCAGTCTAACTTGTGTAGGTTTCTTTCGTTTGTGACTAATCTTTCTGGTGTGTGTGTGTGTGTGTGTGTTCTTACCTCTTTTATTGTTGCTAGTGAATGTGTGTGTGCATGTTCCTTCCATTTCTATTGTTTCTAGTTAAGAAAAACGGAGCATGGCAAAGGCACGGTATCTAGAACAGTGGCTCTGAAGAAGCTGTAGAAATGCCACTTTAAGGAGAAACAAAATGATTGCAGAAGAACACTGACCCTTCATTTTTGTGAATCTCTACAGCTCAGTCAGGAATTTTTTTTTCTTTGAGCTTATGAAATTTTAAGCAGTATTACTCCTTCAAAGCTGAACAGAAATGAATCCCTTTGTCTATCACCAAGTCTAGTGCAGAGGACTTGCATACTGACTGGTAAAATCCTCTTGGTTTTTAGTGGAACAAGCTCAAGTGGGGATCTTCATCATATAAGATGAAACTTTGGGGAATTTTTTTTCATTAGTTTCCTAAAAATTGCTTTTTTTGTTTTAGTTAATGAGCATTAACAGAAGTGAACTTCAGGCTATGAAGTCCCAGTTTGCTCCACGTTACTTTTCAGACAAGTTCCTTTTAGGTCTGAGGGTATTTTTTTTTTTTTGATTTGTGTTAAAAATGCATTTTTCTTGAGAAGTTTAAACCTCTTTGTTGTTGTTGTTGTTTTTTCTTATGTTTAATGATTTACTTTACCCATTCCGTAACCATGGGAGTTTAACTTTTTTTTCAGTATGAGGCTTATAGATTAATTGTAGGAAGTTTGGGAAAGTCAAGAAAAGTATAAAGTTGATATTAAAATTCAGTCTTAATTTAACCCTGCAGAGATAATCACTTGAATCTTTTGGGATATATTCTTGTTTCCCTAGCATATATAAACACCTCTCAGGCTACTCCTTTTGTTTATTCTGGGGTGTTCTCCTTTATCTCATGAGTATTTTTCCTCAATCAGTAGTTTTATATAGTTTTACAAAGCAGATTTGTTGTGATCCAGGAGGTGGCACAGTGGGTAAAGCATTGGATTCTCAATCATGAGGTCCTGAGTTTGATCCCCAGCAACACATGTACCAGAGTGATGTCTGGTTCTTTCTCTCCTCCTATCTTTCTCATGAATAAATAAATAAATTCTTAAAAAAAAAAAAAAGAAAAAGCATATTTGTCATGGACTATATAATGTTATCTGGCATTTAGTCAGATTCATTTTTAAAAATATGTTTATTTGCTACCAAGGTTATTGCTTGGCTTTGGTGCCTGCACTATGAACTCATCTCTCCTGACAGTCATTTTTTTTTCCTTTCTTCCTTCCTGTTATGATAGAGACAGAGTAAAATAGAGTGAGAGAGCAGGAGAAATAGGGAGAATGAAAGTCACCCTGTAGTACTTCTCCACTGTGTGAAGCTTCCCCCTTGCAGGTGAGGCCTGGGGGATCGAACCTGGGTCCTTCCACAATTACTGAGTCCTGCACTTTACTGATTGTGCCACTGCCTGGCCCAAGATTTGCTTTATTAATTTGGGGTTTTAGGTAGCAGAGACACCGGAGCACCAGGACCAGGTACTCAGCATGGCATGCAAGGAATGTGTTCTACCTGCTGAGTCACTCTCAGGGGCTGCAAGCTCCATCTTTACTTCCAGAAGTTAGAAAAGTGACCATCATTGTACTGTATCATTTACTTGGGGAAAAAGTTTTAAATAAAAATAATTGTCAGGATAAAGAGTTTGCATCATTTAAAATACTGTGACAATTGCTGTCAAATTACACTCCAGAAACAGTGTTTGTTTCCTTTATACTCCCAACACAGATTTGCAGCTCTTGTTCCTCCTGCGTCTGGGAGAAATGAAAACTTTTTTTTTTTTTTTTTTGGAGAGCAGCATATTGCATGCTGGGAGGTAGCTCACACAGTAGAGTGCACACTTTACCATCCACAAGGACCTGAGTTCAGGACTCCAGCAACATATGGGGCACCTGCAAGGCACTGGCAACATTTTGTCAGCAGTAAAGTTGTGTCTGTGGTGTCTCTCTTTCTCTCACTCTTTCCCCTCCTTTCGCGTTCTCTCCCTTTCTTTCTCTTTTTCTGTCTCTGAAAGTGAAAGAAAAAAATTTCTATCCTGGGAGTGGTGGAATTGCTCAGTCACAGATTCCCCAACTGGCAATAAGATAAAATGAAAAATAAAAGGAATATTCTACTTTGATTTTCACTCCTGTAATCAAACATTCTGAAATGGTTTTTTAAAGCCATTTGTTTCACATTTTTGTTAATTGGGTGTTTTATTTGTTTCTAGTTGAAATATAAGTCTTTATTTAAGCTTTTTGTTGTCACAGGGGCTTCACGGCTACAGGCCAACTTTTTTTCAGACAGAGAGGGGAAGGAACACAGCACCCAAACTTCAGCAGTGCAGTGGGAGCCAGGCTTGATGTTGGACTTTGGGCATGGCAAAGCAGTAGTAGTATTCAGGTGAGTTATTTTGCAAGCTGGGAATATAAATGTTTACCATCACCTAATCTTTTTTTTTTTTTTTTTTAGTAGTAGTAGTAGTAAGGATAATAACCCTTTAGGTATTGAACAATAGGAAGAAAAGCTTTTTCCTCTAATCTCCTAGGTTCTGTAGCTGGGACACCAAAAGTTAGACTCACACAAGAAAGGTTAGCAAAAGAAAACTGTTTATTTACATGTGTACTTAAGGGAGAAACTCAGAGATATATCAATATAGAAGCTGGCTGGAATTGTGGGATTGTTCTCTCTGGGAGGTGGTACAGTGGATAAAGAGCATGAGATCTTGAGTTCCATCCCTAGCAGCATGTGTACCTCTTTCTCTCATCCTATCTCTCTGATTAATAAATTAATAAGATCTTTTTTTTTTAAAGAAAAGTATGCTTTCTTAACAAATAAAAGTAAATTAGTAGAGAAGTGACAAGACAAAGGCAGATGGGTTTAGGCATTTAGGGGCAGGAAACAGGAAGGAGGATATATTTAGAAAGCTAGGAGAAGGTTTATTTAGTAAGGGTATTTGCAGACTCATCTCTTTGCTGACTTTCTACCTTCTTCATGGCCCTAAGACTTCCTTAGGAGAGGGGATTTGAAGCAATCCTCATTTCTCAGACATTCCTGCTGTTTGACAGAAAAGGGGAGATCTAGGGAGGCTTCTTTCTGCATCTGCTGATTCTAATTTGTCTAAACTGAAAATAATCTCTATGCCAAAGTGGCATATTGTATAGAGAGGCATATTTTGATTTCGTATACTATCTCTTAGAAATGTTGGATTTTATTATTTTGTTTGTATTATCTTAACACATGGAAGGTTTATTTATATATATAGATAATAGTTAAATGGAACCATAACTAGTGGCATTTATAAGTTGATGTAAAATTTGTTAGTCTTTTCCTTAGGCAAATTATTATTATAATTATTTATTTCATGGTTGGGGGGGAGTCCAGAGCAGTGGCTCCTTACTGGGGAATGAACCTAGACCTTATGCAAATCTTGCACTCTACTTGCTGATCACCTCATATATATATATATATATATATATATATATATATATATATATATATATTTAATTATGTTTACTTATTTATTGGATAGAGACTGTTAGAAATCTGAGGGATGGGGGAGATAGAGAGAAAGAGAGATGAAGAGACACCTGCTTCACCCCACACAAAGCTTTCCCCCTATAGGTGGAGATCAGGGTTAGGAACCTAGGTCCTTGTGCACTGTAACATGTGTGTTCATCAGGTGTGCTACCACCTAGCCCCACTGGTCACCTCTCCCGCTACCCTGATAGTTTCCTCCCCTGGTTTTCAATCCCTGAAACCAGGGAGCCTATACTTACTTCATAAATGGATAAACTGTTTTGTGTCATTTTGCATGATATATATATGGGAGAGAGAGGACAAGAGCATCACCCTGGTCTGTGTGATGCCTGGAATCATTTGCTGGTCAGATGCTACGTGTTGTGCCACTTCCGGGGCTGCTCTTGTCTTACATTTGATGTGACAGAATTCATTATTACAGAAAATAATATTGCTTCCTTATCTCACACTTATTTTCTGTCCTTATATATTTTATTACTTTCTTCGATGAATATTTCTCTACTCTGGCAAGTCAAGCAATTAGATTTTTCCATTAAAAATAATAGAAACTTCATTTTCTTTTAGGTTATCCACTATACAGGTAGAAAAATAGTCTATACTATTTTCTTTAACCTCAACCTTTCTTTTTTTTTTTTAACTTCCTAACAAAATACATGCAACTGAAATTGAAAACACTGCTCCAGGTTACTTGCCTCACCATTTATAATCATGGGTCACACACATGTGGCATTGTGATAGAAAGTCCCTCTCCTAGGAACAGTGCAAAGAAAGGCAGCCTATGATGACGAAATGGGGACAGGACTTTTAACACTTTCATAATCTTGTTATACCTGCTGATGAAGTGTTAACATGATTAATTAGAGGATTGTATCCATTGTTCTGCAGAAAATGGATCTGAGGCAGACTGAAGTTAATGCATGGAGACTCAGGTATCAATTTAGGAAGGGGAGGATGATGGTAACACCATCGGCCCCTTTCCACCCCCTCCCCTAGTTCCACCCAAGGAAATTTATCTGAGACCTCCATTAATCCAATGTTCTTACAGTAGAAACAAACCATCCTGGGTATTGAAGGAGAAAGGGAATAACTACAGGTGCACTGTGCTCCTAAATCATGGGAGCAACTGGAGGCTGGTTCTGCAGAAGGATCCTAGGAAGCTGAGCCGCACACCAGGAAAAATAGGAGGTCACTGTCTCGCGGAGGTCTCTAAGGTCCCACATTGGCTATCTCCAAATCAACCTGTGCCAGATCTAACTTGCAAAATGTCTACTTCACTTATGTCCCCATTCAACATTCCTCCCAACACAGACCATCCCAGACATTTGAATTGGGGTAGTTGTTAGCTGAACTTTTGTTTGTTCAAATTTGTGAGGAGAGAAAGGTGATGATGTGACTATGGATTGTCAGAGACAAAATTTCATTACCTGAAGTCCTGGTTTTATATGTTTTTGGATTTTTAAAAGCTTAGCATTCAGTCATCATATCTTTTTTTTTTTTTTTTTTGCCACCAATGTTATCACTGGGACGTGCCTGCACTACAAATCCACTGCTCCTGGAGGCCGTTTTCTTTTTTGTCCATTTTGTTACACTTGTTATTGTTACTGTTGTTGTGATGGGGAGGACAGAGAGAAATGGAGATGGAGGGGAAGACAGAGGGGGAGAGAAAGACAGACACCTGCAGACCTGCTTCACCGCTTGTGAAGTGACCTCCCTGCAGGTGGGGGCCCAGGAACTTGAACCAGGATCCTTACACCAGTTTTGGCACTTCAAGCCATGTGCACTTAACCCATTGAGTACTGCCTGACCCCTCAGTCATCAAATCACAGTGGCGTAAACACATCTAGAGAACAAGATGATGTCCAGGCTTCCTCATACCATTGGAATTCTTTTGGAGATACTGTGATGCCTACGTTTATTTTCTTGGGACATTTTTGTCAATACCAGAAGTAAGGGTGGATCCCCTAGCCCCACCCCTACCCCATGTATGGAATGTGCCTTGAGGGGCTTGGGGGGCAGACTTGCTCAGGTGGTGTAACAGGTACCTCTCCAGACTGAAAGAACCTTATCTGGGGCGCCTGCTAGGTCCTGGAGCCAGTTTGCTTGTTGACTCAGAGATGCCATTCTATTCTCAAGCCTCAACAGGGGGTGGGGACACCTGGTAATTGCCCTTTCCTGGATTCCCAGAGCCCCACCCTAGGACGACCATCCAAACAGTACCAGCAAATCTTTGTAACCAGTCTTCTCCTCCTTCTTGCCTAACAGATTGACCAGTCTCCCTACTTGCTTTAATTTTCTATTCCAGCCTCGTTAATCAATAGAGATTATGTAGAGGTAACCGCTGACATGTTAGGCAGCAGTTATACTGGGTCATGGAAGCCCAGGGCCAAGCAGAGTTATGCATCAGGTGGGGGAGTTTGCAGCCCAGCTAGCACTTTCCCTGACTCTCCCAAATGCCTTGACTAAAGTCTCCTTTGTTACCTGGCACATCTAGCACAAGCATATGTGCTCCTGTATGTCACTTAACTCAAACTTATCAGTGGAAAGACCTGGAGGATTTCCTGCCACTGAGCTAGAAGCTGGTCCCCAAGGAGTTGGGTGTGTCCGTTTCTGATGTTTGGTCGGGTGGAGGCACGGGCAGGTGTGGCAAGATCATGGCATGAACGGCCACAGGTGTTGTAAGCACTGCCTCTGCCTGATGAGTCAGGTTTGCATGTCACTGACAAGTAAGCAGTTCCTGGTGGGCTGGGTTCTGTGCTGGGCAGAAGACAGAAAACAGTTCAGAAACTGCCCCAGAAAAAAAAAAAAACATAGAATACAGACATACAGTGGTGATTTTGCATCTCCCATGAGAAGGCATCCATCATCTGCATTCCTGTAATTAAAGATAGGCTGTACCTGTGATGAAAAATTCATTTTCTCCTACAAACAATATAGACCTGAACATCCATTTCCCTGGCTTGCCTTTAAAATCCCACTTAGCTCATCACCTAGTTCTACTGCCCTGTTTTTGCAGCACAAAATAGTACCCAGTGCTGTGAGCATGGTCTGTGCAGCCTTAGCTCCACCCTACACTTGGGATGGGTTGACTAAACCCCCACCAAGACCATAGAGCGCATTCATTGTCTTCAAAGTGGCAGGAAAATGGTAGGACCAGGCAACTGGCAGTTCTGACTAGAGATGTATTAGACTTAACCTGGAGAATTTGTTGGATCATGTGGCTAAACTTTGCTCCAGAAGTTCTCCTTCAGTTGGTCTGGGGTGAGGCCCCCAAATTAGCATTTTAGTACTTGCTCAGGTGATGCTCTGATCCCTGGACTACCATTTGGAGGACTTGAACCCTCTAAAGGATTCTGGTGTCTGAATCTTACTGACAAGACTCCATCATTAAGGGATGCCCACTTAATACTTGAATCAACCTCAAAAACATCCACCCCAAACTATATTTTTCTGAGAGAGAGAGAGAGAGAGGGAGAGGGAGAGGGAGAGGGAGAGGGAGACAGAGAGACAGAGACTAGAGCAGCACTGTGATGTATATCGTGCTGTGGATCAAACCCAGGGCTTCACACAGGCAAACCTCGAACTCTGCCCCCTGAGCCACCTACCTCCCTAGCCACACAAACTGTTCTTTGTTGACAAGGCCATGCACATCTGATCTTATATTGTATTCCTTTTCTTCCTCGGCCTGACCTGGCTGTGTCAGCAGATGGGGTAGAGAAGCAAGCTGCTCTCGCCAGGTCTCTGGAAAGTAAATGTGTATGTGGATGGGGTGGGGGTTGGGGGGTAATGTACTCTACAGGGCAGTGTGCTCCTTGGGAGCCCAAGAAACACTGTAATGGGCAGCCGCCTTCCTGTTCTGTCCAGGTCAGATAGCTTATTCTGACTGGTGCAGAAGCCCAGCTTTTCCCCGAAGCCCATTAAAACCAAAGTCTTTGGAGCCAGGCAATGGCGCACCTGGTTAAGAACTCACTTTACAGTGAACAAGGATGCAGTTTCAAGCCCCTGGTCCACACCTGCAGGGGGAAAGCTTCACGAGTGGCTGCAGGTGTCCCTGTCTCTCTCCCTCTCTATCTTCCTCTTCCCTCTGAATTTCTCTCTGTTCTCTATCCAATTATAAATAAATAAATAAATAAATAAATAAATAAATAAATAAATAAGAAACAAAGTCTCATGAGAACTATAGTGGTTATCTTTGGGAGGTAGGAGGGTGTGGATACAGAACCTGTGATGGGTGTGGTGTAGAAATGTACAATGGAATCTTACAGGCTTATAAGCTGCTATTAATTACAAATAATTTTTTTTAAAAAAAAAAACAAAGGCTGCAGCCTAGGACTCTTGGATGTATGTTTGTGGGCAGAGGTCTCTATCAGTTTTTCTAGAATCTGTGCTATGATTTCCTAGAATCTGTCTGAAAGTTGAGACTGAAGCTCAGCTTACATCTCTTTAAGGATCTCCCACATTACACTCTGGGTCTTGAGAAGGTCTGACCAGTGACAGGAGGAAGTGGAAGAAAATAGCTAAGACCAGGTGTCCACCCCTTGCCTCCCCTGCAAGCCTGTATCTTTTGCTTTCAGAACTCCTGTTCTAACATTTCTTATGCCCCCACCTCATTCAAATTTCCTGTCTTCCCCAATTCCCCTTCAGTGCCTCCACTGGCCAGTTTAGCCACAGGCTTGCCATCAGAAGGAGGGCCTCTGTGGGGGGCAGAAATGCCATCTTCATTGCATCACCCACAAAGACCCAGTTTGTTGCTGCCCGGGCCCAGACATTAGCTGTCTGTGGTTTTGAGTGTTGTCATTTCAGCTCCACTGGATACCTAGGACCAAACATGGGTGATCTCCCCTCTCCAACCCTCACCCCTGCAAAAGGAGAAAAGTTGGGGGGGTCGTGCATGTTTGTTTGTTTGTTTGTATGGAACTGGAGCATCATGCATGTATGGTTGCACTGCTCCAGTGCCACATTTTCATTCTTATAGAGGGAAGGAGGGAGGATGGAGAGAGGAAGAGAGGAAGACCACAGCCCCAGAGCTTCTCCCACTGCTGCCTTCCCATGTGGTGTCAGGGCTAGAACCTAGGCAGAATGCATGGCAAAGCCCTACCTGGTGAGCGCTCTCTCGACTCCAGTTTTAATTTTTTTATGAATTAATGAAATCTAATTGTAATTGAAGTCTAAATGCTGGAGTCACTCACCAGTAGCCCTTCTCTCTAAGGGGGAGCAGATAACTGTATAGAGAAATATGGGAAAACACAAGGGACATTGACAAGGATAAACCAAGGATGTTTACTTAAAGTTGTTCTTTCAACATGTACTATGAAGTCTAATTTAAGATTACTTATGAAGTTTAGGGAATGGGGGGAAGTTGCATAGAAAGCACAGAAGTTGCTTCTGTTGATTTCACTACATCATTTCATGAAAAAGGTTGACAAGGCTTTCAGTCTCCCGGTCCAGGTGGCAACTGTGCTGCTGGAAAAAACACTAGTGCTTGGGCACACCTGGCCTGTTTGGTGGCATCTGTACCTTCAGTTTAGCTCCCTGGGACCGCTGGGACAGAACTCTCACAGAGTGCATGCAACACACCTGGCAGACTTTTTAATCCCTCCCGGACAAAAACATTGCATTCCTTTCTGTGCACAAACTCATCGTGTTGTGTGTTGTCAAAACCGCTGAATGACACACTTCCACAAATAGCAATGTGGTTGATCCTTGTACAGTTATTGTATTACCCTCATGTTGATGATGACTGTGTATGTATCTCTCTGATTTATTTTCTGTTTGCCCCTCTCTAGTGGGATCTTGTGTGTGATAATGCCTGGAAGGTCCATATCGCTAAATTCTCCTTACTGGTTGGATTAATCTTTGGCTACCTAATTACTGGATGCATTGCTGACTGGTGAGTACCAAAGTGCCTTTGGAAGCCACAACGAGCTTCTGCTGGCTAGAGAGGAGTGGGCAGTGTTAGCTAGCCGGTGCTGAATCTTTCTCTGCTCTGAAATGGGTGACAGAGCAGAACTTTATAGTTCCCACCTGGAGAATTCAGAGTGAAAAGAATTGGCCATGTACACAGAGCAGCTTTTTGAAGCAAGAATTTAATGCACTGCAATTCTCTAGCTGTTAGCTTCTAGCAAAATTCAGCAGCAAGGTGCATGGTGTTGTAATAGGAGAAGCTTGAGAATGTGGATTCAGAGCATCATCTCCAGGGGTTTTTTTCTTGCAGTGCGTTAAAAAAAGTAAATAACACACAAGAATGACAATACTAGCAGCTAGCACTTATTGACTGATTATCATTCCAAGGGACTGTGCTAAATACTTTCATACATAAAAATAGCCTCTTTAGCTAGATGCTATAATCGCCTTTGACTTATAGTGGGAAAATTAAAGCTCTGGTGCCTTACTCAGTGCTTCCCCTACCTTCCAGTTCACTCAGCTTTTCTGTTGGATAACAAGTACTTGAAAGAAAGCCCAGAGCCTGCCCCTTCACCAGTGTGTGTGCTGCAGCACTTTTATTTCAGGAGTCTGTGGTCATAGGAGCAACAGCAGTGACACCTCACACAGGGAGGTGGGTACACCACGTTAACAAGAGTTTTCAAGAAACGGGCCTCTGGGCAAGAGCAGGCATATGTGGGAGAGTTGTTCCTCCTTGGTATTCTTTCATCTTTAAAGCAACATTTTCTCTCTGAATGAGGACACTGTGGGCCCAAAAGCCTAGTAAGGAGAGAGAGAGAGTAGACTCCCAGGCCTGTGGCCTTGCTTCAGTGCCCTCCACACCTGGCTAACCAGGGAAGCCAAACCTGGCTGAGATTCCAGCAGGACCCAGGGTTGGGGATCGCTGAGCTCACTTTCAAGTTCTGAAAATCTCTTACCCAAAAAAGCCAACCACTATTTGAAAGTTCCCTGGATTAATATGCATTATGATCTCCTCTGTGCTCGGAACCTGCTTAACTGTTTATAAGTGCACACATTCCCTTGAGATGATAACAGAGAAGTTGTTTGTTGTTATTGTTGTGTGGGAGAAGCATAGGTGTTTTTTTGTTTGTTTGTTTTCATTTTTAACCAGAGCACTGCTCCTCTCTGGCTTATGGTGGTACTGGGAATTGAACTGGGCTATGGTGCCTCAGGCATGAATATTTCTCCCATAAGCCACTATGCTGTTTTCTATTTTGGGGGTGGGTGTTTAAGGAACTGAACCCTAGACCTAGTCCACATGTTTTCTCACTGAACTACTTCTCCAACCCAAATAGACACATTTTAGAAGGAACTGTATGAGGCATTGGCTAACCAGTTGCACAGGGAAGTTGGCAGTCTCAGGCTAAACTTTCTGAGATGGTAGTCAGTACATAGTCAGATTTAAAAAGCACACCATTTTCTCTTGAAAGCTACTATTACCTCCACAGATGTTTTGTATGGAGCATACATCTTACATTGTAGAATGCTGATTAGATGTTTGAGAATTAATGGCCCAATGCCAATCCATGGGCACCCTCCTCCATGTTGGTTTCAAGAGTTCCCGCACCTATCTCATGACTTTGATAGGTTTGCTTTTATAGGCTCCAGCACTTGGCTGAATCTGGCAAGTGGAGAGTGAGCACCAGCTGGAGAGGGAGGGGGATGAGTTGGGGTTGGGGGCATTTTACTCTCTGCTGAGTTTCTTCAGGGTTGCACTGGGCTGGCTGACATCCCCTACCAGGTGCCTCTGCACATAGCGCCCCTCTGTCTGAGTTCTCTGTCCACACACACACACACACACACACACACACACACACACACACACACACACACACCTCCTGCTCTTAATAACATCAAGGTTTCTCTCACAGCTTGCCTCCTTTTGCAAAGTAAACCCCTTTATTAAAATCTCCTCAAATGACTTCCTATGTGTGGATATCTATTTCCTGTTGAGATCTTGTATTATTTCTCTATAGCCACTACAGCAAATCACCACAAATGTATTGACTTATTCACAGAGCTATAATGAAGGTGCTGACATTATTACATGCTTCCTTGCCATTTTCAACTTCTAGCGTAGCCCACATTCCTTCTTAGCTCATGGCTCCTCTTCTGGTTTTAAGGTCAGATCCTTCCTTCTGAGTCCTTGCATCCAGCAGAGATTTTCTGTGATTCCAGTGGACCCACCAGGAAAGTCTTCTCATCTCATGTCCTTAATCTTGATTGCATCTGCAGGAATCCATTATTCATGAAAAGTGGCATATTGACAGGTTCAGAAGATGAGAACAAAAAACATCATTTTGCAGTCCCGTTGTCCTGCCTGCCATAATCCTAGTTGAGAAAGCTTTGGTGCTGTCTGTCAGTCATCTGAGGAGATTCTGCTATGGGAAGAATCAGTTCCCACTAAACACCAGAGATTGTAATGAACTTTTGTTGAATGCTTGCTAAGTCCCTTGCCTATCTTCACCCTGCAACAAGTTCACTAGATCAGTATGAACTGGCCCTTCCTCAAGAAAATATGGGCTTCTTTGAGCAAGCTCTATTTGTCTCCTTCTCAAGATCATGTTGTACATTAATGAGGATCCTGAATTCAAAACTGAGACTCTCTGACTTCACAGACAAAAGCCCTGCCTTTCCTAATAATAACCTTGCCTGAATGAGTTTTGCAACCTTTGAGGAGAGAGTAGTTTGCATAAGTTTTTTTTTTTTAATCTGAAATCTTTTCTAAAGTATCAAGGCAAACTACTATGGAGGCCATTGTGAATGTCAGGTAGAGGAGAAAATCACAAAAGCAGCATCACTCAGTGCTTTGCTTTGTACCAAGCACTGTGCTTTTGTCTTCATCTCTTAATGATCGCAACAGTTCTACAATGTGCGGTCATTTTCCCCCACCTCACTGAAAAGAAAGCCAAGGGAAACAAAAATGAAAAAGTTGGGTTTACTTACTCATCAGTCACCTCTAAGGGAATTCTGTTCTGGGGAGCCATATTTTACATGCAATTTTGTAGATGAGTAGGGTTTAGACAAAATCTGTCTACATGTGTTTCCTGATAAGGGCTTAGCGACTCCAGCACAGGTTAAGGGGAGTAATTGACAAAAATCTCTGACAAGTTCATTGACTTACGTTGGCTTTGGGCTTAGTGACTTGTTCTCATTTCACTAGACCAAAGTAGCAAATGGGGGTAGTTGTAGCCAAAGAAATTCCGAATGAGATTGAGTCCTGTAGTACTCGTACCTGAGTTTTCTTAAAATTACATCCCTCTCTCTCACAGAGAAGGATATGCCTTACTGAATATTGCTTTATTGTTTTAGCAGATTTATCAGAATGTAATTTAAATACCATAAAACTTGCCTGCTTTAAGTGCACAATTCAGTGAGTTTTAGTATATTTTCAGTTATACAACCATCACCACATTCTAGATATAAAACATTTCCCAGAGGAAATCTCATTCATAGTCACTCCCTTGCACCCCTCTCCCCCAGCCCTAGACAACCGTGAATCTACCTTGTTTATTTCTATTCACCTTTTTTTGTACTTTATTATTATTTTTTTATTTTATTTTTTTAATTTTTTATTTAAGAAAGGATTAGTGAACAAAAACATAAGGTAGGAGGGGTACAACTCCACACAATTCCCACCACCCAATCCCCATAACCCACCCCCTCCCATGGTAGCTTTCCCATTCTCTAGCCCTCTGGGAGCATGGACCCAGGGTCGTTGAGGGTTGCAGAAGGTAGAAGGTCTGGCTTCTGTAATTGCTTCCCCGCTGAACATGGGCGTTGACTGGTCGGTCCATACTCCCAGTCTGCCTCTCTCTTTCCCTAGTAAGGTGTGTCTCTGGGGAAGCTGAGCTCCAGGACACATTGGTGGGGTCTTCAATCCAGGGAAGCCTAGCCAGCATCCTGGTGGCATCTGGAACCTGGTGATTGAAAAGAGAGTTAACATATGAAGCCAAACAATTTGTTGAGCAATCATGGATCCCAAGCTTGGAATAGTGGAGAGGAAGTGTTAGGGAGGTACTCACTGCAAACTCTAGTGTACTTCTGCTTTCAGGTATATATTTTGCAGTAGTTTATGGATACGTGTGCACATAAGCTCTCTCTCACAGAAACTGGTGTATATCTAGATTATGGGACTTTGTTAGAAAGTGAACTACCTGAGATGAAATTAGAGTGTACTATAAAAGGAAAGGTCTCACCCGAGTAATGAAGTTGAAGGGTTGTCATTCCACACGTGAAGTCTCTGGATACAGTCTGAGGTGAAGTCTATTCACCTTTTCTGAACATTTTGCTTGTATAGAAATTTGACAGATTGAGTTCATTGAGCTACCCTTCAGGGCGTAAGGATACCAGATTGAGATTCACTCCTTCCTTTTCCTCTTAGCAAATAAGAGTTCACTGCTCCCATTTCTCTAATTCAAGTAAGCTGTGTTCTATTCACTTGTGTAATGAAGTTTTTTCTCATTGTGGAGTGATAGAGAACCAGGTCCAGGTCCTTTCCACTCCCTGGACCACCCTCCAACCCACCCCCTTCCAGTCACACCTGGAAGTATATCGCCCCCTAGTGGTCACTAACCTGACTCCAGTCAATTCTGCATTGCCCATTCAACAACCTTTATGGGATTCTTTCCAACCTCTTACCACTTAGTGGGTTTCACTTGCAGATTCACACTAGTAACTGAGTTTGGACTCTTTAAGCTAAGTTTAGGAAGCCTTAAAGATTACTCCCCATTGTGGAGTTAGTGCAAGTGAGTGCCAGCTCCTCCCTAACTGCCAAACCAGGTCAAGTCCCTGACTCAATTAATAGCCCCAAGAAAGGAAAGGAAGTCTATCAGTTCAGTACCAGTGTTGACTTTGGAGCTGATTCCAAAGGTCAATGATTTCTCAATATGTTTTATGCTAGGTGTGTCAAGGTTTGTGTTTAGATAGTGTTGATCTTGCCTTGACTTGTCATCCCCCTGTTGACTCAGAAGTAGACTCACCAGTATGAATTAGGTTCCCGCTCAATTTGATCTCTGAATACCTACCTACATAACCCAGAGTGGGCTACATTCTCCCTGAGGGTCTCTCTACTCGTGGGGATTTACCTGAGTAGTATGGAGGTCCTCAGTCCAGTACTCAGTCTCCATCTGTTGAACACCTGCTGGGCACTGACTTTGAGCTTCTAGCATCTGGGTTCTGTTGAGTGCTGATGCTAACTTTTCCTTCTCTGTATGCAGGGTCGGCCGGCGGCCTGTGCTGTTGTTTTCCATCATCTTCATTCTGATCTTCGGACTGACCGTGGCACTATCAGTGAATGTGACCATGTTTAGCACACTCAGGTTCTTTGAAGGATTTTGCCTGGCTGGAATAATTCTCACCTTGTATGCACTACGTAAGTAGCTGCCTTCATGCCCTTAGTTCTGAACACATGGACTAAAGCATTGCTGCTGGCAAGGGTCTGGAAAGGGTGTTCTACATGCTGGTGGCTTGGGGTAGCTGGTTTTTTGGAAGCATAAATTTTTATGGCCTCAGTTGTTGTGAAAAAAACTGTTTGCGGCATACTCATACCATTCTGATCCTGTTTGGGTTCAGGGGGCTTCAAAGAGCTTGAAGGGTAGTGTAATTGCTTACACAAGTTTGGATCTGCCTTTAGCTGGTATGGAAGGACTTTTGGCTTTTCTCCAGAATGTTTGTGTTGTTGTTAACTTTCTCTATACTTCCAAGTCCAGTACATGGTTGGCATCCATGTACTTGGTGCCTGCTAATGTTTGTTCCGGGATCAGTATTTTAACTGCCTCCTTAAGAGTTTCTCTTCTGTATTGTTTACTTGTATTTTTATAATAAAAATTATATTTAGAATTAACCAGCTGAACTCAGGTTAGATGATATTAATTTTGTCACCAACATCTAAAGCTTCATAATCATGAACCAAATGGGTAGAAGTCTTCTCTCCATCAAGTCTGGTCAAGGTATTGACCTTGGTCGCATCAATGCCATAGAGCTTCTTTGCAATGAATGTGTCTCATGTCATGTTTATTGGCCTAGACATCTACAGTGAACACAAGTGTATTGTTCCCCTGTTTTCTTTCTGACTGATTCCGTGGTCAGGGAAAACTTGATGATCACATTGTGGTCAAACTTGCTTCTCCTGGGGAAATCCTTCAGAGAATACTTGGCAACTATCAAAGTCACGGTGTCTTGGGCCAAGGGAAAGTGGGTGGTGTGCCGATCTGATTTTATTTTATTTATTATTTTTAGTGACTGGACACCTTTTAGCATTGTTTTTAACCTTTAGAGCTTTTTCTAGCTTCAGCTTTGAGGGGGACAAGGACTTCCTTCTTTGCTTTCACTGCTATCTTTTTTTTTTAATTTTATTTATTCCCTTTTGTTGCCCTTGTTGTTTTTTATTGTTGTAGCTATTATTGTTGTTGTCGTTGTTGGATAGGACAGAGAGAAATGGAGAGAGGAGGGGAAGACAGAGATGGGGAGAGAAAGATAGACACCTGCAGACCTGCTTCACCGCCTGTGAAGCGACTCCCCTGCAGGTGGGGAGCCGGGGTTTGAACCGGGATCCTTATGCCGGTCCTTGTGCTTTGCGCCACCTGCGCTTAACCCGCTGCGCTACAGCCCGACTCCCCGCTTTCACTGCTATCTTTATGAGAAGAGTTTCCTCGTCTTATTTTTAAATCTAAGGCTGTGCACAACGCAGTTTTTTCGCGTCCTCATGTCCTAAGTAGTCTGGACTCAGATACTCAGCATTGGTCCTGGAAGAATAAAAGGTGATATGTTAGTATTTGTTATTTCTGGGTCGGGGTTGGGGGGGGATAAAAATTCCCTTCATTGATTAGTCATGACTGTTGGGGTATATTAATTCCTCTGTTGAATTTTGGAGTTGTTATTTTCCTGAACACTTCCACAACCACTGAACATAGATATTATACTCTTTTCAAGTTTTATACTTTGTAATCACCTTGTAGAGAGATCTTTTGGGAATGATGTAAGACAGTTTGTGTTTTCTTTTTTCTTTTTCCCTTTTTTCTTATTTCTAGATAAGGTAGCAATGTCTAGAGGTAAACTAGCACCTGCTTTGATACTCTTAAATTTGTATATTGAAGATTGGCTAACAGTTTTAGATAACTTGAATTTTTGTCTTTGTATTGTAGTGAATAGAAATATAATCAACTTATAGCATAGTTCTATAATCACAAAGAAAGGATATACCTAGTGAAGATTACAGATGTTTTCCTCTAAACCCACAGCTGTCAATTTCATCATTCTCTTCCATTTCTGAACTGAATTGTAGTTTTTTTAGAAATCACTTTTCCTAGTTATTTGGGTTCATCTCAATATATTTGTTGTTGGGGAGGGGAAATCCTTTCCTTCCTTCCTTCCTTCCTTCCTTCCTTCCTTCCTTCCTTCCTTCCTTTCTGCCACCAGGACTATAGGGGCGGCTTGATGCCAACATAGCTATTCCATCACTTCCAGCAGACATATTTTTTTCCCTTTATTCTGATAGAAATGGGGAGGAGGTGGGGGAGGGTTGAGAAAGAGAGAGAGAGACCTTCAGCACTGTACCACTGCTTATGAAGTTCTCCCCCATCTCCTTGAAGGTGGGGGTGGGGAGCTTGAACCCAAATCCTCACACATGGTAATTTGTGTGCTCAACTGGGTGTGCCACTGCCCGGTGTTTGGAGAGTTCTCTTAGAACATTTAGGATTAGTGGGACTGAATGATGACTATTGGAAGATTTTGTTCTTGGATAAACCACATTGGTATTGGGCTTGAAGATTTTTAGACAAGATGCCTGCTGTTCCCCACCCTGCCCACAGATAGTATTTGCAGATAATGATTGCAACTCCTTAATGAGACTTCTGGTCCTGCTCCAAGATACTCTACATTTCAGTAGGTGTGATGAGGTCTTCTCTTCAGGCAGTTGTCCTTATGAGACTTTCGGTTCTCACAGGAGGGTGTCAGTCCAGTGGATGGCCAGTGGTGGCTCTGCGTGTTGTCAAAATTAGAGTAACTGCACTAAAGGAACTTATTAGAGTGTAGAACCTGAATCTCATCATTTCATCACCCCATTGGCATTAGACTCAGTGGATAGACCATGCATGGAATTTTGCCTTAGAGCAAATATAATCTATTGACTGTGTCTTGTATGTCAACTGCTAATGATTGGTCAAGGCTGTCAGAGACTCAGAAGACTTCTGGACTCAAGAAGAGAAAATACCCGGACCATTAGTATGTCTTTCCATTATGAGGAAGAAGGGCTAGGAAAGACTGCACAGGTAGCTGGTGCTTGCCATCTCTGTTCTCTCCCTGGGTTAAGGCAAACCAGGAGAGAATTCCCAGTGAACAGCACTATCTGAATGTTACTTAAAATGAGTTTACTGACTTGTGTTGGGATGTCATATCATTGATCCTATGAAATTGGTTGCTTTACTTACTATGAAAAGTGTTCTCAGGATGCCTTTTCTGATCTTTTAAAAAATATTATTAGCTTTATTTATTTATTGGATAGAGACACTCAGAAATCAAGAGGGAAGGGGGTGCTAGAGAAGGAGAGAGACAGAGAGATATCTGCAGCCCTGCTTCACCATTCACAAAGCTTTCCCCCTGCAGGTGGGGGCTGAGGTCTTGAACCCAAGTCCTTACGCATTGTAACATGTGTTCTCAATCAAGTGCCCCACCACCCAGGCCCTGCTTTTTATTATCTTCATAGTAGAAAGTTCTTTCTTTTTTAAATCTTTTTAAAAAATTTTTTTATATTTATTTTTCCCTTTTGTCTCCCTTGTTGTTTTTATTGTTGTTGTAGTTGATGTCGTCATTGTTAGGACAGAGAGAAATGGAAAGAGGAGAGGAAGAGGGGGAGAGAAAGACATCTGCAGACCTGCTTCACCGCCTGTGAAGGGACTCCCTTACAGGTGGGGAGCCAGGGGGCTCGAACCGGGATCCTTACGCCAGTCCTTGTGCTTTGCACCACGTGCGCTTAACCCACTGCACTACCACCTGACTCCCAGTAGAAAGTTCTCTTATACTTTAGAACCACGTAACGATTATGCTTCCCTTAGGAAAATGCTTGACTCTAATCTCACAAGCACAGAATCCTATAACACAGGCATCTACAGATGTTCTTCTATAAGGGATAAGATAGTGAATAGTTTAGATTTTACAAATCTTCACAGCTCTCCCATTGTGTGTATTGTGAAAGGAAACTTAAATTATAAATATATATGTATAGGCTGGCACAGCTGTGTTCCAATAAATTTTATTTACAGAAACAGATGGTGGACCAGGCTTAATGAGCAGATTTTAACATTCAGACACTAAATATTCTTTGGGTTTTTTTTTTTGTTTGTTTGTTTGTTTTTTGGATTCTACTTATTTATTATTTAGAAAGATAGGAGGAGAGAGTGAAAGCACCAGACAGCAATCTGGTACACGTGCTACCAGGGATTGAACTCAGGACCTCACTCTTGAGAGTTCAAGGCTTTATCTATTGCACTACCTCCCGGACCACTGAATATTCCCTTTCTTTTCATTGACTGTTGAACGCTAAGAACTTCATTTAGCTTGAATGTGGGGCTGATAAGCTGAGCACTAAATTCTAGCTGCTCTTTTAGTTCCATTTTAATGTGCTACTTCAGCTTCTCCTCTGACCCATTATCCCATCTCTATAATTTAGTTGTTATTGTATGTATTTGTGTAAGCTACATTAATTTTTATCTGAAATAAATCAAGGCCAAAATAAATAATTCTGCTTTCTTAGGTTGAGATTGCAAATAAGACATCCTGGCTGACACCATTGCAATGAAAGTTTCCAAAATAACCAGTGTCTGAGCTAATACAATATCTGGTCTAGCAAAATTATCAGTCAAAGCATAAGGATATACATGTGTATTTGGGGCTCATTAATATCAAGCATTGTAATTAGAAGGGCTGGCTGAGAGGTAACAGAATCACTAAGGTGGGCAAGGGAGAATCAAAAAGAGGAAGTCAAGTTGTGATGGATAGAAGGGATTGGGGTAGGATGTGGTGGGCACTTGTCCCAAGATAACCTGCATCTGGCAGTCTTGGGAGATGACAGAGATCAGTAACAGAAACAAGGAGAAGCTCTCAGCAGTAAAGCAGAGTGATTCTGACTTTTCTAAATGTTGTGCTTCCTAGCACTTTCTGCAAGAGGCATGTACGTGCTTTGTTATTACTCAGGGATTTGTTTTGTTGAGAAGAAATTATTGATAACCTGAGTCACAGGGTTGAAATGTTGTATTGACTCTAAAGACAGATTTAAAAGTTGTACACATTGATTATTTGGAAGATACATTTTTAATGGTCCTGACTTTCTCTCCTTTTTCAACCATAAGGTATTTATCTTACTTAATGCATCTGCTGGAAAGGCCTGTACTTTATCAGAAGAGAGCTGAGTAGCATTCTTTTTATAGTCTTGCAGGTACTTGGCAGTACAAGTAAGGAAAGTAATGATTTTTTTTTTTTCAGAATTTGTTTCTTGTGTTGTTTGCTGTGAGGGTGGATTCATAGTTCAGAGAAATGCTGCTGATTTAGGGAAGTTTTCTGCTTCATGTATGAGGTAGCTTCAGGATTTTTTTTTTCCTGCTTTGGACTTTCCCCAAAATTTCAAAGGTGCATTCTAATTGAATATGCACCCCTTTAAGTTTTGTTTCCTTCAAATCACCAAAGAGAAATGTGGTTGTGTAATTAGGACATAAAACAGAGATTATTGGCTTCTTCCTTGGAGCCTTTCTGTGGAGACAAAATGCCTGACACAAGAGCACAGAGGAAAAGCTATATTGAATGGGCTGTTGGTGGGACTGCTGTCATGGTTCCTTCCTGTATCAGCCACTGTGAGATGCTGAAATACTTAGGTCTACTCCTTCTTCTTCTTCTAGCGTTTGCCCTTCTTCCGTAGCCAGTCAACAGCGTCAGGTTGAGCCTGATGTAAAGTTTCAAGACCTCCTTTGAATCTGGAGAGGTGGCAGTCGTTGACTATGTGGGTCATAGTCTGTCTGCAGCCGCAGGGGCAGTTCGGGTCGTCTCTGGCTCCCCAGCGATGGAACATAGCGGCGCACCGGCCATGGCCTGTTCGATAGCGACTGAGGAGGGCCCAATCATAACGTGCTAGGTCAAAGCCGGGTTGACGCTTGCAGGGGTCTGTGATGAGGTGTTTGTTCTTTACCTCAGCTGACTGCCAACTCTGTTTCCAAGAGTCTGGAACAGAGAAGTTCAGTATAGGCATAGGGGACCAGATTGGGTGATGAGACATCAAGCGTTGGACAGGGTGGGCGAAGATTACCACGTATATTGGCAGGTCCGGTCGAGCGTAGACGTGGGAAATGAACTTAGATGATGCTGCATCCCGACGAATATCTGGCGGGGTGATGTTGCTAAGAACTGGCAGCCATGGAACCGGGGTGGAACGGATGGTTCCAGAAATTATCCTCATGGAGGAATATAATTTGGAATCGACCAAGTGGACATGGGGGCTATGGAACCATACTGGGGCACAGTATTCTGCAGTGGAATAGCATAATGCCAGAGATGATGATCGTAGTGTGGAAGCGCTCGCGTCCCATGAGGTCTACTCCTGTTCCCTTACTCTCTAGTCTCCCTTGCCTCTAAATAAATGAAGGTAGAAAAATCTTTGTTTTAAATGGCTTTATTAGGGAAATAATGATTTACAAGATGCTTGTTACCACATAGGTAGAATTTTTTGTCTTTCTGTGTATGTTTCTGCACACCACTCCCATTATCAACCAAAGTCATCCTCCAGCATCCTCCATGCACTTGATCCCCAAAGCCTTTTCAACCACTACCCCTCCTTTCTTCCTCCCACCTCACAAGTCCTTGGCCTTGCTGCAATAGACCACACCTAGTCCAGGTTAAAAAAAAAAAAAAAATCTTACTAGACAGGTGACAGGGAATGACAGGCCTTTTTTTTTTTTTTTTTTTTTTTTAAAGTAATGGACTTCGTGTCTTATTTGTTTATAAAAATGAAGTCTTACCGGGGGTCGGGCAGTAGCGCAGTGGGTTAAGCACACATGGCATGAAGCGCAAGGACCAGCAAGGATCCAGTTCAAGTCCTTGGCTCCCCATCTGCAGGGCAGTCACTTTGCAGGCGGTGAAGCAGGTCTGCAGGTGTCTTTCTCTCCCCCTCTGTCTTCCCCCTCCTCTCCATTTCTCTCTGTCCTATCCAACAATGACGACATCAGTAACAACAACAATAATAACTACAACAACAATAAAACAACAAGGGCAACAAAAGGGGGAAGAAGCAAATTAAAAAAAAATGAAGTCTTATCAAAAGTAGTGAAATTGACAGACAAAAATAATTTGTTTTGCTGTGAATTCTTTTTCTGATTAAGACTCCTAACATCTCAGACAGAGTAGTACAGCTTTATTTAAGATATGGATGTCTTTCAAAACAAATAAATGAGAGATGATTGCTTCTTAAGTTGATTTGATGCTAGATGTCACCAGTCTAGGAGTGTTGGGGGTGCTCCCCCCTTTTCCTCCTCCCCATTTTCCTCCGTCCCCTACCCCTCCAACTCTTTTGTCTTCACTAAAAACACTTTTTGTAGTTTTTCTCATTCGATTTCTGTTACTTTGCAAAATCCGAAGCCAGTTCTTGACTTAACTGATAAAGAGACTGAAAAAAAGCTTGTGTTTGCTCTGGGTGGGGCGAGGGTTTCTTTCTCACTTGGCACTAATGGTTTGAGACACTTGCTGCTGTGCTCGAGTAATTTCTAATGTGCTGCCATAGTATAACTTTGTCTTTCTCCCTAGTATACCTATGTCTGTGATTTGATGTGTGAACTAATATTCCTTGGTGCATATTTCAGTCTGCAGAATTGTTAAGCATCAAAACTGTGGTGTGTTTTTAAAAAATGACTAAAACAAATGGCTTCAGTACTGAGTAAGTGAGCTGTGGAATGAATAGATTGAAGACTTTTAGACTATGGAATGAATAGAATGGAGATTGTCAGGGCTAAGTATGCGTGATTTCAATTTCCTCATCCTTTTACTTCTGGGGAACAGTGTTTGCATCACATTGAAAGTGTGATGGTTGAAAGTGTCAGGTAACCTAGCCCTCTGTTGTCATAATCCATCTATCTTTCTCCTCTTGTCCTGTCTTCACACCCCTGGGCTTTCCCACTGACAACAGACCCTGAGCAATAACCCCATCTTCTGGTGGGAACCCCTCAACTGGCAGGGCTTTTTCTACCAAGGAAATGGGTCAGTTTATCAAAAGTCCTTGACAAAGAACTTTATTTCAGCTTGCTAGCAAAGCTCTGAAGAATTGTAGATTTTGGGTTGAGGAGATAACACAATAGTTATGCAAAAGACTTTGATGCCTGGGGCACAAAGCTCCCAGGTTCAAGTCCCAGCAGTACCACAAGTCAGGGATGAGCAGTGCTCTAGTCTCTCAGACTCTCTCTCTTTCTCTTTCCATCTCCTTCTCTTTCTTTCCTTCTCTCTCCCTTTCTGTCTTATTTATTCATTTAAATTTTTGTCTTCTCTCTGTGAAGTCTGAGTGTGAGTTTTCAAACTTTGTCCCATGGAACCTTGGGATTCCTTCTTGGAGAAAATGTTTGTTTAGAAAATGGATAGAAAACTGGATTTTAAAAGGGCGGGGGAGGGGAGCTATTGGTTTTCACTGTGCCTTCCAGTTTCAGAATTCTTTACTTTTGAATTCTAAGCTCAACCGCAGTTTAGAGGTAAGAGGTAGGGTATAAAGTCAGGGATTCTTGGTCCCCAAATTGTGTCCTTCTCAAATCCATACTATTAACTAGAGTTAAGAGCCAGACTTTCATTCTGGCTTTCTGGGAGAATGCCATGCTAAGTGTCTACTAAGGTGATCTGGGGAGAGATGAAGTGATAAGGTAGGATTAATGGTTAATAGCTTCTCTTTGCCCTGGTTCCAGACCCTGCACTCATGTCAACAACTTGCCCTTTCTGACCTTTTCTGGGAAATCCTCCATGGTCACCTCAATGTCTCTCTTTCCACACATGGTAGACTCACAGGTCAGTCCCAAGGATCCTATTATACTCTACAAGGATTTTCTTTTCTCATCTGGAAACACAAGATTAGGCAGAAAGCTAGAACTTGTACAGACTTCAAAAGATAGTTATTTAAAATAAGAGTTATTTAAAATAAGAGATAGTTATTTAAAATAAATAAATATTGGACTGACTTTATTTATTTTTCACACTTGAAATAAAATAGAAGAGAGAGGGAATAAATCATTGCTGGGAAAGCAAGAACACCAGGCTTCAAAATATCTAGATGTATCTGGTGGGAAGTAAATTCATTACTGGTTTCCCAAGATACCTACTAGTAGAAAAAAACATAATCTTGGCTGAAAGAACAGGGAGCAGTATAACTCAAATGATGCTGAACCATGCAGCTTTGGTGTCAGCAACTGAGTTACTCTGCAGCATACCAGATCAGCTCTGCTTTGGAGGGATTTAGTTTGTTTGTTTTTGTTGTGCTGTTTGTTTGGTGATCCTGGTGGAAACACAAGCTTTCTTTCTCCTTCACTCATTTACTTAGTAGACATCGGCAACTCTACTAGTGCTGGGCTAGCATGGAGGTACCTCTTCCCGGGCACGTACTCTCTGGGTTGGAGAGAACTCTACCGGAGCCAGCCTGGGCTGCTACTCACTCAGCGACGCGGGAGAGATGACTCCAACTCGTGGCGTAGTGGCAATGTAATGTCCTTATTGATCAGAGAGCGAGGGCTTTTATAGGTCGGAGCCAGAGTGGAAGTGGCAAGTCAGAAACAGAAATGGCTAGGAAAGGGGCGGAGAAAAGCAAAAGGGAGCTGGGAAGGTAGAAACTTCCTTAGCAACTGTTGCGAGGGTTTTAACAGGTGGGATTAATACTACCCTGGAGGCAGGGAGGGTAGAAAGAAAATAGATCAAAGGAATGGAATGGGTGGGGATCTTTCAGGCAAAACAATGATTATGCAGATAGGCCATAGTATCAGGAATGCAGGGTGGAGCAGGGGGAGCTGGCTTAATGTTTTAAGAAATGTGAGGCTCCTCACAATTTCCCGACATACTAGGTATTAGAGTATCATTCACTCACATGAGTACTTACAGGTGATTATCAGGTGCTGTGCGCACACAGGCAGACAGACATACCTTCCTGGCTTCAAGGCACTCAAGAGTCAAGTGAGGAAGGATGTGGAGACAGGCCCTGGTTGGATCAAGTTGCTAAAAGCATAGGTCTTTGCTGTTTGCAGTGGCTACTCAAAAGCTAAATGGGTTTAGTGCTGTGGCCTAGTTAGAGTGCAGAGTCTCAGTCATAAATGGCCAAAGTTGAGGGAACAGACTGGGACAGTGCACAAAGATTATTATCCTCCATGACCTTAGGGTAGTGCCAGTGTCCTGAAGGGTCTAAATCAAGCAAGGCAAATCTTTAGATGCATACTGGAGTGGGGAGGGAGCAGCGATGCATATGGTTGAGTACACACATTACCATGCACAAGGACCCAGGTTCAAGGATACCCTCAATGTCCTAAGTGCAGGGGGGATACTTCATGAGTGGTGAAACAGGTCTACAGTTGTCTCTCTTTCTCTCTCCCTCTCTGTCTCTCTCTCCCCTCTCAATTGTTCTCTGTCTTATCAAATAAAATATAAAGAAAAAAAGTGAAAAATGGCCACCAGAAGTGGTAGATTCATAGTGCTAGTACTGAGTCCCAGCAATAACCCTGATGGCAATAAAAAAAATAGATGCACACTTGGGGAGATTCCACAGACTGCCATGATGGGAAGCAGACTCAGCTACATGCTGAGAGGACTGAATGATTCCATAGCTTCTATAATTAAAGAGTGGGGAGAAGGAACAAGGAGGACCATGAACTAGCATGGGCACTTGGATAACTTTTCCTTAAAGTGGCTAGACAAAGAATACAGCACAAGCCTTCTGATTCCATATCTTCCAGAATCTGGAACTATTGATCATGGCCTTTACCTGACAGGTTTGTCAGGAGACTGCGACAGCTTTAGATTTAAGTATAATGAGTTGGCAATGCCTTGGAGGATATCTGATGATATAGAATTAGCACACTACTGATTCTGCAGAAGTTCAGGACCAGAATCTATATCCCCAGCATGAAAATAAGTAGATAAAGCCTCCAGAATGCCTGGGATCACCCAGAGACTGTGCAAAGTTGAGAATTAAGTAGAGAGAGGGGACAGGGCAGATGAATCTATTGAAGAAGATAGTAGGACTACCCTGAGTGGTTGGTAGGAGGTCAGAATAGACTGATAGCCAAGAGTTGAGGAAGGGCCTGTCAGAGTGTCACATGATACAAGACACCACTTGCGAAATGACCATTGGATAGAGCAGTAGTTGCCCAGTGGGTCAGAAGTAACTGGGGCAAAGCAACTTGAATTCAGTTTAATGGTCTAAATTATTTCAAGCATAGCTTTTCATTCATATGTGTCCCAGAAAAACCACTATCTTGTCTTATGGCAAGTGTTTTAGAAAGAAAATAACTTTAAGAAAATACTTGTTTATTAATAGGGGAAGTTGGGAGGATAAAAGAACCAAAGAATCACTCTGGCACATGCGATACCGGGGATCCAATTCAGACTTTATGCTTAAGAATCTAATCCCTTGGGAGTCGGGCTGTAGCGCAGCGGGTTAAGCGCAGGTGGCGCAAAGCACAAGGACCGGCATAAGGATCCCGGTTCGAACCCCGGCTCCCCACCTGCAGGGGAGTCGCTTCACAGGCGGTGAAGCAGGTCTGCAGGTGTCTATCTTTCTCTCCTCCTCTCTGTCTTCCCCTCCCTCTCTCCATTTCTCTCTGTCCTATCCAACAACAACAATAATAACTACAACAATAAAACAACAAGGGTAATAAAAGGGAATAAATAAATAAAATAAGTTAAAAAAAAAAAAAAGAATCTAATCCCTTATCCAGCGCACCACCTCCCAGACCACAATAATTTTTTTTCTTTTAATTACATAACATAAAGGTTGCCATTTGTCTATGTTAAGTGTGTCATTTAGTGGTGTTAAGTATAGCCAGCTACTTTGTTGTGCCAGATCATAGCTTTTTAACAGTGGCAAATGTTCTTATAATTGGGTAGAAATGTGGAACTGGAAATAAGTGGGTTATGCCATTTACCTGAAAGTGGGAATTCAAAACTACAGTTGAGTTAGAGATGCAGTTTTGCTTCTTGCATGACATAGTGTTGCTCATACTAAAAGCAATCACAGTGTTTTCTTTATTCCTCCAGAAAGAGAGAGAGAGGGAGAGAGAGAGAGAGATATGCATGTATGCATGATCAAGTTAGCAACTGATAGGATATTGGAAGAAGCCAGGTGGTAGATGTAAGCCAGGCCCCAGCACTTATCAGCTGTGCAAGGTACTTAATGTCTCCACGTCAGTTTTCTCACCTAGGAAAGATGGCACAGGTGATAGTGAGCAGCTGAATGTGATCAATATCCATAAGGCACAAAGCTGCAGAGGAGTGTTGGTGGGCCTGTGCATGCATGTCAGATAGCCACCATTCTGCTGACAAGTCTGAGCTGAGATCATCAGTCCTCTCAGCAGAGCCTTCCCATGTGGGCACTTCTCTGAATTCACAACACATTTGGAAAACTCTGCTAAGGAGGAACTTTGGACTGAGGTTGGCTCCTAACTTAGGCTGCATAGCAGAATATGTGTGGTGGGGAAAGGAGTGGAGAAGAATCTGCTTCGTAATGGTTTCTCCAGTGGTTGGCTTAATTACATCTCCTTGGACATCCATTCAGTATCTCCTAGAAACCATTTGAAAAGTCCTAACCACAGCAGGGGCAAGAGAAGACAATAAAAGGGGAAAATTTTGCTGGGCAAAACACACATAGAGAGTCGGACACCATTGCCTCGATTCTTCCTCTCACCCAGAACGATCCATTCATTACTAAGAGAAGACATGGATGAAATAAAATATTGGCTTACATTTTTCAAAAGTTCTCCTTGTCTTTCTCCTATTTATTATCCCCTGTCTTCTAAAGGTGCTTATATACATTTTACTTTCGATTTATAAATTAGCTCATGAAACCTGCTCACTGTCCCTAACGGCAGCCTTGGGCCTGGTCCTACTTTTTGCTAGGTTCAGCCATGAAATTTCATTTCCCTTCCTTCATTTCAGAACGATGACAGTTCCTGTTTGTGATGTGATTTATGTGGAAGTCTCCTCCCAGGACAGGTGCCAGTAGCTGGACAAATGGAAACATTACTTTGAAACAGCGAAAAGCTTGCTTTCTGTTATATTTCTGAAGTATTCTTCTGCAGGAGAAGTTGCTGGGAAACCATCTTCTAATTGCTCACAAATATTCGGAGTGAAGTGATAGGAGTGTGTGTCTGTGTATATGCATGAATGAGCGTGTGCATGTGTGTTTGCACATGCATGTACACACATGCTGCCCCTCTGCACATGCATGTACACACATGCTGCCCCTCTGAAGCATTTATTCTATGTGAGAAGTTTAACATCTAGGCCTTTAGGAACCAGGAGTCTGGAGGTTGAATGGAGAATGTCCCATTCAGCTGTTTCAAGTTGTTGAGGAGCAGGCCTGGTCCAGCCCTTCTTTGAACTCCATGCTCATAGTCAGGCAATCACTTCATTGCCATGTTTGCAGCCCTCCAACTGAATGAGACTCCGGATGCCAGTCCTCGGGGTAGTTCTCTAACAGGGAAGACAGACTCACTGACCCTCAGGGTTTTGTTTGGTTTTAAAGAAACCAGCTTCAGAGAGGTGAGGAACCTGGAAAGTTGCAGCCAGCCCCGATGCTCCCAAGTGAGGCCTCAGGGTTTGTTTTCCAGTCTGCCCTCCCAGGGGAGTGGGACAGCTTTGACCCAGGTAGGAGGTTCCTCTAAGCCTTTTGAGACAGAATCTGATAATCATGTAATTGAAGGCCCTTCATTTTCCCTTCCTAGGGCCTTTGATGATTCCTGTAAAGTGAGGTTCTTTATGTCACTCTTCCTTGAGAACTAAAAAGTACTGTGTCCCTCCCAACCTCTGCCTTTGAGAAGTGTCTCTGCTTGATATTTGATTTGTGTCAGTTCTAAGAAAGGGCTCAGAACTCCCTTCAAACCATTGTCAGGGTGGGGCCAGGGAGGACTGAAAGTCCTTTAGTTTATATCCAGTCCTTTTCAGCCCGCATATCAGTTTAAGTGAAGAAAGAGAATTAATTCCATTGTGACTTGGGATTTGTTTCTTCCCTGCCATCTAATTCATTTGTCAAACTGCCACTGCTGGCTGTGTGAGGAAGGCCCTGGGCTCAAACTGTAGTGGCTACAAGGAGGTCCCACAATGAGGAGACAAATGGGGAGATAAATATTATTTTTCCAGACTGGGAAGTATTACTAATGTCTTTATGCTGGAGTGACTTCATGTGACTGCTATTATTTATTGTGAAGGCATGCTTACTTGGAGAACCCCAGCCTTCCATTCCTGTTCATTGCTCACTATTTAGCTAATTTCACTACTAGGTTATTATCTCATTATATCATTTCCTTGTATATGTGCATATGCCTGTATATCTGTACATATGTGTGTTACATATAGCATTTTCTAAATATAGATATTGCTGTTATTCATACACATATATATTTAATATTTTATACTAATTCAATAAACAAAATTCTACCCTACTTTGTGGCTAAGGAAATTGATAAAAGTCTAATCCCTTCTTTGCTAGTAGGACTTTTATCCAGGGACATCTACCAGACATAATGATGTGCTGGGTGCAATAGAAGTTTTTCAGTTTATCCACTCTTAAGTGGTATGGGCACCATTACATTTTACGAGTGTAAGGAGGTAATTTCCCCGTTCTCATACACCCACAGAGAGCCCAAGGTTAGAACCCACATCTATCTGCATGACTCCTTACAGCCCTCTTTTTCCCTTAATTTGGAACATGTTATTATTTAAGTATGTACAAACATTCCACAAAAACTACATTAGTTCTTATGACATCTAAAGAGCCACACAAAATAAAATGTTAACCACATGCCAACTGCAAAATGAAATCATCCAAAGTCATAGTGATATTTTAATATAATGGGTAGTAGTCTTAAAATCTGTTGCTCACCCTTGTTGCGTTAAACAGCAGAAAGGTATGTCTGCACATTCTGTTTCATCTGTTTAGGCACTTTAATTTGAAATATTCCAGTGTCCACAATGACTCTTCACATAATTTTGCTGTCTAAAATCAAGTTGATAATTTTTTAAATAAATCGCTTTGTTGGGGGAAATTATTTATAAGATTGTTGTTGTCACCAGTGTACAATTTCACATCTCCCCATGGTAGATTCCCAACACATCTCAGCTTCTACCAACTTGTCTTCTCCTTCTATTGCAGGACAACATCAGACCCCTTCCATCTGCCTCCTTCAGCACCCTGAATCTGCTGCAGTAAATCTGTATCTAGTCAAACTTTGTCCTATATTTTCCCTTTTGGTCCCAAAGGACCAGTGACATATAGAGAAGTGGTATATACATACAGAAATAGGATGTTACTCGGCTGTAGGATATGGGCTGACAAGATAGCTGAAATGGAGATTGTGCCTGCTTTTCATGCGCCTGACCCAGGTTTGAGCCTGGCTCAGTGCAGTGAAGGAAGTTTTATTGTCATAGTGTCTTTCCTTCTGTCTGTCTCTCCTTATATCTGAAAAAGTTGACTCAGAGCAGTGAAACCCCTGTGATAACAACAACAATACCAAAAGCAAGATAAGGTTATCAGTTTTAAGGTTTTGTTGGCAAGGATGCTCAGATTTCCCTTTCTACCTCGGGATCTGATCCCTCACATCAAAGAAGTGCCTTCTGATGGCGCTGCTAAACTGTCTGCTTCTTGGAGATAAAGCTGGATTTGTGACATTGTTAAAATATTGATTAAGTAAGTACTTAGTCCATTTATGACTGGAATCAAGCCTAGAAAATTTCATTCTTGCCTGATTCCTAGTGCTGTCTTGCTGAAGACACTGTCCTTTACAGGGACAAGGGCACAGGACCCAGGTCTCAACCTGAGCCTAGTTCCCAGGGTATGTGAGAACTCAGCTTTCCTGTGAATGTGTTCAAACCACTGTGGAACCTGCATTTGTATGGTCTGCCGTGGTGATGCTTAGTATAATGATATATACAAATATGGGTTCTGAAGTTTTGGGTGAATACTTGATAAGGTCTGCTCATCCAGCCCAGTAGGTTTATTTTTGAAGCCAAAGGCCCATTACCTATTGCATCAGAGGAGCAAACACTGTCATACAGGCTCCTTTCCTTTCCTTTCCTTTCCTTTCCTTTCCTTTCCTTTCCTTTCCTTTCCTTTCCTTTCCTTTCCTTTCCTTTCCTTTCCTTTTCCTTCCCTTCCTCTTCTTTCTTCTTTTCTTTTCTTTTCCTTTCTTTTCTTTTTATGAATGAAAAGACCTTTCTTGTAACATGGAGTGCGAAGGTGGGAGCAATACTCAGATCTGCCTCTTAGCCCCTTTATTTGGGAAATATTTATACAGGTAGGAAAAGTAGCTTGGATGTTCTGTCTTGTCTGTTTAATGAAAAATGGCAGATGACTTTCAGGACAAACAGAATTAGGGGCCTTTGGGGAAAAACAGGAAGTACGGGTTTCAGGGTACAGAATGAGGGTGGTCTTGAAGTTATCAGTCATCTAACTTTATGGTTGATGTGTTTCTCTGTATTTCCTCTTCAGATATAAGTTGTAACTGGTTTTAGATCCTTCTGGTTGTTTTGAAGGTAAAAGGCAAGCAGGAAGAAGGGTGGGGTATCTAAGTGCATTTTTTGCTTGTTTTTCCTTCCTGTAGAAAACCTCTTGCCATGCAGAGTGCTAAAGAGGTTATTATTTATCAGCTCCAGTTTATCCTTGTCAGGTAACTCTATCCCATTAGGGCCACAGTTTCATTGTCATATAGACTAAGATTTTCATTAATATGAAAACATAAAATTTGAACACTCTTAATGACTACCAAGCATCCACAGGTTCCCTAGTCAAGCAGTTCCTAGTCTAGAGCCTCTGGGTGACTCTGCCCAGATATCATTCCTGCTCCCTGCAGCTCCCACTTCCTCTGTGATGACTTGATTTCTTGATGACTTGACTGAACCCTGCTCCCTGTTCCCCTGTTCCCTTTATGTTCTGCCTTCCCCTCTGGGTCTCCATCTAGCCCCATCTCCAGTATTTCAAGAACAAGGCACTTTCCCCAATTTGACTGAGCCCTTCTCACTAAGGAGTCTGAGCAGAATGGATGTGACTTCCCCATAGGGAGTTAGTATATGTGCAGGGACAGGGAAAGTTTCTCAAAGGGCTCAGGCAGTGCAGGAACATGCTGGCCCAATAAGTTGCCTGGCCATTATTCCGTAGGCACAATAGAACTACCACCAACTTTCTGAGACAAAAAGCAACGCGTTCTGTTCTGTTTTGGGGAGAGAGCTCCGGGAAGCCTGTCTTTCTTTTTTTTTGTGGTCTACCTTGAAGCAGTTGGTGTAGTTTAACCAGTTTGACCTGATAATTTCTTCTTCGATGCAGAAAGAAAAAATTAAACAGAGATCTCTTCCTCCAAATCTGTATGTCCCATAAGTGAAGCATACCAAAACCACTCTCTCAGGAGTCATCCTTCAACTTCTTCATGTTTACATGGGCTCCCGTTTTTGAAGCATACTAACCACGTGTACTACTGGAACTTTCACATGAGCTTAGGGTTGTCAGGAAATATCAGGTTGCTCTCAGATGTGGGAATTTTGTTCTTTAAAGGGGTTTAATTGAATTATGGAATATACCACCTAGTGGGTCTCAAACTAAAGTCCAGAATAGTGCTATGCCCAAATCCCTTTGTAATCATTACCCAAAGACACAGTGGTGTTCTTTGACCTGTCCCTGGCCAGATCTTATTTTCCATTTCCTTGGTTGGGTCACTGTCGGTTCTTTTTTCATGTTCTCTTCAGGGGATAATTGCTCCTCTGCTATTTTTCCAAGCTTTCCTTTTTTTGGCATTTTTCCTTTCTACCTTGTGATAGTAGAATCAAATGTTTGCACAGTTGGGTTTCTCCTTCATCACTGCTGCTTTGGCATCTGTGTAGAGCAGGGTGAGAATATGGTGAGAGGGAGAGGCCAGACTGCCTGGAGCAGACTGAAAAATCATCCCTTATGTCTCCATTCTTCTTTTTAAAGAGATGATGAGGCAAGACAGTTGAGAACCTTAGGAGGATAGCCTTCTGCAAAGTTATGCAGACTTCTGATCTCTTCCAATTTGAAAGTTACTGTGAGTCATTTACAAACATGAATCTGAAAATTTGCACAAAGGATTAGAAACAGGGTTGTTACATGTCAAAGTTATAAAAGAAAAAAGTAAACTCAAATGGGAAAATACAGGCTTTTATTTTCTCATCTCTTCTCTCACATGATCCTATAAGACAATGCAAACATATTGTAATAAATTATTTCTTTTTAATTTTTTAATATCTTTATTTATTGGATAGAGACAGCCAGATACGTAGAGGGAAGGGGTTGATAGAGAGGGAGAGACAGAGAGACATCTGCAACATTGCTTCACCACTCACAAAGCTTTCCCCCTGCAGACGGGGACTGGGGGCTCAAACCTAGGTCCTTGCGCATTGTCACATGTGCACTCAATCAGGTGTGCCACCACCTGGTCCCGTAATAAATTATTTCTAAAGAGACACTTAGGCCAGTGTTCAGACCAGAGTTTGAGAGAACTTGCTACATTGATGAAGATGTTCTCTGTATGCATGGCTCAGTGTCCCGCCTATAAGCTAGAGGTGGCTGTTGAGCACTTAAATATAGCTGGTGTGGCTGAGGAACTAAATTTATAACTTTAATTTTAATTCAGAGCCAGTAGGTGGTTACAGTATGGGTCAACTTCATGAGTAATATGGCACTAAACTGACATTGTATCTACCAGAACTCTAATCTCACTACAAGTTACAAGCTCATCTCTTTATCTTCCTGGTGAATCTCCCATCTGGATGACCCAGTAGGCATTTCAGGTTCAGTGTGATCAGAATAAAGCCCTCATTCCTCCCACAGTCCTCACTGCTACCCTGCTCTAGGCCTCATAGTCACAATGGATAGAACCACTACCTATTGCAATTACTAAGCCAAAAATGTTGGAGGGACACTTCTCTCTCCCTTGATTAGTTAATCATCTTATTTTTTAATGTTATATTTCTTTTATTTTAATTTTTTAATATTTATTTATTCCCTTTTGTTGCCCTTGTTGTTTTATTGTTGCAGTTACTATTGTTGTTGTTACTGATGTCATCGTTGTTGGATAGGACAAAGAGAAATGGAGAGGAGAGGGGAAGACAGAGAGGGAGAGAAAGATAGACACCTGCAGACCTGCTTCACCACTTGTGAAGTGACTCCCCTGTAGGTGGGGAGCCAGGAGCTAGAACCAGGATCCTTCAGCTGGGCCCTTGTGCTTTGCGCCACGTGCGCTTAACCCACTGTGCTACCGCCCAACTCCCAATATTATATTTTAATGAGAGGAAGATATGGAGACACCAGAACTCTACTGAGCTCTTGCTTATGTCAGTGCCCAGGAATCGAACCTGGGACTTCAGAGCCTCAGCCATGAAAGTCTTTTGCAGAACCATTATGCTATTTCTCCAGGCCAGGATGTTGTCTTAGCTTTTCCTCCAAATTACATTTTGGGAGCTTCAATTTCTCTCCACCTCAGCTATAGTTTCTTAAGAGTGAAGACTTTCTTTTCTTACACAGTTTACTATAATAGCTTGCTGACTCATCTTAAGTTCAGACCTCTGCAACTGTTCACTAACAAACAAGATGACATATATACAGGCTGAATCAGAGGATTGTCTTACTTATCTATTTCAAGTCTTCTGTAGTAGTTAGTAATCCTTTCATTGTGAAAGACTGGAAACCTCAATGACAGTGATTCCAACAAAGCAGAGATTTATTTCTGCTATCAGTATAGTCACTTCAGGACTGAGATGAGCAGTCTCAAGGCACTGGGGTCATGCTAATTCACCCACCATAACCATATTCCATCCAGCAGAGATGTAGAAGAGGGAACACTTCTTCCTCTTAAGTTCACGTCTCAGATGCTATGGACACTTCTTTTACACACCATCAGTCAGAACTTCATTTCTGCCCATATCCAATTGCATTGGTTGACTGGGAAATATCATCTGATTTTGTATAGTTACCACTCTGCAGAAAGGCAGAATTGACTTGGGAGGTTTACGGTACTTTTTCCCTATGCATTTCAACAACTTTGGCTGTACAACCCAAACTTTTAATCATAGCCTGCACTTATCTGGTCTGATTCCAGTACCATAGTCCAGCCACACTGACCCATTTTCACTTTTCTGCATGTCAAGTTCCAGTTTATTCCTTGGTCATCTGTATTAGCCTTTCTTGCAGGTCTGATCATGCTTTCTACACGTGCACATCTACAGAGCTTTCTCAGACCACCCTCCCCATCACTCAGAAAAATTACCTGACCTTTATCAAGCATCTACTTTTCCTGAAGATTTATTTGTTTAAAGAGGAGAGATAAATTTGGGCACACCATCCATGAAGTTCTGCTTGTTTGGTATTCTTACTCCCATGTGATGCTGGAGATAGGACCTGGGACCTCATACATGAAAGGACGATGCTTTACAGCTGAGCAACCTCCCCAACTCTGTGAAATGTATTGATATACTTCCCCTCCATGCACACCACCCACTCATTCTAAAAGAAATTCCCCCAAAGCAGGGCCTTTATTCTTGTCCTCCTCCATATCCCTAGTACCTGGATTTACACCTGGCACAGAATGGATATTTAAATATGTGTTGGATGAATGATGAATTCATGGCACATGATGGCAAGCTATGAAGCATTATTAAAAAATAAATGTATGGGAGTCGGCGGTAGCACAGCGGATTAAGTGCACGTGGTAAGAAGCACAAGGACCAGTAAGGATCCCAGTTCGAGCCCTGGCTCCCCACCTGCAGGGGAGTCGCTTCATAGGCGGTGAAGCAGGTCTGCAGGTGTCTATCTTTCTCTCCCCCTCTCTGTCTTCCCCTCCTGTCTCCATTTCTCTCGGTCCTATCCAACAACAACGACATCAATAACAATAATAATAACTACAACAACAATAAAAAACAAGGGCAACAAAAGGGAAAATACATAAATATTTTTTAAAAGAATTATAAAAAATAAATGTATGTTTGATTGTAAGTATTTAAATGATGAGGGATAGAGTCTAATTCTAATACATTACAAATGAGGAACATTGACGACAGTTGATGAAGAGTTGAGATAATATGATGAGATCTGTTATGAAGATGTTACAAACTAGCTAGCTTTGGACTGGATGCCAAAAGACTTGGTTGGATTCAAAGCTGATTACTCAGTCATATCCTACAGCTGTTGGCCAATGTGGTTGAGTACTAATAGCAGTTTGAAAAGGGTCTCAATAACTTGGTGAGGAGATCTGTATACAAGCAATGTTTTAGTAAGTGTGGAGTGGGTAACCAGTCAATAATGACTAAAAGTCTAGTGTTGTCATCTTCCTTTCCTTATCTCTTCTAGTGAGTTTCTTCCGTGGCTCATGGCTATGATCTTCATCATATCGGGGGTGAGGGGTGTTGAACTGATGTTGCAAATCCTCTGCATGAGCTTAGCATCTGCCAGAATAGATAGTCACCAAGGATTTTTGAGGGGTAGATAGTAAGGATACTAAAAAAGGGAAAATACCTTATTGGGGTATTTTTGGGGTTATAAAATAACTTATTGGGGGTTTGGTAAGTTTGAGCCATTCGCTAGAGTCAGAAACTATTGCACTACATCCTCATCTGTGCATGTCATCAAATGCAGGGAAAGAATGGAATAGTAAATGTTCTGCTTTACTCAAATTGGTTGGTGTGTGGAATGTTTAGGTAGGATTTCAGCTTCAGGGTTAGAATCCTTTATTCTAATTCTGTCCATCCAGTGGTTTGATAAATAGCCAGTATATTAATGAAACCCACAGGACCTAAAATGAATGTTTAGGAAAGAAATGAGAATTCTGTATACTCCATGCCCTCACTAATTACACATACCAAAGTCAATGGCAAATGCCCAAAACACAGGGTATATGCCAGTTCCCTAGTTTCCAACCAGCCTTTGGGGCATGAAACAGATTGATCAAGAAATGCATTTGAAGTGGCCAAGGGGTACATACCTTAGAAGCCCTAAATCATTCTTTAACTGACATTAAAGCCCAGTGGTGAGCTCTGAGTACCTCCTAGTGGTTGAGAGTACTAGAATAAGGTCATTGTGACATGAATGGAATTCTTGGTCTACAAGTGTTGGTCTGCTTCTAAATTCTGCTTCTAAGACCCCTTCTGTTGTACTGCTTGATGTTGTGGTCTATTTACATAATCATTGTTTTGTTCGCACTGGTTTAATCCCCCACTGGTTCCAGTGCTTTTTCCTTCTCCCCACCCCTATCCTACATACATCCTCTTCTGACCTGACACTTCTGCCTCAGGAGATATATATAGGACAGGATTGTGATTAGAGGTAGCTAGCTTCCACTGCATTCCTCATCAATAAAGATTGAACTGCGTCCCAGCTCAGCCATGAGTCCCTGGTCGTCTCTCTCCCGCCTGCGAAGCTAGCCTGGCATCTGGCACCAAAACAGGGACTGGCACCAATGTGGGGCCTAGCCCGCCCATCCCCCAGATAAGTAAAGCCATTTAGCTACCTATCCACTATGGGCTGCCTTTCTACTTATGAAGAGGTTTCCCAAAGCCTCTACTCTTTCTTCATGAGGCAGTTTCTCTGTCTCTGGAACATTTTGCTCTGGGCCACACTTTGGTTCCCTGACCGGGAACTTTGGCTCCTTATGACCGTGATCATAGAGCTTGGGAGATGTACGGAGATTTCCCCTGGGACTTTCTGGACTCCCTCTTGCATGTTTCCCGAGGAGAAGGACTACATTTTGCTCCGGGCCACACTTTGGTTCCTTATGACCGTGATCATAAAGCTTGGGAGATGCACGGAGATTTCCCCTGGGACTTTCTGGAGTTCCTCTCCCATGTTTCCCGTGGAGAAGGACTACTCTGACTTGAAGAGCATTCTCCAGTACCCTGGCAGTCCCCAAGAATGGAGACACATGGTTAGTTCAACCCTCCTGATTTGATTCTTTATTCTATGGGAAGACGTTTTTGGGGATGGATGCCTACAATTCTGTAGGAACCGTCAGAAGCACCCTAAATGGAATTTTGAGGAGCTTTTTGGACTAGGATGCCCTCTGGGGGACTCATGATATGACATAGTAGAATCTAATAATCTGGTTCAAGTTGCGTTTCGTAAGAAAGTGATTTGAATGACTTAATTTTTGTATGACCCATTTTGCTGTGAGTATTCTGAAATTTAATTGACTTAAAAAAATTCTGGACACTGCCATGATTTCTAGAGACATCCAGAAACAATCCAAAAAATTGCTTTTTTCTCTTTTGATTTTTTTTTTTACATTTTGGAAATATTTAATCCTGAAAACTGTATGAGTATGGGCGGGGTGGATAGCGCAATGATTATGTTAATGATTTTCATGCCTAAGGGTTCTAACCATGGTTATTTTATTGAGTTTAAACTGTTTACACAACCTTAAAATCATACTAGAAAGGACTTCCAATTATAATGGAGTTATCAATTATAGTAAACTTCTAATCAGCTACAAATTTTGTTTGACAAGTAAGTGAATTACAGCTGTCAAGTCTTCACATGAAAAAGCATCTGCTCAAATGAAATCTCTGGAAATCCATTTGGACCCCTGTTCTCTGACACTGCCCACAAGATGCCATGACTACAGCAGCCCCCCCCCCCCCCAACCAATGATGTTACCTGGCACAACCTGAAGAAACAGATTCACAGACTCCAAAACTCACTCTACAGAAAAGCAGAATTCCGGTGGCTGACCTTCCCCATTGAGACAGACGTGCAGCATTTCATCCCCTGGCATTTCTTCTGTGGTCATCTGCTTTGGACCGACACTTCTGTCAGACTTACTGGTACACCTCGGGACACTTTACACAACTTTACAGCAGTTTCCCTTTACGCTGCTGGGTTTCTCAAAGATTGACTGTAGCAGTCCATATATTTTGCAGCCAGCAGCCTTGGGACTCTATAGGACATGCCTCCTCACCTGCAGGCCCTGTCCCCAGAGGCAGGAAGACACCCCCCCTCTTTACTAGGTCCTGCCCCTAGAGGCAGGAAACGCCCTTTGAGGCATGAACCCTCAGAGGCAAGAGATGCCCACAGAGGCAGAAAATGCCCTTTTGCCTTATAGGTTCTGCCGTTTGAGGCAGGAAACACCCCTTCAGACCTCCCCTTGGCATCACACTGGTTCCTGCTGCTCTCCTATTTGTTCCTCCATGTCTTATGCCAGTTCTTTTGAAAATGCCTGTACGATATAGGTTTCTGTTCACCCCACAGTCCTGATACTGTGGCCATTAGTTAAAAAGAAAGGGGGAAATGTTGGTCTGCTTCTAAATTCTGCTTCTAAGACCCCTTCTGTTGCATTGCTTGATGTTGTGGTCTATTTACATAATCATTGTTTTGTTTGCATTGGTTTAATCCCCCACTGGTTCCAGTGCTTTTTCCTTCTCCCCACCCCTATCCTACGTACATCCTCTTCTGACCTGACACTTCTGTGTCAGGAGATAGATATAGGACAGGATTGTGATTAGAGATATCTAGCTTGCACTACATTCCTCATCAATAAAGATTGAACTGCGTCCCAGCTCAGCCATGAGTCCCTGGTCATCTCTCTCCAGCCCGCGAAGTTAGCCCAGCATACAAGTATATGTTTGCACCAGAAGACTGTCTATCTGTGGGCATGGATGTAGAGCTTTCAGCAAAGGCATGGGGAAAGATGAGGGATACAGGTCATACCATGATCTTTATTCTTTTAGAGGGACTCTTTAAAATCTGATTAGTGTCTTTTGTAACTTGAAGCTCATTGTCTGAGTTGCCTAACTGTAAGTCCATTGTTCAAGCAATCATAGATTTTTTTTTTTTTGGGACCTTTCTTCAGTGTCTTTGAATATGAGATTGAGTGTGAAGAGTGTCCCATTCCTTTGGGTCTGCTTGTGGCTTCTCTCTGGCAACTGTCCCAAACAAGCCAATAACAGATGGTGGCAACTGGTCTGTTACTGTCACTCCAGAAGTCTGTTCATTTCACCCAGAACTGAGTCTTATTTGAATTACAGTATAAGGATGTCATTCTCATAGTTTATCCCACCTTTCACCTGGATGTTTCATTGTTTGAGTATAAGCAGCATCAGGTTTACAAAAAATGGCCAAAAATGTAAACTGTATGAACAGATCTTTGAAAGTGGCTTTGGTGGGGCCATTCTCGCAGGGATGGGGCCATGCTGGTGGCTTTCAAGCAGCTGGCTATGATTTGACATGCAAATATCAGTCCCTTTCTCAGGGGCCTGGTTTGCACAGGCTGAATCTGACACTTTCTCAGATCAAGAAGTGCTTCTTCCCATGTGTGTTCCAGGTCAGGTGAGCTTGTGTGATCTCTCTTGGTCACTGAACTTAGACCTTCATGAGATTCAAGAGAAGGTGATTGCAGGCAAATAGTCTGAAAAGGTATTGATGTGGGGTGGTGTGAGAGAGTGGTAGAAATGAAAGATGTCAGATAGTGCCGTCAACTTTTTTTCTGTCTTTGACCTTATTCCATTAGACCTGCCCTGGCTGTTCACTCAGAAACCACCTTGTCTTATCTCACTAGATCTCTACACACACTTAATTTTTTTTCAGTTGTGGTAAAAGCAAGACCAGAAATATAAAATTTATCATCATAGCCATTTCTAAGTGTATTTATTAATATTGTGCTTTGTACATTCACAATGTGTACAACCACCACCAACAGCCAGCTCCAACAGACCCCTTCACCAACTAACCAACTAACTCTCCATCTCCTTCTCTAGCCAATGGATCTGGCTGCTCTAGGGCCTTATATAAGTGGACATCCATCATTTATCCTTTAATGTTTGAGTTATTTCAATGAGCATAACATCCATGCATATTGTAACGTGTGCACTAATGGGTGTACCACCACTCAGCCCTCTGTTATAATTTCATCTTTAATGTTGGATAATAATGCATTGCTTGTAGAGCTTAGTGTGTTTATCTAGATATCTGTCACTGAACACCTTTTGGTGATTGCTGGATCATATGGTCTGTCTTCTTCTGCAAAAGTATTGGTCCTCAAAGCCCAGTCTAAGCTCTGGGGCTATCTCCAATCATGTGAAACATAGCCTCTTAGAGACAAGGGCCCTCAGAACCCCCAACCTGTGGGGGGAGTGGTCTCCAGCAGTGCCAGTCTCCTCTGTAACTCTAAGCACAAGGCTATTTTAAAAGGACCATGGGCCTCTTATAGCTGTTTCCCCTCCCCTTACTGTCCAAACAAGCAAACTTTTGAGGAACAGTTGTGAGAAATGAGTTACCAGGACCAGCTTGCAGAGTTCATAGATGTTGGCTTTGTCGATGGTTCTGTGGAACAATGAGGGTTTTTCTCTTTGTCTCTTTTTAGCTCTGAGGCTCATCTGCCTGCCTGCCTTTTTGCTCTGTTACTGCTTTCCCTGTTCCCTTCCCTGACTCAGTCCTTTTCTCTTCCTTACTTCTGTCCCTCCCTAGACTCCAGTAGAGTGCTTTCTGCTTCAAGGTCATGTTTCTAGTTACTGTTGAGCTGGCTCATTTAATAAATCTGCAGCAAAGGTGGGTGCGAGGAATAACATCATTGCAAGACTGGCCAGCTCCTCATGGGGCGCGAGCGCTTCCACACTACGATCATCATCTCTGGCATTATGCTATTCCACTGCAGAATACTGTGCCCCAGTATGGTTCTGTAGCCCCCATATCCATTTGGTCGATTCCAAATTATATTCCTCCATGAGGATAATTTCTGGAACCATCTGTTCCACCCCGGTTCCATGGCTGCCAGTTCTTAGCAACATCGCCCCGCCAGATATTCGTCGGGATGCGGCATCATCTAAGTTCATTTCCCACGTCTACGCTCGACCGGACCTGCCAATATATGCGGATATCTTTGCCCACCCTGTCCAACGCTTGACGTCTCGTCACCCAATCTGGTTCCCTACGCCTACACTGAACTTCTCTGTTCCAGACTCTTGGAAACAGAGTTGGCAGTCAGCTGAGGTAAAGAACAAACACCTCATCACAGACCCCTGCAAGCGTCAACCCAGCTTTGACCTAGCACGTTATGATTGGGCCCTCCTCAGTCGCTATGGAACAGGCCATGGCCGGTGCGCCGCTATGTTCCATCGCTGGGGAGCCAGAGACGACCCGAACTGCCCCTGCCGCTACAGACAGACTATGACCCACATAGTCAACGACTGCCACCTCTCCAGATTCAAAGGAGGTCTCGAAACTTTACATCAGGCTCAACCTGACGCTGTTGACTAGCTACGGAAGAAGGGCAAACGCTAGAAGAAGAAGAATTTAATAAATCCATCTCATCATATAGTTACATTTAGAAGGAGTGTGGAAAGGTGTTGTTTTTAAAGTCTGTTGAAATCTTTCCTTTGTATCTGAGACTGATGTTTAGTGGAGTCAGAGCTGTGTCATTTGTAGCATGAAGCATTTGACTCAACAAGATCTTGTTTAGATCCAGAGCTGGAACACAAGGTGTGTCATCTTGGCAGCCTCATGAGTAGATGTTCTGTAGAGAAGAACTGAAAAGAATTAGGTAACTAACACTGGCCTCCCAGCATCCCAGCTCCAATGTGTCTGCTTAAAACCTCAAAGTGTTGTGTGAGGAATGTTGGTTTGGAAGACAGAGGGTTAAATTTTCATATGGCCAGTAGCAGACAAGTGGGTTGAGTACCATAGTAAGCAATGTTCTGACTTCTGGACATGCACTGGCTGCTGTAGCCTCAGGGGACTTTCCCAAGAAACCTACAGACTGTTAGGAAAACTGAGAGGATTAGGTCCGATGGTGAGAGACAAGGCTAGTCAATAGTAAATTCAGTAGTTGGAAGGTTCAGTTAAGACATCTATGTTTTGGAACTTTTTTTTTTATTATTCCCTTTTGTTGCCCTTGTTGTTTTATTGTTGTAGTTATTATTGTTGTTGTCGTCGTTGTTGGATAGGACAGAGAGAAACGGAGAGAGGAGGGGAAGACAGAGAGGGGAGAGAAAGATAGACACCTGCAGACCTGCTTCACCGCCTGTGAAGCGACTCCCCTGCAGGTGGGGAGCCGGGGTTAGAACCGGGATCCTTATGCCGGTCCTTGTGCTTTGCGCCACCTGCGCTTAACCCGCTGCGCTACAGCCTGACTCCCATTTTGGAACTTTTTAAAATTTGTTTTATTGTAGAAAAATATGCATAACATGAAAGTTTCTTTTTAAACATTTTTTATTGTACAGTTCATTGTCATTATGTACATTCACGTGGTTGTGCAGTCACTATCATCCACCTTCAGAATTCTTTTCATCTTGAAAAACTAGAATATTTCCCCCAGTAAACATTTCTTTCCCCCACCCCACTTCTTTCCCGGACCCTGACCTACCATCCTACTCCCTGTCTCTATGAACCTGACTGTTCTAGGTATGGGATATAAGTAATGTTATGCAGTATTTGGCCTTTGTGACTGCCTTATTTCACTAAGCATGTTGTCTTCAAGGTCTGTTAATGTTGAGGTATATGTCAAAATGTCGTTTGTAAGGCCAAATAATAATCTGCTATATCTATAGGCCACATCTTGTGTATACAGTCTTTCATTAGCAGATACTAGAGTTGTTTCCACCTTTTGGCTATTGTGAATAATGCTACTATGAACACAGAAGTGTAACAGTCTGTTGTAATTTCCACATTTCTTTAAAGAAAACTGAGTTAAAAAAAATTAAATGATTCATTTTGTTTGGTGGGGGAATGGGGAGAGGCTGTGAATCAACTCTAGTATAAGCGGTGCTGGGAATCAAACTCAGAACCGCATGCTTGGAAATCCAGAACCTTACCACTGTGCCACCTCCTTGGCCACTGCTTTCCCTTCATTTTTATTTTTTATTTTTATTTTTAAAGGATTCTTTTTTATATATGTTTATTTTCCCTTTTGTTGCCCTTGTTGTTTTTTATTGTTGTTGTAGTTATTATTATTGATGTCTTCATTGTTAGATAGGACAGAGAGAAATGGAGAGAGGAGGGGAAGACAGAGAGGGGGAGAGATAGACACCTGCAGACCTGCTTCACTGCCTGTGAAGCAACTCCCCTGCAGGCACGGAGCCAGGGGCTCGAACCCGGATCCTTACACTGATCCTTGCGCTTCGCACCATGTGTGCTTAACCCACTGCGCTACCACCTGACTCCTGGCTTCCCTTCTTTACAGAATATACTCAGAAATGTAGTTGCTTCGTCTTATGTTCTAAAAACTTCCAAGTTATTTTATTCTATTGAGACTATGCTTAAAGATCTCACTTATTGCTATCATTTAGTCTTTCAAAGTTTGCATTGACATATATTTTGAAGAACTAGAAGCAGTAGAATGCAAAAATATAGTTGTTGTTTAGTAATTAAAATACATGTTTTTGTTTTGTTTTGTTTTGTTTGCTTCCAGGGTTATTGTTGGAGCTCAGTGCCTGCACAAGGAATCCAATGCTCCTGGAGGCTATTTTTTTCCTTTTGTTGCCCTTGTTGTTTATCATTGTTTATTGTTGTTGTTATTGATGTTGTTGTTGTTGGATAGGACAGAGAGAAATTGAGAGAGGAGAGAAAGACAGGGAAATAAAGATAGACACCTGCAGACCTGCTTCACTGCTTGTGAAGTGACCCCCCCTGCAGGTTGGGAGCCAGGGGCTAGAACTGGGATTCTTATGTTGGTCCTTGTGCTTTGCACCATCCGCTGCACTACTGCCCGGCCCCCTACAGTACATGTTTGAGCTAGGTTGTATGATAATGATGAAGAAACCAAAAGTTGGTATTGTTTGAAATCTTCTTTGTAAATATATATAGTTACCCATGCTTGGTTTTGCCACTAGAATAAAATGTTCTTATAACTGATTTTACTACCTATATGACTTAAAAGAACTTAAACATTCATACCTACTCATCTATACTTTTAAAGAATCAAGAAATATCTTTAAATGAATGCTTATTCCAAATGAGTCTGATAAATTAAAAGCTACTATCATAAAGTTGATACTCAGGAAGATTCTTTTTGTTGTTATTGTTATTGTTTTGCCTCCAGGGTTATTGCTGGGGCTCAGTGCCTGCATTATGAATCCACTGCTCCTGGAGGCTATTTTTTCCCTTTTGCTGCTCTTGTTTATCTTCGTTGTTGTTGTTATTATTATTGTTGTTGCTGTGATTGCTGCCGTTGTTAGATAAGAAAGAGAGAAACCCGAGAGAGGAGGAGAGGTCAGAGAGGAGGAGAGAAAGACACACCTGCAGACCTGCTTCACTGCTTGTGAAGCGACCCACCTGCAGGTGGGGAGCTGGGGACTCGAACCGGGATCCTTCCGCTGGTCCTTGTGCTTTGCACCACCTGCGCTTAACCCACTGCACTACCGTCGGATCCCCAGGAAGACTCTTTATTGAAATTTGGCTTTTGCAAACCTTTACACTCATAACTACAGATACACTAACATTCAATTCAATGTACAAATAACTGTTCTGTACAAAACTGCTATGTTTCTTCCTATAGCAGACTATATTTGGTCACCATGTGCTATATTAAGTGCCTTCTAATTTTTGTCCTGACACCTTGCATTGTCTGTATGTTTAAGTACTTAAAGTGTTCACATTTGTGGAAATTAACAGTTGTCTTAATGTTATCTCAATCCCTGAGTTGAAGCACAGAGGCTGTTAAAACCTCTTTTGTTCTTTTTCTACCCTGTAGGCTATGGGAGCCTGAGGGCTTTTTAACTATATGTAGGCTTTTTAGCTTACTCACTCCTGAACAAGAGCTGTATCAGGATGGGGGAGAGATATCACAGTGGTTATGCAGAGAGACTCTCATACCCCAAGGATCCAAAGCTGTGGGCTCAATTCAGCTGTTCCACCAGTAGCCAGAACCAAGCTGGGCAATACTACTTGGCCCTGTTAGTTTCCAAACAAATCCCATTTATACTCTGTGGGTTCTGCTGCAATTATTCACCGTGTCTTCCAGTTCATCAGGAGAACAATGTGGAAAGGCTTCCACTTTATAGCCCCACCTCTAGTCCACTGGGGTACAGATGTTTTGAGTTTCTCAACCAGTTCTCTGCCCCCTCCCCCCCATGTCAGTGTGGGGCCTCCCGGCTGCTGTACCAACCTCCAAGGGACAGTAATAGCAATGGAGACTCACAGTTGCATTTGGTGAGCCTTAGGGAAGTCCTCTTTTCCCCTCAGCAGTCTTTTTGTTGGTAAAATAGACTGGAGGTGGCGCCTCAACTGGCAAACTGCCGGACTGTTACCAGCTGCTCAGGAGTAGATAAGGGCTTTAGCCCCAGGAGTCTCTCCTTGGGCTCCTCGCTGTCCAAGAGCCACATGTGTTTTCACTCACCACTGACTTGGTGGGTTCCCAACGTAATTCTAGTCCTGTCTTGTTGCAGTCCCAGGTGATCTCCTTTGATATTCCTAGTTGATCGGGAAGAGTGTGTATATTTAAGTAATGGTTTATGTAACACCCTTGCTACTTGGAGGGGCTGGCATTGTTTTCAACCAAGAAGACACTAGACGGGACATTAGCAGAACAAGCTGATGTTGCCATAGAAAGAAAAATCTCTTTAGAAGATACTTCTGGTAATGCCTCTTTGCTCCATAGCTTAAATCTCTCAAAGCCTTATGTAGCTTTGGGAATAAACTCCCCATTTTTCATAATTAAACCCAGTGGTTCCTCCATCTCCACCTCACTTACCAGTTTCACTTTCTTGAAAACTTTATAATCTGTTGCATCTCTGAATTCTTGCACAGATTGTCCTTTGCTAGCATATTCCCTCCATAATTTTTTCTCAGGGGGAAATCTTTTCATCAGTTCTTTTTTTCTGCCCCCTTCCAGGGTTATTGCTGGGGCTTGGTGCCTGCACTATAAATCTATGAATTCACTGTTCCTGGAGGCCATTTTTCCCATTTTGTTGCCCTTGTTGTTTACCATTGTTGTTGTTATTATTGTTTTTACTGTTATAATTGTTGTTGGATAGGACAGAGAGAAATTGAGAGAGGACAGGAAGACAGACAGGGGGAGATAAAGATAGACACCTGCAGACCTGCTTAACCACTTGCGAAACGATCCCCTGCAGGTAGGGAGCTGGGGGCTTGAACTGGGATCCTTATGCTGGTCCTTGCACTTCACTCCATGTGCGTTTAACCCGCTGCACTACCACCCAGCCCCTGTCATCAATTCTTTTAGTAAAATATGTACTTTTTTTTCCCCTCAGAATTTCCTCCTGCCCCTCATATCTGAGTTGGTGACTCTTAGTCTGATTATGAGGAATGTGACTTATCATGTAGTAGCAAGTAAGTTGTAAGTAGTATGCCTGGTATCTGGTCAAGACTACAGGAGAAGAAATAGAATCAGAAAAGTTAACCCCAGGGCTCCTGATCCCATCCTCATGGTGACCCCAGAGGAAAGGAACTTTACTTATCCCTCTTCCAGATGGCTCATGAAGCATAGAAGAGGCTGGAGACATACCTAGAGTCACTGGACAGCGAGTACACGCTGAAACCAAGATGGGACCCACATTTTCACTTTCCAGCATTATGCTATCAACACAAATGCTTCAAATTTGACTCTGGTTACATTGTTGCTGGGGAATGATTCTGAAACAGGTGACCTGGTTGACTCTCAGTTTGCTTGTGTACAACTTACGTCAGAACAGCTGTGGCCAGGACCTTTGGTCAGTCCTGATGATGGCTATAAGCACTTAGATGAAGGAGGCGTACATAGCATGTAGTCTGGGACCATCAGCCATTTCTCTAAGCATCTCAAAGCATCCACAAAACCCTGTCTCTGTCTTTTCCTTTGATACGTATTTGAAGAATTTTTGAACAGTCAACTACACCAAAGAGTGTGAAGTCCCTGGTGCTTTTTGACGCTATTTCTGTTGAAATTGGACCAGTTCATGTACCTAATTCTGGCCAAAGATCTGTGAGCAAAAATGGCACATGCTTTCTGTTCTGGAGCATTTAATCACCTGAAAGAGATGCTTTAAAACTCTAGCACATCGACTGGAAACACTGAAGATGGTGGTTGTTCTTTTAACCTGGATCGCCAAGTGACAAACATGAACAGCCTTCCTGTAAATCTTAGGGGGTAGGGGTGTGGGGAAGGCTGGAGGATCAATGGACATGTAGTATGAGCAAGGAATATACTGTGGATATTTTAAGTCTCCAAAACTTTAAGAGGTCTTCATTCTTACAATATGATAGAACTCATGACTAATACACAACCCATAGCAGTTGTGTGCCCTCACAAATGGCTTGTTTATACCATTTTTTAAAAAAGTGAGTTGACATCAGTTAAGATTAACATGAAAGGGGAGTTGGGCGGTAGTGCAGCGGGTTAAGCGCAGGTGGCACAAAGCGCAAGGACTGGTACAAGGATCCCAGTTCAAGCCCCTGGCTCCCCGCCTGCAGGGGAGTTGCTTCACAGGTGGTGAAGCAGGTCTGCAGATGTTTATCTTTCTCTCCCCCTCTCTGTCTTCCCCTCATCATCTCATCATCTCATTTTTCTCTGTCCTATCCAACAATGACAACAACAAGAATAACTACAACAACAAAAACTACAAGGGTAACAAAAGGGAATAAATAAATAAATAAAACGAAAGAAAGAAGAAAAAAAGATTAGCATGAAAGAATGTTAATGTTGACTGTGGGCGTATAGAGTCTGATACACAATAAATGGAAAGTTTCAAAGGGTAGTCCATTTTCATAGGACATTTTGTACTTGTTGATTTAAATCTACCAAAATGACTGGTTTTGTGATAACATCAAGAAACATTTGGTTCATGAGTTGGGCATTGTTAAGGGACTCAACCATGTATAAGTACTATTATATATAAACATTTGAATGTATTCAAACTAATCACTCCTTTTTAGTACATGGATTATATTTCATATCATTGTGGTTTGAAAGAGTACTCTATAGTGCTTCCAGTAACACCTTACTCTGTTAGCTGTCATAGGACAGTTTAGCATCAAGGTCATGTTCAGTGAATTCTTCCTGTTTGTCCACACGAGTTGCCGTCCTTTTGAAGCTTTTGTCTGAACATTTCCAAAACCAGCTTGATTTTGAGTTTGAACAAACCATGCCTTTCATTCACTCCTTAGGGCTATCCAAGAACATGTTCCTACTAATTGTCATAAATAATTATTTTTTAGGATTTCTGTACCTTTTAATTTGTCTCTAGTTCATTATCATATTTGGGATTTTTTTTTTCTTTCTCTTGTTCATGTGTATTCTCTCTTTCTAAAGATTCAAATTAATCCTGTCGTAATATCCTTGATAGTAATGAAATGTCTGCACTTTACTCATCACTGCTAATGAACAAATCCACAGGAGCCCTTTAAAAGGCTTCTGGGAACCAAGGGAGGCAGAGGCAGCAGTAACCTGAGCCACACCAGCTGCATGACTTCAGTCTGAATTGCATAAGTTTCTACCTTAAGCACATACTCCAGAGGTGTAGGTTTTCAGCTTTTAGGTTTTCAGCTTGTGTTCAAGGTGATATGTGTGTGTGTGTGGGGGGGGGGGGAGTGCACATAGAATTAGTGGGAGAAACTGAGTGAGTACCAGGTACAGGGGGGAAAATGGCAAAATTCCAACCCTGTCAAAATGTGAGGTGTGATTGCCTTTCTTTACAGAAGCTATAATTCCCAAACCAATTAGAAATGCTGTCCATCTTGCTACCCCAGACCCTGCAATTGTGATGTCATGAATTTGTTGTGGATGTCCTTTGGTTGATAGATGTAAATTTCCTCATTACAATGAGAAGCATACCCCTGAACTTTGTCAGAGGCCATTAGCTGATTTTTAAAAAAGTATATGGATCCTCATTAAAAAGGCAGCCCTTTCCTCCAAAGAACTTCCAGTCTAGTAGCAGTATGTAAGACTTTTGCCAAGAAGAAAGGGCATATTTGGAAGAGCAGACTCATGAGCCCCTTTGGTAGAAATGAATGTTTTAAATTTCTCCTCTAGAATAGGCACCATACTAGAGAAGGGGACCAGGTACAGGAGAAACTCCCCAGGGAGCTCATTATGGGAATAAGACTTACATCATGGAGAAACAGGGCAGATAGGGACAGGCTGTCAGGGAGGCCCACACCCAATGCCTACAAAGACCTGCTTTGCATGCGTTGCAACGTAGTATCCAGGCCACAATCTGATTCATGCTTTGTGTTATAATCAGATGCTGAGAGAGGTTAAAAGATGTACCGAAGGCTAGACAGGTGATGTCTGAATCAAACTCAAGCCTCCTGAATATGAATAGCTTGTGCTCATGCTCCTTGAGAAAAGAATCCAAAATTATCAGGAAATACAGAAAATTGATTTCTACTGCCTAAGGAGTACACAAGCAATGGTTTCTTTATAAAAAGTTTGTTTTAGGGGGCCGGGCGATAGTGCAGTGGGGTAAGCACATATGGCACAAAGCACAAGGACTGGCGTAAGGATCCCGGTTTGAGCCCCCAGCTCCCTAGCCTGCAGGGGGTCACTTTATTAGAGGTAAAGCAGGTCTGCAGGTGTCTGTCTTTATCTCCCCCTGTCTATCTTCTGATCCTCTCTCAATTTCTCTCTGCCCTATCCAACAACGATAACAGTAACAACAGTAATAATAATAACAACAACGATAAACAACAAGGGCAACAAAAGGGAATAAAAATGGCCTCCAGGAGCAATGGATTTGTGGTACAAGCACTGAGCCCCAGCAATAACCCTGGAGCCAAAAAAAAAAAAAAGGTTTGTTTTAAATTCCCCTCCAGCCTGCCAGCAAGCAGTAAGTGCTGAGACCTGGGTCAAGTTCTCTGGTCCTTAGGCCTCTAATTACTGGGAGAACTGTCCAGTTTCTCGCTGCTCGTGCTTGATGGACTTTGGCCATGTTGCCCTCTCACCTCCCACTCCCAGGGCACCCACTTGGCTGACGTGGGACCAGCTAGGGACCAGCAAAGTTTCTGAGGGTCACTGAGCAGGAAGCACATCTCCACTAACTGGTGGCAATACCGATGGTTAAAGGATGGACATGTAAATATGGATCACCCTGTTAGAGATGTGCTGTCTTTGATGATTCCAAGTAAACAGATTGACAAGGATTTCCCCAGCTTTCTACACGCACCCCTCCTAAACCCGAACATTCCTACCAGCACTGTCGTGGGTTGAGCCATCCATATACATTTTGTCTCTGATGTGATGGCCACTAGACCATGGAAGGGATTTGGTGTACACAAGGAGTGTGTGTTCTCTGGAGGAGATAAGACTTCCGTGTGAAACCGGAATCCTTCCTCCTCCCTGAGTCTCTAGCTTGGTTTTAGTAGGTCTTACTTTCAGTTGTTTGGTGGTCTCCTTTCTCTTTGTAGAGCATGCCACAAGTCGTTCTCATCCTGCAGCTTCCCATCATTCACTGCAGTGCAAACTTTGAGGAGCTGTTTGACTTCTCAGTTAGCATGCAGTTGCTCTGGGTGGTGACCAGCATCAGAGCCAGAAGAGGTGGTGCCTCCCTTGATGCTGTTTACAGATTGGAGAAAGAAATGTCTTCATTTAGTCACCACATTGTTTAGGCACCAAGATGTCAGCTGCCCTGCAAGAGGGTCTGTGAGCCCCCACGGTAGCAGGAGACTCTGAGCTGCGCACATGAACTCGGTGGTGGTGGGAGGCTCTTCCCATACTCCCCACTGCTCTCCTTCCCCCACCTGTTTAATCTGCGCCCAGCCCTCTTGCCCATGCTTTCATCTCTTCCCTCTGTTTCCCAGTTCTACCAGTATCTCACTGGTTGGCTGCAAAAATCCTTTTACTTTTCTTTTAACTCTGACCTACTTCATGAATTTACACGTCACCTTACACAGGGGTCATGCTAACCTCTGCATCACTAGGAAACACAAAGACCCTCTTTTTTTTTTTCTTTTTGACAAAGCCTTATATTTAAATACAGGTGATATTCAATGAGGACATGCATAGAAGTGCAAATTGTTGAGACGTCTACCTTTTGCTGTGCTCAGAATAAAGGAGAACTGTATAAGGTTTTATGTGAATTGAATAGATAATCTTCATTTTTACATATGATATATTTATAGAGGGAGAATGAATGCTGTTATGAGGAAATGCTAATGTGATAAAAATCATTTTCTTGTTTCTTATTTTATTTAAATTGATTTATCACTGGCTTTCATTCCTATACAATTTCAAGAATACAGCTTTACATCTCTACAAGGTATCTAAGCTTCACCATACCCACCACCAAAGTTCGAAAAAATTTTCTCATTACCAAAGTGACCCCTTCCCTTCCTTTCCCTTCCCCTCGGATAACCACCATAGTCTCCACTGAGTCTAAGAGTTTTGTTGTTTTATGCCAGGTGTTTTTCTTTTTTAAAATATTTTACTTATTTATTTATTAGATAGAGACAGAGAGAAATTGAGAGGAGAGGGGAAGTTAGTGAGAGAGACAGACATCTGCAGCCCTGCTTCACCACTCATGGAGCTTTCCTCCTACAGGTGGAGACCATGGGCTTGAACTTAGGTCCTTGTGCATTGTAATATGAGCACTTAACTAGGTGCACCACTCCTATGCCAGGTGTTTTCCTTTGTTGTTGTTGCTTTATTTATATTCCAAATATGAGAGAAATCATTTGATAATTATTGTTCATTTCCTAACTTATTTCACTTAGCATAATCACTTAAATATCCATTCATGTTATTTAAAAAGTCACACATCTTTTTGTAACAGCAGAACAATGTTTTTTGAGATATATATATATATATATATATATATATATATATATATCAATAAAAGAGAGATACAGAGAGAGACCAGAGCACTGCTCAGCTCTGGTTTGTGGTGGTGCTGTGGATAGAGCAATGTTCAATTAAGTATAAATCACACAGCTTCTTTGCTCATTCTTTTGTTGATGAGTGTTTGGGTTCATTCCTTGTCTTGGCTATGGTGAGTGGTGCTGCTTTCAGCATAGGACTGTAAGTTGCTTTTTATTTTTTGAGTATTTATCCTTTAGATAAACACTTATAAGTGGTAGTGCTGGCTCATGCAGTATTTCCATTTTACGTTTCTTAAGCAGTTGCCATACTTCTTTCCACAGAAAATAAATTTACATCCCCAACAATAAATTGCCAGAATAAGACCTGCTTTCTTAACAAATGTTCTCATCCCACTTAAACCCCGCCTGACTGACTTCTGTCTTTATCTTCATTGGGATCAGTTCTCTCTCCAGCTAGCCTCTGATGTAAAGATGTCTCCTGTCAGTTTTGGTCCAAATAATCTAAATACCAAGTTTTTATATAGTAAACTGTCCCCATAGACACTGAACTGCACTTAATAGGCACTAAAATGTTTAAGGTCTGACATAAATAGATAAAAGTCCATGGAAAATTAGGAGTAGAGAAGAACCACGAACTTGAAGAAATATGGAAGTCTTCCTGTGGGTAGAAGGGCTTTAGGTGGAGCTATTTTATGACAGAGAGACAAGATGGTGCCTTTTATCATAAAGTGTAGACATACTGACTGTAGGGGGAGCTCCATGCTATAAATAGGAGGTGTGGCAAGATGTGGGAGGTGGGGAGAGCCTCTAACCAAACTCAGAAGGGCTGATTTAAGAGGAACACAGTGGGTGGATTCATTTTGTACTGTGATTTGTGACTCAGTGTTGGCCTCAGTTGGCCAAGGCACAGAAATGGTTAAATGAATTGCTCAGATGAGACAGTGAAATGAGGAGGAGGCTGGGTGTCCAATCTGTAGTCCAGCTTCTCACAAGTGGGTGCCACTCCAAAATGATTACACAATAAATGGTTGTATTCTGAAGCCAGTATTTACTGCTCTGCTCATACTGGCACAATTGTTTAATAAAATCTGTAGGCTCTTTATTACCCCAAATGCAATGCATATTTCCAAAGAAATATATAGAGCTATAAAATATTCAAAGATGAATCATAGAATTCCTAATGCCTACTAGGAGTGAAATTGAAGTATGTGTACCATCAAATGCATTTATTTCTATTTTCAGTTCCAAAGTTGCCAACTAGTTAAAAGGCAAATTCAAGTAAACAGAATAGGTGTGTGTTGTCCCTCTGAGAGGAATATTGTAGTAAAAATGGAGAATATTGATCGACGTTATCTGGATCTCTTCTTTCTGTCCCATTAAACCAGAAATTAGTCTTTGCCAGTAGTGACCTGGTATATGTGCACAAGGCAAGATAATGAACTGGAAGGGAGCCAACTGCAGAACTGCTTACCCTGTCATATTTAATACCAGCCTTGTGTATTCAATACAGATATACACATTAGAGGCTTTAAGTCCTCTCCCTGGAGAGACAGACTGTACACAGAGCAGCAAATTACATCTGCTGAAAACAGGTTAGACAGCAGGACTAATAGCTTTTCCCCAGAATTCCTATTTGTCCATAGTCTTAGCCCTACCACTGTTCACTGGTCCACAGTAATCCCCAGGAGATAAAGCTCACTCTCGTGCACTGCCACCATGCTAAGTGAATGGCTTAGTTGGAAGTGTAACTGTGTGGTGTATGTGGAAAAGCAATTAGCTTCCTGAGGGTCAGTAACTGATACTCTATTTCAAAACACAGAATGTGCTCAGCTATAATCATGAGAATTAATCAGACTCAACCACAGATGTATGTGTAATATTTTGACAGAGGGTGGTTTGTTTCAGAGCTGGGAGCATTAAAAATGTTAAGTGGTGAATAAGAGTAGATCATATTTTTTTCTCTTGATCTTGCTTTTAGTTTTCTCTTGCTCTTTCCCTCCTTAGAGCTTACTGTCCATTAAAGTCTTACTTCCAATAGCTAGGTATCAAGATAATCTTTTCTCCTTTAAACATACTTTTGTAATGAAGACTGTCTTTGATTTTTTTTTTCTCTTTCCAGATCTTCTTACTCCCCTCAGTATTAATACGATTCACTCAATTCTCTGTCCTTCTCTTTGACCATCATACATTCACACACATACACCTGCTCTCTTTCTCTTTCATATAGTACATCATAATTCTGACCCAAATCTAATAGAATTCTAAGAGGTTAAAGTGAGAAGGAATGCCTTTGGGGTAAGCTAGTCTGACCTTCAGCTGAGCTTGAGTTGTCCATAATCTATCTTGTCTTAGCAGTAGACCTAGCCCTGATCATACTACCTCCCTCCTTGGGTTCTGACCATATGTCATGCTGGTTGACTCTTGGAATAGCAGTTTCTCAATTTCCAGCCTTCAGATTCTAGTCCTGCAGATGATCTCTCATTGCTCCTCCAAATAAGTCTTCCCAAATCATCACTTTTATTACTGTTACAGTAATAAAAGTGCCCTTTGTTTCCCCACCCCCACCATACCCTGCTTTGCCTGGCAGATCACTCTTTGACAAGGACAGTGTTCTCTGTTGACTTGGCTGAGGATGGTGTGTCAGGAGTGCCCAAGACCACCCCAGGGTTGATGATTTACTAAGAGAACTTTAGGACTCAGCATCTAGCTTGGCCATGATTTATTACAGCAAGTGAACACAGAACAAAATCAAAGGGGAAAACACAGAGGGTAAGGTCCAGAGGAGACCAGGTGCAGTTTTCCAGCATCTCCTCCCAGTGGGGCCACCTGACACACTGACACACGCTCACCTCCCCCTTGCAGAGAATTGGGATAACAAGTGCCAAATGGTGTCTACCAGAAAGATCATTAAGAGGTTGGGCACCTGGGGCTTGGCTGAGTCTGTCATATACCCCCTTCCACATAGTGTGCACCAAATTCCAGGTTCTCAAAAGAGAGCTGAGGCTAAGCATAAACCATGCTGATCTTCAATCAGTACACAGGAACCAGGTTTATCAGTTAGTGAATAGTGGGCAGCTTGTGAAGTCCAAGTTCTCCATGCCAGCCAAGGTCATCCTGGTTCGCTTTCAGAATAGAGTACCTCAGATCTGCTTTGTGAACTTCCTTCTGCACAGAAGACCTTACCACATGGACTGAATTGTATGTTGGGCAAATTTTTTAGTAGTTGGGACTTTACAGGAAAAAAGAAATCTTACCCCTTTTTTAGCATGTTTTCAGGATTTAATAAATATTCCTTGATAAAATAATAGTGGGAAGGAAAAGATCTGAAGTTCAAATTTGCTTCTTTTGTTTGTTTGTTTTGTCAAAAATTGAGTTTCACTTCTGCAGACCAAATGTTCAGGTAGAGAGAAGTGGAGAGAAAGAGACCATGGCACAGAAACTTCCCTCAGTGCTGGGGGGCCCAGAGTTTAATCTGGGTTGTACATGTGACAAGACTGCTTCCAGATGAACTATCTTGCTGACCATGAGGTCCAAACTTGGAGAAGAAAAATAATTCAGAATTTGACAGAGCAGTTTCTTTTTTTTTAATATATATATTTTTTATTTTGGACAGAGACAGAGATAAGTTGAGAGGGAATCGGGGACATAGAAAGGGAGAAAGAGAAATAGCTGCAGCGCTGCTTCACCACTCAGGAAGTTTCTCCCTTGCAAATGGGAACTGGGGACTTGAACCAGGGTCCTTTCATATTGTACCATGTTTGCTCTATCAGATGCACTACCACCTGGCTCCAATGAAGCACTTTGTAAACCTTAATTCTCCCAGAATTCCTGTAACCAGTATCTGCACATGTATCCCTGCCATCCCTTCAGCTCTCTGACTCATGCTCACAGCTGCACTGAGAAGCTGGGGGTGGGAGTGGGTGGGGAGGTGGCCTACACCCTCTGTGCCATGAGTACCCAGGGTACATGGGATTCCCCAGGTGACACAGCTGTAGGCTGGTCTCTGGCTTTGGACTGCACACTCTATGTACATTCCTTACACACAAGGAAAACAAGAAAATAAAGCTAAAATTAAATCTTTCTTCATTTTACTTGTGCTCAGCATCCATTCCCATCATGCCCTAATCTGGGTAGGATCCTGCCACAGCTGTTAAGGAGTTAGTATAGTGATATATCATGTTGGTTATGAGATAACATACTGGTTATGCAGAAGACTTTTATGTCTAAGGATCCAAGATCTTGTTTCAACCCCCTAAATTACTAAAAATCAGAGCTGAGTAGTGCCACGATTAATATAAAAATACAAAGGGGGGTAATTCAAGCTTAGAGAGCTATTAGAGTGTATTGCTATTTTCTACATTTAAAAGTACCTGTTTACTTTCCGCTCTTTCTGCATTCATCCTGTACTTGGAAATGTCAAAGGAATGTGACTGGCCTGGTGTAAATCCTCTCTGACTGAGGAGAAAGTTCATCATTATGGTATCTCTTAGTAAATAAAACACAGTGATTCCAGAGAATCAGACCTCCTTCCCAAGAGTAGCTGAGTGGGTAAAGAAGTCACAGAAGATGTTCATGGGGAAACTGAGCATGTAAGGTCCCCATATGTCGGCACTGGGAGAACCTACTGTGTTCCAGCAGGATCTGGTGTGGTGGCAGAGCTGACAAGAATGTCTCTAGGAGGTATGTAGAGAGATAAGTGCACCCTAACCAGGTTGTGAAGATCTTGTTGGTTTCGAAAGATCAATCAGTTATTGAAACTAGACCAGGATCAATGGTTCTTCCGCATTCACTGTTTACAAGGCGGGCAAGCAAAGACACATTCAGGGTCACCGAGGATTCTTGCTCAACATGGAGTTTGAGCCAGCTGCCACAGGTCACATGGGCTGCTGTCAGGTTAGAGGTACTCAGGTGACTCAGGGGCCCTGCCACCTCTGACTGCAAAAGGAGGCCACTTAGGAGCTTCTCGATTGAAGTCCTCCAGCTGGCAGAGATGTGAGCAGCTGTGATGAGTTACACCCTTTCTGATCACCTACCTGAAAATGCCTTTCTCTTAAGTTCTGAGGCCAGCACAGGAGAGTCTGGTGATTCATACCTGTGTGAAAAAAGTTTCATGGGGAGTTGGGCAGTAGCGCAGCAGGTTAAGCGCTGGTGGCACAAAGCGCAAGGACCTGCGTAAGGATCTTGATTCGAGCCCCCGGCGCCCCACCTGCAAGGGGGTCGCCTCACAAGCAGTGAAGCAGGTCTGCAAGTGTCTATCTTTCTCTGCCCCCTCTGTCTTCCTCTCCTCTCTCCATTTTTCTCTCTCCTATCCAACAACAATGACATCAATAACAACAACAATAACTACAACAATAAAACAACAAGGGCAACAAAAGGGAATAAATAAATAAATGTTTCATGCAAAGTCAAAACCAAGAGTTAGGCACCTGCCCATAGAATTTCATATGCACCTTCTCTGATCATATAAGGCTAGAAATTTCTCAAAGATCAACTCTAGATTCTTTAAATTTCATCTTAGCATTTATTTTATTAATTTACCTTTAAGTCACTTCCCCAAAGAACCCAATTTTAGAAACGTTTTGCATTTCTGCACATGGCTCACCACCTCTAGCTTTATAAAGATCAATGGAAACATCAGTTCAGAGGGGGAAAATATCATCACCTGAGGCATTTTGTAAATGAAAGCATATATTACATAAAATGAAGTTCAGTGAAGCATATAGTAATTGATTCTCTTAACAGTTAACCTAATGAAATGAGGTCTAGTTTTTTACATTTTACCTCTTTTCCTTTTTTTAAATTTTTATTTATAAAAAAGAAAACACTGACAAAGCCATAGGATAAGAGGGGTACAACTCCACACAATTCCCACCACCAGAATTCTGTATCCCATCCCCTCCCCTGATAGCTTTCCTATTCTATTTTTTAATATTTTATTTATTTATTTATTTTCCCTTTTTGTTGCCATTCTTGTTTTTATCATTGTTGTGGTTATTATTATTATTGGTTTTATTGTTGCTGTTGCTGGATAGGACAGAGAGAAATGGAGAGAGGAGGGGAAGACAAAAGATGGGGAGAGAAAGACACCTGCAGACCTGCTTCACTGCTTGTGAAGTGACACCCCCTGCAGGTGGGAAGCTGGAGGCTTAACCAGGATCCTTAAGTCGATCCTCGAGTTTTGTGCCATGTGCACTTAACCCACTGTGCTACTACCTGACCCCCCAGCTTTTCTGTTCTTTAAACCTTTGGGAGTTTGGACCGAGGGTCATTATGGGGTACAGAAGGTAGAAGGTCTGGCTTCTGTAATTGCTTCCCCACTGAACATGAGCATTGGCAGGTCGATCCATACTCCCAGCCTGTCTCTCTCTTTCCCTAGTGGGGCAGGGCTCTGGGGAAGTGGGGCTCTAGGACACATGTGGGGTCGTCTGCCCAGGGAAGTCCGGTTGGCATCATGGTAGTATCTGGAACCTGATGGCTGAAAAAAAGAGTTAACATATAAAGCCAAACAAATTGTTAACTAAATTGAACCTAAAGACAAGAATATTGCAGGTGAAGATTTGGGGTCTCTGTTTTGAAGATAGCTAGTAGTTCTATTTTAGTTATATTCCAAAGAGCCCACGTCTATACTAGATTTTTCCTGAGTCTGACCTTTGATAATGCAGGTGGACCCAAGTTATTGTCTGGGGAGATGATGTCATGGCTGGAAAAAGGGCTAGAAAGCTGGATCAGGGAAGAGAGTAGCTCCCAAATATGGGAAAAGTAGATAAATATTGTTGACTATAAGACCCGTCGATTTGTTTTGGGGCCCATATTCAGCTTAGGAGCTTATGTAACCTCTGCATCCTTGTAGATCTGAGCTCACATTCTGTGGTCGTGAGTAGGAATGTTACAAGCTGCCCCAATGTCAGGACCCATCTTCCTCAGGCAGTAGATAGAGTATGTTGTCCAGCCTCCCTTCGGAAGATAGAACATTCTCTACCATTGTTGATCCACATTGAAGGAAGGGCCCACAGAGGGGTCCATTATGTTGTTCCTGATGGAGATGACCAGTGACAATGGAGAGAGGGATCTGTTCGAGGTCTAGGCCCATCATGTCTGTATGGGAATCTCAGGACTCCCCTACTAGGGCCCCAGCTGATAGGGTGACCTGATAGTGACTAAAGAGTCATCATGAAAGTATACCAGTCTCTTGCCTTTATTCAGTATATATTCTTTCAATCCAAGCATTTAAAACTTCAAACGTGTAATCAGACTGAATTTTACCTCATTTCCTAAAAGTGTTTCACTCAACAATTATTATTGATCCTTAGCAAACTCAGAACCTCATGCTTGATAATAGTACAAAGCTTTATCTGTGGCCCATTCTGGGTCACTCTCCATCTATCTATAGGAGTGATGTTTAAAGGAGACTAAATTACCAGCTAAGCTAAATTATTCATGGGAATATTAAGAAGGAAAACAAACATAAACCTCAGACAATGACAGTCAGAATTCCATTTTAAAAAAATCATCATCTCTAATTAAAATCGTCATCTTCTATGGGAATGACCATAGAATTTTAATTAGCGCATCACTCTGAGCAGTTCTGATATGGCAGCGTGTTGGTTCCATAGGGGATCCAAGGCTTTGAAGCTGCATGTACAATTTTTTTTCCCCCAGTAGGTTCAAGTAAAAATAGTTTCTGGGATGCTGCCTAAGCAAGCCATCTTATGAACTACGTATGTCATGGGAGCTTGGGTTACTGTGCAGCCCAGTTTAGAGCTTCCACTTCCACCGGATGTTTCTGCTGCATCTTATTTCCCTTACCCGCCCCCCACTTCCACAGCTGGCCATCCCCAGTCTATTGGAGTCTTCTTGCATAATGTATTGTGACTATAGAAGGTCTGTTTTAATTTCCCCAAATTCTTATAGAATGAGTTGCTCATTTTTGACTTTTTTCTTTTCAGCTTTTCATTACTCTGACCCACTTTATGTTGAAATTTGGCCAATTTGACTGAAATGAAAACTCCTTTAAAGGTATTGCTTCTGAATCTTCTGAATCTTTTTTTTTTTTTTGGGTCAGAGACCGCTTTGAGAATTTAATAAAAGCTATAGGTCCTTCCCTAGAAAAGTGTGTGTGTGTGTGTGTGTGTGTGTGTGTGTAGTTTTACATAAGTCATATCTGTTCCTGAAACACATCTGTGGATCCCTGGTTGATAATTACCTGATCAAAGTATAACTCTGGCTGAGCATGTGGTGCAAGCAGGGGTGGGGGCGGGCAGCCTGCCTTGTGTCACAAATGCTGGAATAATGTGGCAGCAACCTTATGTGAGGAGTCAGAGAAGAAAGCATTGTTCCAGATTATAGCTGCTAGGCAGTTCTTTGAACACAGGACCAAGAATTCAGAAAATACCTCTTGCCAAAAATTCTGGGAAGTGAGTGCATATGATTCCCCAGCCAGCAGGCCAGGAGGAAGCTCCTTTATTCTTTGCCCTCAGTTACCTTGACCTCACTAAAAGGTCTTCCACCAGAAGAACCTCAGGCCTCTGAGGAAGATACAGAGAGCTGGCAGTTTTTGAACTTGGCTGAGACAGTGTAGTAGAATTTAGCATTCAAGACAATTTAACTCTGCCCAGTCACAGAGACATGGAAATCACTGCCTGGGTTTAACCTTATTCTAGGCAGAAGAAAAGCCTCATTTGAGTCCCAACTGAAGTCATTGGGTCTATGGGATGGACTAATCTTTAGCTGCTAGTAAATCACCAAGAGTCCATCAACAATGTGGTGGCCAGGAAAGCTCACTTAGGAGTCATCATAAGACTTTCTGGTGCCTCTGTAAGTTGAGTGACTTTGGGTAACCTGACTCACCTCACTCCCCGAGCTTCAGTCATGATGCCATCTGCAAGGTGAAAATACAAATGTTTCCCTCTCGGGGCTATTTTAAGCACATGTAGTAAAGTCACATTGGAAAAAACCGGCTCCTTATTTTCCACCTGCTGAGACCCAGGCATGTTTTAGTACTGACTGAGATGCCCTGCTTTCTGAGAGCAGTTTGAGAGCCATCTTCAGGCATCATGGAGACCTGTCCTGGGACCATGGGAGGTCAGCCCTGCAGGTGCTGAGATGATGGTGTAGACATAATACAGATGATAGTATAGATGATGGTATAGATAGAAGTAGACCTTTTCAGGTTACCAAAGGGTAACATTTCAAATACCCACCTAGCTGTACCAGCCTGGGCCTGTATCCTGCTTCACAACAGCGACTTCTAGGCTATTTGAGAAATGCACTATGAGTTTTTGAACTCCATGAGACTGACGATCATAACCCTGAAGTAGCTGTAACCTCCATAAAGCCCAGAAAAGTAGGAAGCTCCATGGAAAAGAGCATTTCTCCTGAGCTCAAACATCTGGGATACAGGTTGTCAACTGAACTGAGCAAGACAAATCCCAAAAATATTTTTAGTAGAGACTGCGTATATACAGAGGCCACTTTTCACTCTGAGTTTTACCTGTCATTGCCAGAATCCCTTGTGTGTAAGACCCCTGAAGAAGGGGGCCAGGAGGTGGAGCACCTGGTTGGTTGAGCACACATGTTACACTGTGAAAGGACCCTGGTTCAAGCTCCTGTTCCCCACCTACAAGGGGAAAGCTTCACCAGTGGTAAAGCAGTGCTGAAGGTGTCTCTCTCCCCCTTCCTCCTCATTGTCTCCCCCTTTTCTCTTGACTTCTTTACGTCTGTATCCAACAAATAATAAATTAAGACTCCTTTAACCTATATCTGCAATGTTGAAAGAACTTCTGTAGCTTACAATGGAGGGACTGGAGATCCAGAACTCTGGTGGTGGGAATGGTGCAGGGATTTGTACCCCTGTTATCTTATAAATTTTGTGAATCAATATTAAATCACTAATTAAAAAAAGAAGAAGAAAAGAAAAAAAACTGATGACTTCTGCAAAGGATGAACTCTGTGATCTGGTAGTCACCTAAATAAGGACAGGGAGTTTACACATGGGAAGAGTCTGAATTTTGTAGTTTCAGACCTTTTCAAGTATTTACATGAGTTTTGTTGTGTAGCAAACAGCTGAAGGAAATATACTTTTCTAGTAATAATAATAATAACGTTATCTGTTGATTCAGGTATTATAATAATAACATAATGTTAATAATAATATTGTTATCTATTGAGCCAAGTGTGCAAGACACTTAACACATTTTAATCTGTCTCTGAACAGGAAAAGTATGTAGCAGTGAGCTAAATTATCACCATTTAACAGACGGGAATTCTGTAGCTCAAAAGGTGGCAAGAGCCACATGGCCTTGTGGGGAGAGCATGGCTTGCAGCTTGTCCTTCTTGCTCTACCATAGTCCTTCTAGCCCCCCCCCACCACTGTTTTATGATGCTATAAACCACTAATGTATGCAGAATGACTATGACAAGTTAAAGTGGTCAAAGAGAAATTGAATGAAAAAAGGAATAAGAAACAGATATGACCTTTAGTTAAAATTTTGTAAGTTGCCAGGGGGGTGGTGATGGCACACCTGGTAGAGTGCACACATTACAATGTGCAAGGACCTGAGTTCAATCCCCCAGTCCCTGCCTACAGAAAGGAAACTTCCATGAGTGGTGAAATAATCCTGTAGATTCCTCTCTCCCCTTCTCTACCTTTTTCTCTTTCAATTTATCTCAAAAATAAAATTTTAAAATAAAAAAATAAATTTGTAAATTGTCTTAGAGATAAAGTATTCTGACTTTCCTTTTGCCTCTGATGTTTCCAGAATGCAGGAGAAAAATACTTGTGTTTCAAACCTGATGAGCATGTGTGTATGTGTGCCTGCATGTGTATTGATTTTTTAGTGGAAACCACTCAGCCCAAAATTGTCTTGTGGTGATAACAGAAAATAATTTTTAATGTAGTTATACTGGAAAATCCATGGTGGATAATTTTCATGGGTCTAAGTCTCCTTCATGTATCTTTATGTTTAAGCTAATGGAAAATAGTGTCTGCTCTCCTAGGGCAGAGTCTCTCCCCCCCACCCCCACCCCCCCGTTAGCTCTTTCCTACTTCCTCAGCTCTAAGCATTGCCAGGCACACAGTGACAACTCAGCAAAAGCTTGGGGACTTTTGGGGTCAGATTCTGAAGTCAGGACTTGAGAAAATCTTGTTCTTTCCCAGTGTGGAAAGCCTGCTTGCTGTAGCCTTGTTTTGTGTTTTCCAGAGCCAGAATCAGGAACAGAGAATTCATCCATCTGTGACCGTGGGACTTTAGCCCCTTAACAAACCCAGAAGACACCTGGCCTTATACTCCTGTTCCTCTCCTTCCTTCTTAACTTTGAGCTATGGTTTAATGCAGAAGCTCTGAGGTCCTTTTCTCCTCCCTTGAATCCCCTCTCCACTTCATAGCAAGAAGCATCTTTCTAATTCCTAAAGCCTTTGCAAGAGATCCATAGTGTCAAACCTTAGGACTCTAGGGACCCAGGCTTGGATCAGTCATCCTCAGACAGTAGGTAGCTATCAAGCTAGCCTACTGTCTCCACTCACTCCCTCAGCTGCTTCCCAACCAGGTCACTTGAACACAGTTCAGGAGCAGGTGTCCAGAGTAACTTCAAGCTGCTTTTCACAGATGAAATGTACCCACTGGCCCCTGGAATGCAGAAGTGGGGCCACTTTCCAACACCCATCCTCATCTCTATGTAGAATGTAGATACTTGTCATAGGCCCGACCTAGGTTTGATCCGGGGCCCCATGCACTGAAAGGAGTTTCAGTGTTTTAGCCTCTCTCTCTCTCTCTCTTTATCTCTTTATCTCTCTTTCTCTCTATTTTTCTATCTGAAAAAAGTCAGCCTGGAATGAAGCCCCAGTGATGATGATAATGATTTCTTTTGAAGGAGTTAGTGAGCATGACCACAGTAGGCTGAACCCCCAGACCTGTGGTGAACACCTGATTAACTCTAGGATAACTATTCCACAGAGTTGTCCTCTAGTGTGCCTCCATTTCTCCAGACATAAAATGGTGACTGCAACAATCCTCTCTTCCACAATCACTGCAGAAATCAATAGCCTCCTAGCACCAGAGTGGCTTATCTTAATTCTAAAGCCAGGGGCAGGTTTGTGTGTCTAGTGTAGGGATACTGTTGGGATAGTTTATGTTCACTTCCAAGCAAGACAAAATCACATGTTTGTGTGCAGGTTGGACAGTGAATTTTTCTTCTCTGGATGCATCTTTCCACTGTTCCATCCCAGAGGCCCTCACAGTACCCCTGGAGAGCTAGAAGGTAAAGGGTGATGGGATGAGATGCATGAACTTTGAGCAGTGCTGGTCCTGCTTGGTACTGGCTCGGGCCAGCCAGGAAATGTCAGCACCCATCTTGGCTGCCAGCTAGACTAGACTCAAATCTCATGGCCTAAAGTCTAAGAACATCATTTCTGCCATTGTTTCTAGGTCAGCCAATGCCTAGATCTGTCTCACAACCGTATCACCACTCAGAAATGTAAAAGCTGGACCTGCCAACATCCATGTCCTGCAGAGAAGCAATTACAGAAGCCAGACCTTCTGCCTTCTGCATCCCATAAAGAATTTTGGTCCAAGGGGCTGGGCAGTAGCACACTGGGTTAAGCACACGTAGTGCAAAGTGCAAAGACCAGCACAAAGCACAAGTGGTGAAGCAGGTCTGCAGGTGTCTTATCTTTCTCTCTCCCTCTCTGTCTTCCCTTCCTCTCTCAATTTCTCTCTGTCCTATCCAACAACAGCAGCAGCAACAATAACAGCAACAATAACAACAATGGAAAAAAAGTTGACCACCAGAAGCAGTGAGTTTGTAGTGCAGGCACTGAGCTCCAGCGATAAACACTGAAGGCAAAAAGAGGGGGAAGATGGTGGCTTGCCTGGTTGAGTGCACATGTTACAAAGTGCAAGGACCTGGGTTCGAGTCCCCAGTCTCCACCTGCAGAGGGAAAGCTTTGCAAGTGGTTAAGCAGGGCTGTAGGTGTCTCTCTGTCTCTCTCCCTCTCCCTCATCCCCTTCCCTCTCAATTTCTGGCTGTCTTTATTTAATGTACAAATAGAGATTTTTTAAAAAACTTAAAAAATGATTATATATTTAAAAAAATAATAATTTTGGTCCATACTCCCAGAAGGATAAAGAATAGGGAAGCTTCCCATGGAGAGGATGGGACACGGGACTCCAGTGGTGGGAACTGTATGGAATTGCACCCCTGTTGTCTTACAATCTTGATAATCATTATCAAATCACTAATAAAAAGTTAAAGGAAAAAAAGATCTGCAAAGCTGGTGCTTTGAGCTTGCCAGGGCCGAAGGGATAGTGTGCCTGCTAACATGGAGGCTGAACAGAAGCTGTCATGAGCTCACAACTCTGAGAAAACCCTGAGCTCTTTCCTTGGGTCTTAACAGTGGTTAGAGCAGACAGGGTCGAGTCGTAGAGTTGTGCTTCATCTTTTTGTGAGGTGCCCTTATCTTTGGAGCATAGCAGACTGATGATGCTGGAGGCAGCCAGACCTAGTCTAAGCATGTCTGTTGGCCTCCCATTGGGCCTGGACTTACAGAGAAGCAAGTGATTTCATCAAGGTGACCCTGGGCTGCTGTGCTGTGAGATTGAATCCCTGTACCTATTCCTTCCTTCCTAGTCCTTCTCCCCATCCTCCCCTACCTCCAGACTCCCTTCTGTCTGTGCGCTGGGGAAGAAGACTAGGACATCCCTCATTGTGGGGCAGGGGGGGTGGACTGGCGCTGTCCTTTGGTCCTGTCAGGACTGGCTCAGAACACCACATACCTTGGCTGGTCACGCACTGAGCCTGGCAAGCTCATCTCTGATGTTTCATGCACTGAGCTGTCTGAGCTTCTCCCTTGCTCTTTCAGAGTGAAGCCAAGGCCACAAAACAACTCTGACACTAGAGGGTATGGGGACACCATTGGGGGTGGGGGGTGGGTAAGAATTGGCTGATTTAATTTTTTTTTATGGGCATGAGGGTTACGGAAAAAGATCCTGCTGACAAATGGAGCTCCCCCAGTCCTGAGGACATAGTACAGGGTCCTGGGTAGCTGTTCTCATGGCAGGTGACCTACATTGCTATGATTTACTGATGACCTGCTATGGACACAGGAGCCAGGCTGGCAGTGGGGCACTGGGAGCTGTGTTGGGCACAGCTCCCACCACGTCTGCCAGCATGGGAGGAAGTGGGGTGTGTGGAATGCTAACAAGAGCACAGGAAGCCATTCCCAGCCGAGAGCTGAGCCCATCAAGGGAGATTGCAGATCAAAACTCAGTGTCTGGTCTCTGGGTGGTGGTTGAAAGGCTAATTGGCTGAGCCTGTTTAAGATTTCAGTCACAGAGGCCTGTGGGCACAGAGGGGCAGGCCTGGGCAGAAGCAGGCAGAGAACCTTCTCCGTGCCCCACCATTCCATTGGCCTGGCCCTTAAAACTCCCAACTTGCTGGTACTCTAGTGTCTCGCATTTGATTTGTTCTTCAGCTCTTGGCTTTTGGAGTCCTGGCATGTTTCTAGGGTCTGCTCTCCCTCTCCCCCCAGGCTCCTTGTTTTCCTTGGCTTACTGAGTAATTAAGGAGACAGAGGAGCCAGGTTCATAGATAATGGATTGAGGGTCTCTCTCTCACCCTGTGCAAACCCTTACAATGGCAAGCCTAGAAACATTGCCAAGGTCATGAGTCCTGACCCCATTGGGCTTAGGTCCATGGAAAAACCCAAAGAAGAACATGACCCTTGCTACTTTACAACTGTTTGGGTTAGAAATGGGTTTCCTCAGATGGTGTATGAATGGGTACTGATTTCTTAAAATATGCTTTAAGGTCACTTTTTCTTTTGTGTTATAGGCTCACAGAGTCACTAATTTGCTGACGTGCATGTGGCTCTCTAAGAAATCTATAGCGGATCTCTCCTTGTGTCTGATCTCTAGGTGGAGTTTTGCAAGGCAGTTGGAACATAAGTTTGTGAGAGGATGATATTTAGATTTGGGAGGAATTTTCTGTCTCTGACTGGAGTTCCCCAGACTTCTGGCTCTTAGCATGTCAATTAACTTGTATATCATACTTGTGTTTGTTACTTGAGAGCTTTTGTTACTGATTTGAAATACTTTGTGTTTTCTGTTGTTCCAGCAATGTGATTCAAGAAAATAAAAAATGTGCTATTTATTTATTTATTTATTTATTTATGTTTAAGGAAAGAGTACTGGAAAGCCAGCCTCGGGAGCTTTTTCCTTGGGTATCATTGAGCACTGCAGATTGGGTGTTGGTAATACCTTCAAAGCACAGTGAGGTGTAATTCTTGGGGCCCCATCACAAATCTGGTGATAGAATTCTGAGTCTGGACCTTCTAGCTCCAGAGCTTTGGAAGTGGCAGGGTGACAATAGGGCAGGGTGACCACTCCCTCTTGGGACCTTGTTGCTCGTACCTTCTCTCAACCACTGACCTTCTGTGCCTGTGACAGGCTGTTGGCATGCTTATGACCTGCATCAAGTGGCCAAGCAAGGAAGCCATAAGAGAGAATCACAGGACATGGGACAGACTTCATTCACCCACCGCTTTAGAGAGATAAGTAATGCAGAAATCTTTAGGAACCTTATAAAGGGAGTTTTTGGGGGGTGATATTTGGTCAAAGTACAGAGGAATGTTTAGTGAGTTGCACACCAGGTTTTTGGGGAAGCAATACCTGGATTTAAACCACAGCATACTTACATGTATAGAAAGAGAACATCATGAACTACAGAAATCTGAGAGATGGCTTTCTACTTCCTAGACCTAAGCACCACCACCACCCCAAACCTAGAATGCACCCCACTCTCCCCTCAAAATCCCCCCATTCTTGCAGCCTTGCCCACCTCCCCTGATCTCTGTGAACAGATGTGTTCTATTTGTGTCAGAGGGCTCAGTGTGTGAGCCCCTGTATTCCCTAAGTCTCTAGGACAGTTTCTGGAGCTGAGCATGCATTTAGAGTAGGAATGGATGTCTAGGAACATGAAGAGGTGTGGAATGAGATTGTCAAGGTCACCATAAGAGTTGTAAAGGCCCCAAAAGGACTACTCCCTTGAGCTCAGGCCTGAAATCTAACCATTAGCATGTAACTCTCTATTTTAAGCCACATGAGAGACTTAACCCCTGAAAGTGAAAATATAACAGGCTCTGTGAATCACTTCCATCTCTTGGTGACTAGGCTTATCTGAACCTTTAGAGCAAAAGAGGGAACAGAGTGAGGATCCCTGTCTGGGGAGTAGGGACAGCCTTGGGGACAGAGCCTCCAAGGTAGATGTACCTGCTTTCCTTGTTTGTTTGTTTGTTTTGTTGTTGTAGTGGTGGTGGTGCTGGCAAGACACACACAGCATAAAATGTACCATTTTGGGAACCAGTTGAGCACATCTGGTACCATGCAGGACCCAAGATGAAGCCCCCAGTCCCCACCTGCATGAAGGAAGTTTCACAAGCAGTGAAACAGTGCTGCAGTTGTCTCTTTTCCTCTTTTCCTTTCTACCTCCCCTTCTCCTCTCAATTTCTCTCTGTCATCAAATTAAAAAAAAATTAACCTTTTAAATTTTTATTTATTTATTCATGGAGAATGATAGTAGGAGAGAAAAGGAACCAGCCATCACTCTGGTACATGTGCTGCCAGGGATTGAACTCAGGACCTCATGCTTGAGAGTTCTATGCTTCACCCACTGTGCCATCTCCCGGACCACCATTTTAACCTTTTTAAAGTGTGCAGTTCCATAGCATTAAATACATTAACTTTGTCCTACTGCAACTTATCTCCAGAACTATTCATATTGTGAAACTGATGGTCTGTCTCCATTAAACACCAACTTCCCCTCCCCCAGCCCCTGGCACTCACCCTTCTGCTTCCTGTTTCTGTGATTTTGGCTGATTAGCCATCTCAAAGAATCATACAATTTTCGTCCCTTTGTTTCACAGAACGTAATGTCCTAAAGATCATCTATAATGTGTATGTTAGAATTTCCTTCCTTTTTAAAACCGAATGATATTCCATGATGTATATGTACCACATTTTGCTTATCTGTTAATGGACATTTGAATTATTTCCACATTTTGGCTAGTTTTCGATAATGCTGCTGTGAACACAAGATCACAGAGATCTTTTTGAGTCTCTGCCTTCACTTATTGTGGATGTTTATTCAGGAAAATGGATTGCTGGGTCATACAGTAATTCTGTGCTGTTCAACTTTTTCAATGCATTGCCAGAGAACTGATAGCTCTGTGTGAGAATGGTATCACTGAGTGGTGCTTTCTTTTTGTTGGGCGGGGGGAGGGGCACATTTCTTTATTCTGTATCCTGAAAGAGAGAACAGAAAAGATAGAGGAGAGAGAGGGTGAGACTCTACCATCCATGGAGTTCCTCACCCCAGTACTGTTGCTGATGCTCCTATGTGGCGGTGGGTTATCACTCAAGGTAAGGCATGCTCTCTGTCCTCTGAGCTAGCTCCCAGCCCTTCCCTATTTAATTTTTTAGGAACTGCCAGGCTCTTTCCTCCAGCAAATGTACTATATGACATTGTTATCAGCTGTGCACAGGGAGCCTGTATCCTCAAGTTCCTGCCTAGCAGTTTTCTTGATTTCCTCTCCCTAGTGACATGTGATGTTGAGCATCTTGTCCATCTCCTTCCTATCTGCATATCATCTTTGATCTCCATTTTGTGTTATGCTTGCTCTCAAGATGCTTATATGATGGGTTATTTATGTGGGTGATTTGAGAACCATTCAGTGATGGAAGATAGATGTGCAGACCAGCTGGCTGAGCTTAGCAGCATGTTGTCTGCCTGATAAGTAGCAAGTCCCCAGAGGCTTCTCATTCTCATGTGTCCTTGAGCAGATGGGTTCTGTTGGCATGTTCTTTATCTGCACTCAGTGGAAGTACCCTTTGATTCTAGATGTAGCTGGTATTGTCCCTGTGTGGTCAAATTAATAGAAAAGCTTTTGTAAATTTGGTAGAATTTGGACCCCCTGACCTCCTGTCATCCTAAAGGACTAAGAAGAGGAGAGAGAAGAAGAAATAGTATATGTGGTAGAGACTTGGTTCAGATGAGAAAGGAAGGAAGATGAGAAAGGAAAACAGAGTCCACCCAAGCTGCCGTTCCCAGGAGAGTCTGAGCTTCCGTTTGAATGAGCAGTGTCTTCTAAGGTACTCCGGATGGCTACTCACTCCTCACTGGGCCTACAGCTTCTTCTGTGTTGTTATCAAGGGTTGAGGGAAGAGAAGCCCTTCTGAAAACTTGTTGATGTGAATACCAAACTTTTTGACATCAAACCCATTCTCCGGGCCTCTTCTGCACAGGCCCTCCTTCTAGGAGTTTGCTGTTTCTGCTGAAATGCTCCTTTCGGCCCTGTCACCCATAAAAGAAGGACAGTCCTGCTTACCTGCCCCTGAAGACCAAATTCAAATACCACTTCCTCTGTAAAGTCCTCCACAGGGACCCTCACCTCCTCTGTATTCCTGCAGCTTAGACATCATACCCTATATGTCTTGTGTAGTAGCCAAATGTCTCCTCCAACAGACTGTGAACCCTTGAGGCCAGCAGAGTGGCTCTGTATCTGTCGAGAGCCCTGGTATGGCCCTACTGCGTAGTCACTGCTGAGTAAGTGGATGGGATACACCTCTTGTGTATGACTGTCCTCCAGTTTCCTGATACTCCCCATTGCTCATTGTTTTCTGTGGGGCAAGAGCTAGTCATGGGGCCTTGAATAATAATACAACCCCTAAAATCAAGAACTTTTAATTTGGTGACCAGAAATGTTAACTCTAAATTTTTGTCTATGACCTGCTTTTAGATATTTCTTTTCTGGAGACAGGGCCTAACACAATCACAACTTCACTGTTTTGTTTTTTCATTCAGAAAGGTAAGGGAAGAACAACATCAGATGCTAGATCCCCTCTGATGTTATGCCAGGTTTCAAGCCTGGGCCTTATGTATGGTACATGTCCTACCTGGTGAACTATTTCTCTGCTCTGATTTTTTTTTTTAAACTAAACTCTGACATCTAGTGGTGTTAGGGATTGAACCTGGAACCTTTGATAACTCAAGCATTAAAGTATTTTTGTATAATCACTATGCTATCTCTACAGTCCTGTTATCTTTTTGATATTTAGAAAACAGTGAACATTATATGTAGTTATATTTTTGAAATAGCTAAGATTTATGACTAAGGCTGTGCAGGAAGCTAGGAAAAACACAGGATTTAAGTAGGATCCCTCACACTAACTGATAAGGGAAGTAGTCTCATACTGTTACCTCAGAAAGCTGTGGGTAATGATCAACACAGACTTGACAGAGGCTCTGACAAGCCCTCCCAGTGTACTGTTTGCACTGGAGTTTTACAGTGCACTTGAACTTTGCTTAAGGTAAGGGAGGGTTTCCTTGACAAAAACTAATAATAAATATTTTCATGGCATTTGACTGTTGCTGAATTTTTGAGACTCAGGGAATGTGATGTGGGCTCTGCATGAAATGTGAGTATTTTGTGCAGTGCCAGCTTATTTCTTGTTCTGGGTTCTGTTTTAATTTTCTCTTCCAGACTACATTGCTGAGTAGGTAGTGGGATGTGTGTCCAAGGCATCCGTACCTCTGGGTTCACATTGATGTTGGAATCCAGACACCTGGGCCTTTCTTGAAGGCACCTCCTCATTGCTGTGCCTGTGAATTTGCCTTTGAAGGTGTCACTTCCTGTCTGAGAAATGGGACTAATACTTCATATCTTTGTTTATGGGATCTAGTGAGGACTTATGAGGTAATGCATCTAAAAAATGCTTTGATGGGCTTGGCTTAGCCACGCATCTTATTACAAGTAGTTATTGATACCACAGGCCCAATTGCAAAACCCAGAGGTCCTGGCCAGCTGGTCCCCCTTGCTAAGCTGAAGAGACATAAGGAAAATTTATGGTCACAACAAAGAGCAAGACTTGGAAAGAAGTGTTTCACACAGATGGGATCCTGGCCAGTGGGTTCAGTTTTAAAATTAACTCTCCTGGGTCTTGAGCTTAAAGATCTGCCCAGTGAAATGAAGAAGCCAAGCGGAGAAGTAGCACACAGTGACCAAGTTCAGGGTCAGCTGTATTTTCAGAAACAGACAAGGAAGTAAGAGGCTGCCAGGATTCCAGCTCTGGTCTCTTCTTTCTGAGAATGCCACCTCCAGAGGTAACCAATGTGGGTGTAACTCCAGCTGTACCAACCAGTGCTCACCAAGGGATGAGATCTAAAAATGCATGTGCAATGTGTTTCTTTCATTATTAACTGTGTAATCTCTGACACGAGACAACCACACACCCTCTAGCCAGACTCAGGGACAAGCATTATTAGTAGCATCTAGCCCTCCTGAAGTTTTCTTCACCTTCTAGAATCTCTGGTATTCTTCCATGCTGCTTATCAGCCCCTTGAATTTCCTTTACATTAGCCACATGCACTGTCATCCTTCAACAGCAACTAGAGCACTTGGGGTGCCATTTTTTTGCCTTAAAAAAAGCTTCAGTTGGTATCATGCATTTGTTCTCTTTAGCCTCATTATGTTTGGGAGGTCCTCCACATTATCTAAGCAAAAGGAATGAACTGGAGCAGTGTCAATTTTGGATAAATGGGATTGGTTCAAGGTCAGATAAGACCACCTTATGCCTTGAATAAAGAAACAGTAAAAGTGGAGCTGGGCACCTGGATCAGCAAGTAAGTCACTTACCTTCCATGCTTGAGACCCTGGGTTCTATTCCTGGCACCTCACGAGAGCAACAAAGTCAAAGCTAGGAGACCACCATGAATAGTGAGGCAGTGCTTTGGTCTCTCTCATAAAAAATAAAAATAAAATTTAGGGGAGTCCAGTGGTTGCACAGCAGGTTAAGTGCACGTGGTGCGAAGTGCAAGGACCAGGGTAAGGATCCCAGTTCAAGCCCCTGTTTTCCCACCTGAAGTGGGGTCACTTCACAGGCAGTGAAGCAGGCCTGCAGGTGTCTATCTTTCTCTCCCCCTCTCTGTCTTTGCCTCCTCTCTCCATTTCTCTCTGTCCTATCCAACAACGACAACAACAAAAATAACTACAATAGAATAAGGGCAACAAAGGGGAAAATAAATAAATATTTAAAAAATAAAATTTAAATAAACAGCAAATGAGTGTGGTCAGTGAGCTAGAAAATAATGCAATTCTGTTCCCTCTGTGTTAAATTAAATTTAGAAAGACAAAGAAAGGAGAGAGCAGGTGATAGGTGATCTAGCTCTGTATCCTGTGAGAAGACACTGGAGAGAAAGGAGTGTGAGGACTCAAACCCCAAGTCACAGTACAATAACCTTCTGGCACCTTTCCCTATACACAAAAATTCCCTGCTATCTGGCAGCCTGGCTTTCTCTCTCTGTTGAGCAAATGGCAAGAGGGAGAAATGAATAGACATTTTAATATATACAATGTTTTTAGAATGTCTGTAGATATAAAACACTATTTATATACATAAATACGTATATACTGTTTAGCCAGGGGGGAATGTCAAGTTATCAGTGAACAGACAAGTCGGCTTCCTCTTATGTTTTAAATTCAAAGGGTTTTCAACATTACAAAAAGAGTTAATCTCTTGCCTTTGATGTGCATATTTCTGATTTTCAGTTTGAAGATGATTACATTGATGGGATTAGGACTTCTCTATTCACCTTATTTTATCCCTTACAGTGTGAAGGCGTGGAAATGCTGGCCAGTATGGAGGAGGGTGGCAAGGCATGTTTTGAGTGGCAAGAGCCTTGAGATGAGGGATGAGAAGCCAAGGATAAGGACCTGAATGTGGCCATCTGTAAGGGTAGAGAGGCACAGTTTATTTTCTTTCTGTAAACTCAATAATAATGATCATAAGTCCCAGAATGGTTCTGCTTCCTATTTAAGGAAAAGGTTCAGCACAAAAACATCCAGATGCTTCATGGTTTTATTTATTTATTTAAGATGTGTATTCATTTATGTTTATGAGTTACACACAGAGAGATAGAGATAGAGGAAGACCAGAGCATTGTTCAGTTCTGCTCAGCTCTGGCTTATGTCAGGCACGCAAGTCTGGTGCTCTAACACATTGAGCATTTCCTGGCACTGCAACGTGGTTTTTGAAACAGAATAGATGCTGCCACCCTATGGCCCCCAAATCATCACCTTTCCTAGTACACTGTGTTATCTGTCCATGATCAAATAAAGCTTCGTTCTCCACTGACTTGGAAGTATTAATTGTAAGAGAGGACACTGAATTAAGAGACTGAGCACCCAATTACATGGTTACATGATCCATCATCACATCTTCCCCATTGTAGACACATCCTAATTATTCGATTGACTAGTAGGAAATTGGTGATGTTGTGGACAATTGAAATCTAGAGCAGACCTTCAATTCCTTGTCTTAGACACACACACACACACACACACACACACACACTCACACTCTCTTTCTCTCTCTCTCTGGGCAACTGCTGAAAAACAGATGGTGTTTCAGATCATCCCTGTGGTCCACCCACTCACAAATGATTCACCCATCATTTATTGAGTGTTTTCTGGACGCTTGGGCTCTAAAGATGAAAAAGCATCATCCTGCCACTGGAGCAGAGGCTAGCATGACTGGCATCTGACCACAACTCAGTATTCAATTCTTGGAAGAACATAATAAATGTAAAAGAGAGCTTGAGAGAAGGAAAACCTCAATCTTTTTGAAGTCTTTCTTTCAACTCACTGTCCGATAAAAGTGTTTTCTAATAGGCAGAGGAAGGAGGTCTCTCCGCCCTTATTTACTAGCCACTTGGAAAATTTGAATTTCCTATCAATTTTTTTTTGTTGAGGGTCTTAAAAGAAATGTCTCTGCCAGGGGCCAGGCAGTGGGACACCTGTTTAAGCATACACAGCACGAAGCACAAGGACCCGTTCAAGGATCCTGGTTCAAGTCCCTGGCTCCCCACCTGCAGGAGGGACGCGTCACAAGTGGTGAGGAAGATCTGCAGGTGTCTCTCTCTCTTCTTCTCTATCTCCCCCTCTTCTCTCAACTTCTTTCTGTCCTATCCAAAAAATGGAAAAAAATGTCTACTAGGAACAGTGGATTTGTAGTGCTGGCATCAAGCCTCAGTGATAACCCTGGAGGCAAAAAAAAAAAAAACATTTCTGCTTATCTCAGGTGTCCTTTTTGTCTTGAGGTGTGTGTTTATGTGTTAGGTGCCTGGGGAAATTGTTCTTTCCAGACTTGTTAAAGTTTCTCTGAGCCTTTCATGGAGCTTTCCTCTTGACCATGCCCACTCTGAGGAGAAAAGACCTGTGAGATTGTCTTCACACTGTCACAAGCTATTCAACTCTGCTGAGTGGTGTTGCTCCTTGGCACTCTAAGAAAACACATCAGAGCCTTTAGTTACCTTGCCTCTGGAACTAGCAGTTGGTCCCACTGTCTTGTCTAAACAAAGCAAAGCAGCCCATTCTGGGTTGTGAAGGCAGGAACTAGAAAGGTGCCTCTGCAGAGGACTATTTCAGGGCTGTCATGTTCAGAGCTGGAGCTGTAGTCATCCCAGGAGCCACTCAGAGTGGAGGGGGTAGGCAACTACTAAGACAGGGACTGGAGTAGGTGGGGTGTCCATGAGTCAAGGTCTTTGGTTTTTTTGTTTTTTAATATTTATTCATTCCCTTTTGTTGTCCTTGTTGTTTTACTGTTGTAGTTACTATTATTGTCGTCGTTGTTGGACAGGACAGAAAGACATGGAGAGAGGAGGGGAAGACAGAGAGGGAGAGAGAAAGATAGACACCTGCAGACCTGCTTCACCGATTGTGGATTGTGAAGCAACTCCTCTGCAGGTGGGGAATCGGGGGCTCAAACCAGAATCCTTCTTTGAAGGGTCTTTCAGGCTTCTTGAAAGCCAGAGGCATAAAAGCTGGTTGAAGCAGTGCCCCCTGAGGAAGTAGTGTTTGACCCACATGGTAATTTGGGAACGAAAGTCTGAATAGTTTTATATAGCCTTTAGGTTCTCAGTTGAATTTTCACTCTCCTGTTTTATCTGTTCAACCTCGTAAAGGATAATAAACACCTACCTGGGAGCAGTGTGGTATTTGGAAGCCCAGCCTCAGATCTCAGCATTCTCAGCCAAGTCTAAGCTGAGTCTTTGCGAAAGAGTTGCAGGGGCAGGTAGGTGGCAACTCGTCATTGGAGCTCTGACTGTTGTGCGGGGACTTCAATAGATAGAACTTTGTTTTTTGTTTATTTGTGTGTTTCTCAAATATTACAGAATAAGGCTTCAGTTGGGGTACCCAGGTAAAGAGCATATTCATGTGTCATTTGCAACCTTTTATCCTCTTTACTCCAGAAATAGGAAAGGTTATTCTTTGGGTATCTGCACTTATTTTTTTTAAATATTCATTTATTCCCTTTTGTTGCCCTTGTTGTTTTATTGTTGTAGTTACTATTATTGTCATTGTTGCATAGGACAGAGAGAAATGGAGAGAGGAGGGGAAGACAGAGAGGGGGAGAGGAAGATTGACATCTGCAGACCTGCTTCATCGTCAGTGAAGCAACGCCCCCACAGGTGGGGAGCCAGGGGCTGGAACCAGTATCCTTAAGCTGGCCCTTGTGCTTTGCGCCACCTGCGCTTAACCCACTGCACTACTGCCGGACTCCCGGGTATCTGCAATTCTTATGTGTAATTTTACACTATGCAGAACCCTTGACAAATCCAGCATCACCAGATCTATTGTATTATGGGACTAGTCAATATTTGTACAGTAATTATATTTACTTGCCATTTTCATTTTTAAGTAAGATTTTTTTTTACCCTGTTCCTCAGCAACTGGGTTCTGTTGAAACAAAGCCAGTTGACAGGAGTTGGATCTATCAGCAGTAAGGCCACTCAGGCTATCTAACATTCTCCCGAATGTTTGTGGTGCTCTCTGCATGTCAGTAGGTGAGATTTCAAACTCTTACTCCAGCTGCCATTACACAGTGCACTTTCCCTTCTTTGCAAAAAACCTTCATTCAGATGAACAAAAACTCAGTGAGCTTTACTTCTTAGGTTTTACTCATAATTGTAAAGTTGTGTTGGGGGGTTGTTGTTAGAAATATAGCTAAGGTGGTTTGGGAGGTTGCACAGTGTGTAGAGCATTGGGCCCTGAAGCATGGAGTTCAGTCCCCAGCAGCACATGTACCAGAATGATGCCTAGTTCTTTCTCTCTCTCCTGCTATCTTTCTCATGAATAAATAAATAAAATCTTTTTTTAAAAAAAATATAGGTAAACAATTTTTCATATTCTTCGAAGAACTCAAACTTGCTCCAGAGATGCTGACATTTTTCACATGTTGTGAGAATCTGATGTAAGGGCCAAGTGATTTCATTTTCCATGATTCAGGAGAGTCCCAGCAGAGGCTTCTGATTTACAGATGGAAAATGAAAATGAAGGGGAGGCAAAGATCAGAGCCTGTTGAATTTAATCCCTTACAGCAGTTTTCTTTCCCCTTTGTTGTAAAGCATTATGACAGTTTGTGCTTGGCAGGGGTGGGGGGGGGGCAGGGTGTGTGTGTGTGTGTGTGTGTGTGTGTGTGTGTGTGTGTGTGTGTATAGTTTTCCCAATCAGAGCAGAAAGATTTGAGAGACACACATTTCCTTTCATAGCCTGCCCTAATCTGAGTTTCCATAAACTGAAGTTGGCTCCTTTTAAACCTTTGCACCTGGTCCTAGTGGTTCTGTTTCCCTGCCCAGTAGAGGAGAGGTCAAGCAATGCTTTAGTCTCAGTAATAATCATCTCCAGTGTATTCTGCTTTCTGCCTTAGCCACCAAGAGGACTAGGGCCAGCTAAGATAGTACCACCATCTACAAAGAGAGGGCAGATCTTGGCATTGTTTTCCTTAATCCTGCTCAACTAGAGCACGACAGGAATGCATTATATAAATTATTCTCTAAAGAGAATGTGCTGGAGTCTAGGTCTCAGTCCAGAAGAAAACAAGAAGTCTATAGCACAGCGGGTTAAGCACAGGTGGCGCAAAGCACAAGGACTAGGTAAGGACCCTGGTTTGAGCCCCCGGCTCCCCACCTGCAGGGGAGTCGCTTCGCAAGCGGTGGAGCAGGTCTGCAGGTGTCTTTCTCTCCCCCTCTCTGTCTTCCCCTCCTCTCTCCATTTCTCTCTGTCCTGTCCAACAACGATGACATCAGTAATGACTACAACAATAAAACAGCAAGGGCAACAAAAGGGAATAAATAAATATTTTTAAAAAAAAAAGCAAACAAAAAAGAAAACAAGAAGTCTACTTGGTTACTGTTTCTGGACCATATAGCAGAAATATAATCTCCTGAAGAGCATCCAATAGCATCTTCCTAGGCTAAAGCTAAATGAGACCAAGAGGACCAAGAATTTCTAAAACCGCCCAGCGCGACAGGAATGGTGGTGTTGGGAGGAGCAACCGAGGGACATTTATTTGCTGCAGCAATTGCTCATTAGTTCATGCAGATGTGGCTGAATAATCCAGGGCCACCTGGCGTTCACAAAGTCCCGGGGGTTGGCTTTTATGGCCTATCTCGGGCCTTCATGCCCCTCATTCCCATGCAGTCCAAAGACTTGTCTTTTTGCCAGCATCTGCCAAGAACGTCAGGTTTCTACTGCCCTTCATTTTTCTTTCTCCTTGTCCCTCCCCACCCCCACTTCTTCACCCAAAGAGGCTAAATCCTTGCCCTTTTCCACCGTACTCCAATTACCACCGACAAAGATCCTGTGCTGAAGTGCTAACTGGGAGATTCCTTTGCTAACCCATGGGGGCCTCTGTAAAGCCAGGGCTTTCACTGCTGGCCACTGCAGCTCTGGCTTTCTTTCCTGTAATTCTATACAAATGGCATTAGCCCTTTAGGAGGCCTTTGTTTGCAGCCACTCAGGCTGCTTTTCATCTGACATGGGTTGCTTGAATTTTAAGTGAAATTTGTTCTGACCAGCCTGGTATTACTTCTTGGAGAGGAAGCACAAACTGGTGATTATAAGTTACTAAATGCAAAAGGGGTGGTTTTGTTGAGAAGGAGAAGGAGAAGGAGAAGGAGAAGGAGAAGGAGAAGGAGAAGGAAAAGAAGGGGAAGAAGAAAGTCTCCCCACCACAAATTAAATGTCTCATTCAATAAGAGCATTAAAAATTAAAATGTGCTCCCATGATTCCAGTTCACTGCACTCAGAATGCATGAGGGAGAACTGATTTCACATCCCCCACCAATGCCCTGAGAAGTTACATTTTTTTTTCTATCTATTTAATGTGAAATTGTTCAGCCTCCCTTGAGGAGTCTATTCTCATTAAAAAAAAAAAGTCACTAGTGGTGTTGTGTGTTCTCTGAATAATATTACTGCTTTTTTTTTCTATTATAACTAAAGTAAAATTTAAATATCCTCATTTTCACACCAATTTGACACTTTGATCAGATAGCCCAATTTATACCCATCAAAGATTTGGAGAATTTGCTGACATTGTGTGTGTGTGTGTGTGTATGTGTGTGTGTGTGAGAGAGAGAGAGAGAGAGAGAGACTGACTGACTGACTATCATAGCTGGTACTGTCTTTCTAGTGTGAAAGTGACCACAGATAGTCTGGGACTGAATGAGTGGCATGACTGTATTCCAATAAAATGCTCTCTACAGACACTAGCAATCTAAATTTCACACAAGAAGCATTCTTTTGGGGGTTGTTTCAAGTCACTTAAAAATGTAAACACCATAGCTCGGAAGACTAAATAAAAACAGGTGGCAAGTTACACAAAAGCAGACACAGGGAAGAATTTGGGTAAGGGTCATAATTTACAACATCATTTTAAACTACAATTCTTTGCACTTCAGTAGATTAAGAAGTCCATTTGGTGGGTTCTTCTCAGTATTTTAAGTGAAAAGAAAATAGAATCTAGTACATCAAATACAGTAAAAGTTAAGTAGTGTATTATAACGCTTTCACTGTGTATATGTGGGGTGTGTATTTGTATTTGTGTGTATGTGGATGGTGTGAAGGTATATGAACTGGATAATTGCTGTTCAGCACCTGCAAAGCATTACACACAGACACACAGACACACACACACACACACACACACACACACACACATTTGTAGCCCCAAAGGGGCAGACTCAGACTCAGTGGAGTGTTCTGTTATTACCTCCCAGCAACAACTTGCTGTGCCATATCTGTAGGTAAAGAGAGATGAAGCCACAAGCAGATATCTATCCTGACAGCATCAGATAGTTTGAATTACTTCCCACTGAATACAAATATCTTGCTGTTATTACCGATTACTTATTTCTAAGACGGTCCAAGAACTAGTCTTTATCTTTCAGTTCATCTGCCTTTCCAAACTCCTTATATTAGGTACTGGATGGGCTATTCAGTCTTTGTCACCAAACAGAAGCATAATCATGTGTGGAAACAGAGCTGATATATTTTAATCTGATTTTTTTTTTAAAAGGAAAAGAAAAAAATTCATAAAATCTAATAGCCTGACAGTGAGTTGAACTGCCAGCCAAAACATGAGGAGGTGGCGGAGGATGACAGGAGATTTTGGATACTGTAATAATTCAGGGTCCACAGAAATACCCCTTGATGACCCACATCCTAAAGAAGGTTTTAGAAACTCCAGAGGCCCCAGGCTGTCCTAGGGCTTTGATTTTGTGTTTTGGCTATCAAACTCAATTGGGCCGAACAGTATTCTGTAAAGTAGCAGAATGATGGGGGAGAGAGTGAAAGACAGACTTTTAGGAAGTTCTAGAATATGCAGTGGGGAGGCTAAAGGAAAGGCAGAGAGCATGGGCATATGTTTGGAGGCTTCACTGAAGAGTGTGAAGCCCCAGTTTTCCCCTAGCAGTTGGCTCCCCAAGAAGGTCCTAGATGTCCCAGACTCAGACAGTCACCATGGGGAACAAAGCTCCAAGACCAACAAGAAGCATCTGACCCAATGGGAAACTCTCCATCTGTTTGCAATTGCCAGAAAGGGCAGCTCTCCACCCTGGCAAAAACCAGAAGAAATGTCATACTTTCTTGTCATTCTGCTCTGATGCTTGTGGCTTTCTTGTTTACCCCAAAGGAGAGCTGTTTGTTTATTCTTCTAAAGGGATAGTGAAAGATTAGCTTCTATTTCCAGGACAATGATGAAGGTTGAGGGAAAGAGTAGAAGGGAAGAGATATCATCAGTTGCTTCCCCACTGAGCAGCTGGAATGGGGAAAACTTTCCATGGTACCAGACTGAAATACTTACAATCCATAAGTGGAACTCTTTTTTTAAGTTCATGAGCATGATTATGTCTCTCTACTTAATTTATTCGTTTCTATTGTAATTCTGTTTTTAATTAAAACACTATGCATTAAATAAGTTTATTCTTGCATCACTGAGAACTGGTTTGTGTATATACTACATGAAGTTTACAACTAATAGTCTACTTCCAGTGTACTGACCCCCCCAGTGCTGACTACTGGAGTCTGTTGGCTTCTAGTCTATAATGGAAGTGACACCAAAGTAAGAGTGTAAAGCATACTGATAAAGCAAATAGTCTTTCCATTCAGACATAGAAATATATTTTCTGTGGACTGAGCAATGACTCTTTTGTAAAGTACTGTCAAGTAAATAGTCATTTTCTGTGTGTTATGGAAGCTTACTCAGTGAGCAATCCATTTGTTTCCTGATACTTAATACGTACTATATGATTATCAAGGCTCAAGAGATGGTCACCTCATCCCAGGCTCCTAGTGCTACCAAGAAAACTGCTGAAGGAGGCTGCAGGTGGATAAGTTTGCAAGAAGCTTATTTCTGAAGTTATAAGAACTAAAAATAAAAAATAATGATGCATACTGATAAGTACATAGCAGATATTTATTCTAATGTGCTTGAAGTTTGAAAATGATTCTTTCATGATGCTTTAGTTTTACCCTTACTAGAAAAAAAATGTTTATGCGTGAATCTTTGTGTCCATATTGGTTTCGTTTTTGTTTTGTTTGACCAGGGCCCTTCCCTGCTTTGCAGGAGACTGTACCTTCGACCTTGGAACCTCAGACATGAAAGTGTTGTGACCATTATGCTGTCTCCCCAGTCCATATTACTTTCATTTTAACCCGCAGTGGACCTCCAAACATTCTAGAATTGTTCTTCATTGCCCAGGAAACTTAGATCCCATGCTGTTTGGTTCTAGAGCTCAGGGTTTGAGTCACAGAGTAGCCTCAGGCACCATTGTTTGTATCCTTTGAACTTTTCAGGAGAGCATTTACTGAACTCATTAAAGGCATCCAGTGGGGTTTCTGCTGTTGTCTTTTCTTATCCCCACTAAGAAAAAGGGAGGAGGGGCATAATAAACATAGTGATGTGGCCAAGTTGAATATTGGGCACACAAGTGTTCTCTATTTCTTTCACACGTTCATTATTATACTTGAAGTACTTCATAATTCAAAAATACAGTAAGTTCAGTTTCCCCATTCTTCTTACTTAGGTGTTCTTGAGACTGTTGACTAAGTGTCTTTATCACAACATTTTAAATCAGATTCTATTATACATCATTCCGTGTCTAGTGGAATCCTGCAAAATGTGACTAGTGAAAGTGAACAAAGGGATTTTCAACTCTATTTAACTTTAAGTTAAAATTTAAATTTAATTGGGGTCAGGTGGCGGCGCACCTGGTTAAGTGCACGTGTTATAGTGCTCAAGGACCTGGGTTCAAGCCCCAAGTCCCCACCTGCAGGGGAGAAGCTTCATGAGTGGTGAAGCAATGTTGTAGGTGTCTCTCTGTCTCTCTCCCTCTCACCCCCTTCCCTGTCAATTTCTGGCTATCTCTAATAAATAAATAAAAATAATTTTAAAAAATAAAAAATAAATATCTTTGTGTGACTACCATATTGAACAGCAGTTCTGGAATAAAAACCTGCAGAAAAAGAATATTCCTCAGTGCTGTCTGACTGGGTTATATATTCTGATTTGTGTACCATTTCTTAACTAAAATTCTCTTATCTGTCTTAGAAATTAGTGAACCAAGTCTACAATTTGTTGGAGGAAATAATACCCTTAAAACTTATAGCATGTGGCTTCCTTTTTCTGCCATTGTGTGCCTGCTAGCTTAGCCTTTTCTGAGTGGAATGTTTTCTTCCTTCTTGAGTGTGTAAGAACGGCTCCCTAGAAGGAACTGGTGTTTGATAATGACTGGTTCTTTAGTATTGAAAACATTTAACTACACCCTAGTCCCTCAGGTCATCAGTCAGTGTCAGTAGGTTTGGAAGCAGATGGACAGTTGAGAGCAGCCCATGGTGCTTAGACAGTTGGCTGTCTGCTGAGTTTAATTGTGTCTTAGCAAACACGAGTGAGCCGTCATTTAACTTACTAAGGGCTGGTCTCATTAATGGTCATGGTGATAAATAGTGCTAGTTTTATTGGAAGAGATGACTAAAAGGAAGTCAGCATGTTTAAATAATGAGACTTTGTCTATGTATCCAGAGAATAGAGTTGTTTGCCTTGTTCTTAAAGGGTCAGCCTGGTGTTTAATATCAAAAGATCTGGATACCATAAACTATGTATTACAAAGTCTGTTTGGTGACCACCCCCTTCGGGCCACCCTGAAAAGTTGGGTTAGACTTGTTTAGACTTTCATAGGAATAAATATGGCAGTGCAGCCAGCTGTGTTTGCTAATCAAGGGACCCAGGCTATGGCTCGAGTTCAAAGATTATTTTAAACTGGAGGTATTTGAGATGCAGGAAGATACTGGGAGACGCTTTCTCCACATTTCCCGTACTTCTTTGATGCAGATCTCTCCCACTAAAAATATAGCTATGGTAAGGGAACAGATCCCACTCACCAGAGATGAGAAGTCACATAAGAATTTAAAATAAGGGAGTCAGTCGGTAGCTCAGCGGGTTAAGCGCGCATGGTGCAAAGCTCAAGGACCAGCATAAGGATCCCAGCCACCAGCGCCCCACCTGCAGAGGAGTCACTTCACAGGCAGTGAAGCAGGTCTGCAGGTGTCTGTCTTTCTCTCCCCCTCTCTGTCTTCCCCTCCTCTCTCCATTTCTCTCTGTCCTATCCAACAACAATGACATCAGTAATAACTACAACAATAAAAAACAACAAGGGCAACAAAAGTGAATAAATAAATACATATTTTTTTAAAAGAATTTAAAATAAACTTCACCTGCCACTCATTGAATGCTCGACTTCTACCATTTATTGTCCTTTCAGGAAATTCTAGTTCCCTCCCCATGATAAGATGGTTTATAAACTTTATATTTTAACTGCTTCTTTGAGCCACTGTGAACCCTCTCACCCAACACTGAACACACCTTTTTCCATAAGCTTTCTCTTTTTCTTGCTAGTCTGTCTTTTAGATTAATTCACAGGTCCCAAGTATTGCACCGTAAAGAACAGAGAAAATTTTTTTGCTGCCCAGCATTAACAAGTGGAGATGTCCTTAGTGTGAAGGTAGCTTAAGGCAGAGAATAAATCCCAGCAATTTTGCAGACATCTCGTAACAGGTTCTCCAGCTTAAATTCCCTGACTCCAGGAAAACTCTGGCTCCCCATGGTTCTGCCCTGCAAGCATCTGATTCTGTGGATCTGAGCAAAGGGCCCCAGGAAAGTCTAAGGCAAGGGGGTCAAGTAAGCCTCATTTTAAGAAATGCTACTTTCCGGGGCTGGGTGGTGGCGCAGCACCTAGTTGAGCTCACAGGTTACAATGCCCAGGGATCCCTTTTCAAGCCCCTGGTCCCCACCTGCAGAGGGAAAGCTTCACAAGTGGTGAAGCAGTGCTGCAGGTGTCTCTTTTCCTCTCCATCTCCTTCTTCTCTCTCGATTTCAAGCTGTCTCTATCCAATAAATAAATAAATAAATAAATAAATAAATAGGGAATCGGGTAGTAGCGCAGCGGGTTAAGCACAGGTGGTGCAAAGCGCAAGGACTGGCATAAGGATCCTGGTTCGAGCCCCCAGCTCCCCACCTGCAGGGGAGTCGATTCACAGTCGGTGAAGCAGGTCTGCAGGTATCTATCTTTCTCTCCCCCTCTGTCTTCCATTCCTCTTTCTATTTCTCTCTGTCCTATCCAACAGCAATGACATCAATAACAACAACAATAATAGCTACAACAATAAAACAACAAGGACAACAAAAGGGAATAAATCAGTATGAAAAAAATACTTCTAAATAAATAAATAAAGCTACTTTCTGGAACCTCTGCATATAAAAAGATGTGGGAGTGACCCAACATGATTTCACTCACTCCCTTAGTATCTATCTAGGAATGTACTTCATTCTAAGTTCAGTTTATTAGCCTAACAGTGATTCTTTTGTAGAAATTTAATTATGTTGAGGAGATAATCGGTCTAATATGGAATTCAGAGTTCCTTTGATAAAATTGGCAACTGGGAAAAAAATGGCACCTGAAACTAAGTTTTCATGGACTTGCCTAATGTATAAACCCTTATTATTTACTTAGAGGAGCCAAATGCTAGTTTAGGAATTACTAGGCTTGGAATCTTCTTAACTCTACAGGGGAAAATTGTTTCCTTTCTTCATGAATCAAAATGTATTTACTCACCTGAGTCCAAAGATTTGCTTATGAAATTAGAGAGATACATGGAAATTCCACTAGTATGCTTAAAAAATAAAATAATAAAACCTTTAAAGAACTCACATTTTTTTATTTTGTATAACACAGACCACTTATTTACCAAACTCAAAGTAGCGAAGATAAAGCATGGCCTGAAATTATTCTTCACTTGTTTTCTTTGCCAAACAAGGCTTTTCTCCCTGCAGAAAAAAACATTGATCATAATAGATGATCAATGAACTTGTCTTATATCTTCTGCTCTTTTGTCTCTTACTCTCCTACAAGCTTTGTAAAAGGCATCCCAGCTGCAACACAAAGGCTGGCCAGAACACTGACCCCAGATCTTTGGGGCTGTTTCCTATGGCAGTATTTACATTTGAATATCACCTAACATAGAAATGATTAAACTGCAAGAGCAGCTTCCTGTCCATAGTGAAGCAATGGAATGACTTTCTCTCTTTTTTCTGCTCTAGACCAGAGAGTGGGAAAAAAGAGAACAAAATGAATCCACCCTAGTTTTCCAGTGAAGTCTGCCTGTTCTTATTAAAATGTTCTCTCAGAACTTTACCTGGAAACAGCCTCCTGTGCCCAGGGGGGGGGGGGGGGGGCGGCTTTTGGAACAAATTCTTTGGAACCAAATAAAATTGTATCTCAGTGGCATAACTTATTGAAGCTCTGAGTTTTTTTTTTTTTTGAATTTGACATTCTCCATCTCAGTTTATTAGGACTGATGCTTTGCCTCAGGCCTAAAATTTGTATTTCTCTTCATAAAAGTACTGTGTTGGGAGTCAGGCGGTAGCGCAGCGGGTTAAGCGCACGTGATGCAAAGCCCAAGGATCAGCGTAAGGATCCCAGTTCAAGCCCCTGGCTCCCCACCTGCAGGGGAGTCACTTCACAGGCGGTGAAGCAGGTCTACAGGTGTCTATCTTTCTCTCCCCCTCTCTGTCTTCCCCTCCTCTCTCCATTTCTCTCTGTCCTAACAGGGCAACAAAAGGGAATATATATATATATATATATATATATATATATATATATGTTTATATATATATATATGCTGTGTCCTGACAAGCTTTCACCCTTAGAACCAAGAACTCATATAGCTATAGAGTCTCTGATCTCATGACAACTTGGCTTGTTGTTGTTTTTTAATGTGGTACCAGGAAGTGGACTGAGACCTCATACATGAACAAAACTGCCAAGTAGCCTTCCCAGCCCCCCTCCCTTTTTAATTCTGTGATAACAACACCTATATCTACATGAGACCTGAAAGATGGTCTCCTGATTGATTCACTGTATCTTTTTTTAAATTTATTTATTTTCCCTTTTGTTGACCTTGTTCATTGTTGTAGTAATTATTGTTGTTGTTATTGATGTCGCCGTTGTTATTGGATAGGACAGAGAGAAATGGAGAGAGGAGGGGAAGACAGAGGGGTGAAGATAGACACCTGCAGATCTGCTTCACCACCTGTGAAGTGACTCCCCTGCAGGTGGGGAGCTGGGGGCTCAAACCAGGATCCTCATGCCAGTCCTTGCACTTTGCGCCAGGTGTGCTTAACCTGCTGCACTACCACCCGACTCCCCGGTTCACTGTATCTTTAGAGAAAGATGAAACAAAGAAAAGACACTACTTTTTTAAAAAAAAAAAACTATAAATATATTAAACCAATATTTTCAACATTTATCTTTTTCCAAATACTAAGTATCCCCTCCAAACTGATCCTATAGAAACCTCAAATAACCTTGGAGAAGTCTCCTGATTCTCTGATTTCAGTCCATTCTGCTGTTATTTGTTCTTAGTTAGCTTTCACTCATTTTCCTTGAGTACTGTGCCATGTTATTTTATAAATTTGCTGTGGCAAGTGTCTCATCCTTTTTCAAAGGAGACATTGAAAATCATTTTCACCTCTATACACAATGGATCTTTTAGAAAGGCCTTTATGTTTTGGTTAGAAATCTGGCTTAGGCAGTTACTGTTCTTATGCAAAAAGCCTTTAACTTTTTCAGGAATTACTTATACCATGGTTACTTGGAACTAAAGGAACATTTTGTTAGAACCTCTGTTTCTGTTTTGCATGGATCCCTTGACCAGTTCTAAAATGGTTGAACTATGTCCCTGAATTATTCTACTGATATGCAAGATATTTTGCCTTCTATTACTGTTTTCCTTAACTCTCATGTCAGTTCTTCCCAGTTAGTGCCTTCTGTCATTTCATGAAAGAGGCAGGAGTATGCTGAGTACCTTTCTACATGACTGGTCCTTGGGGAACAATTTGAAAGCATCTGTTCTTTCCACTGCATTCTTTAGGCTGTACCTCTTGGGTAATACTAGTTTTGTTGGCAAGATTAAGCATGAGGTGGAGGGGTAGATTATTTTGGGTGCAGTTACTTTTAATCTTGTATCTGCATAAGGATATTGTCCTCCAGACAGAGAATCCTAGTCACCTGGAAAGGTGGCTCTCCCCACTGGAGAGATGGGGCCAGAGTTGGAAAACTTGGCTGCCCCTGGGAAGTAACAGGAAGCAACTTCATAGCAAAGCTTCACATGGTCTTTGAAGATCATTCATTCTCTCTCTCTCTCTCTCTCTCTCTCTCTCTCTCTTTCTCTCTCTTCCTCCCTCCCTCCCATTCCCTACCTCCCTTCTTCCCTCCCTCTCCCTTCCTTCCACTCTCCCTCCCCCCCTCTTTCTCTTTATCTTTCTCTTTCACTTTCTCTTTCTCTTTCTCTTTCTCTTCCTCTCCCCCTCTCCCCCCATCAAAGGCCTTTGTACTTGAAACTGAGACATTGAATTGGAGAATGGGCAGGGTGAGGGACATACTGTTTTATTTTTATTGAAAGTGGAGGAGGAGTTTTTTTTTTTTTTTCCTCCAGGGTTATTGCTCAGGCTTTTGGTGCCTGCACCATGAATCCACTGTTCCTGGAAGCTATTTTTTCCCCTTTTTGTTGTCCTTTTTTTTTGTTTTAAATAGTTGTTGTGGTCATTATTATTGTTGTTGTTGTCATTGTTATTGCATAGGACAGAGAGAAATGGAGAGAGGAGGGGAAGACAGAGAGGGGAATGTTGTAACTTTAAGTTAAAAGGAGTTTGGGGAGCTGAGGTGCATAGAAGGATTCACAGCGGGGCACTGAGACTGGGTTTAAACAATACAAGGTGTTATTAGGGTGAAATGGGTAAAAGGCAAAACAAGCAATTATCATCAGGGGTTAAGAGTATGCCAGGTCCATAATGCCTGTGTATAGTTATCAAAAGTTCAGTCCCATAAGATAAACAATTATCAGCTGAGGTATAGGTTGCTCACAGCTGTAGGAATCTTAAAGAGTTTACCTGCTAGCAAAGACGTGTTCAGTTCCCAGGAGAAGTAGCCATGGTGGATACCTGGAGCACTCCACCAAGATGAAGCAGCAGCCATAGAGAGCGACCTGCTGCAAGTCTGTGCTTTTATACATTCCCTTCTCTGTAGCACCTCCTCAGGCTGATGTCATACGTATGCTAATAGTCCCAAACTCCTGTTGGGGTCACAACAGGGGAAGAGAAAGATAAACACCTACAGACCTGCTTCACCACTTGTGAAGTGACCTCCCTGAAGGTGGGGAGCTGGGGGCTCTAACCGGGATTCTTATGCCAGTTCTTGTGCTGTGTGCGCTGTGCGCCATGTGCGCTTAACCCGCTATGCTACCGCCTTACTCCCTTGGTGGTGGGGGGGGGGGGGGTTTAAAGGATGCAAAATCCTGACAAACACAAGGCTGATGGATCTTGGGGGTCCCATTGATGGTGTTGTATCACTTCTTACAGATAAATACTATTTCACTCAGTATATATCACATCTTTCTTCACTCATCCACAGTTGGATACATAGGATGTTTCCAAAGCTTGGTTATCATGAATAATGCTACACAGGTGCAATTATCCCTTCAGATCAGTGTTCTCCTACTCTTTGGATGCATACATATGAGTAGAATTACTTTTTAATTCACTCAGTTCTGCTCTCATGGAATTTGTAGCTCTCCTTTTTTGTGAAATTTTAGTTCAGCAAATCCTTAGGAAGCTCTGACTGATACAGAGAACAGCTGGACATTAAGAAGGATGCAGAGAGGGTCAGGGATATAGCACAGTGGTAGGACACAGGACTTGCATGTGAAGGTTCCCAGATTCAGTCATTAATAGTTAGTGCTGAGTAGTGTTCTGGTCAAAACAAATGAATAAGAGTTAGGCAGTGGTGCACTCAGTTGAGCATCCATGTTAACATGTGTAAAGACCCAAGTTCAAGCTCCTGGTCCCCACCTATAGGGAGAAGACTTCATAAGCCGTGAAGCCGTACTTCAGGTGTTTCTCTTTCTCTCTAGCTCTTCCCCCTTGATTTATGTCTATATCAAAAGAAAAAAAAGGGAAGAAGAAGAAGAACAAACAAACAAACAAAATGAAGGCAGACAGGAGCAGACATGGCTTTCTTTCTGAAAGCCCATGGCTGTGGGGGAGAAAGTATGAGGTACAAGGGGGACTATAGATGAAATTCTAGAATGTGATGATAGGGAGCTCTGAGGTATAGAAAGAGGTTATATTTGACTTGGCAGTTGGAGAGTTGATAGAAGAAGGTGCTAATGGAGACGGGCCCTATGAGATGCATAGGAGTCTGAGCAGACAGTGCCAGAAGGACCCAGGAATTGGGTGGCTGCAGGGTGAGCCTTAGGATCATCAGACTTGGCAGGAACATTAAGTTCTGTGAGGAGAACTGAGCATAAGAAAGGAAACTAGGGAGAAATCAGAGTGCCACGAATGGCAAGCTCAATATTTGGACCTGACATAGCACCTTTAGCTATGCTGAAATATGATAGTTTCTGCTGCTTCAGGGGCAGCAATCAGCAGTATCAGCTGAACTGAGGGAAAAATCCTCCAAGGGAAGCTATTGTAGAGGTCCAGCTGAGAAAGAACAGAGTACGAGGCACAGAGTACGAGGCACAGAGCAGATGATAAAGCAAAACAGCTTGTGGGGACCATTTGCTTAATTGCTGAGTTGGGTAAGATGTCTGTCCCTATGTGTACATTTTTTTAAATTAATTTATTTTATTTATAAAAAGGAAACATTGACAAACCATAGGATAAGAGGGGTACAATTCCACACAATTCCTACCACCAGAATAGCTTTCCTATTCTTTAACCCTCTGGGTCATTGTGGGATGCAGAAGGTGGAAGGTCTGGCTTCTGTAATTGCTTCCCTGCTGAACATAGGCGTTGACTGGTCAATCCATACTCCCAGCCTGCCTCCCTCTTTCCCTCGTAGGGTGGGGCTCTGGGTAAGCAGAGCTCCAAGACACATTGGTAGGGTTGTCTGTTCAGGGAAGTCTGGTTGGCATCATGTTAGCATCTGGAACCTGGTAGCTGAAAAGAGAGTTAACATACAAAGCCAAACAAATTGTTGAACAATCATGAACCTAAAGGCTGGAATAGTGCAGATGAAGAGTTGAGAGGTTCTCCACTTGTAGATAGCTAGCTAGTAAGCATATTTTAGTTATATTCCAAAGGGCCTGTGGCTATACTAGTTTTTTTTTTTCCCCTGAGCCTGAAATCTGATATGCAGGTGGATCCAAGTTATTGTCTGGGGAGATGATGTCATGGCTGGAAAAAGGAGCAGAAAGCTGGATCAGGGAAGAGAGTAGCTCCCTAATATGGGAAAGGGGTATAAATACTGTTGACTGTAAACCCCATCGATTTGATGTGGTCTGGGGCCCATATTCAGCTTAGGAGCCTATGTGACCTCTGCATCCCTGTAGATCTGAGCTCACATTCTATGGTCATAAGTAAGAATGTTCCAAGCTGCCCCAATATCAGGACCCATCTTCCTCAGGTGTATTATAGAGTATGTTGTCCAGCCTCCCTTTGGAGGATGGAACATGCTCTACTGTTGTTGATCCAAGTTGAGGGCAAGGTCCTATGGGGGTCCACAAAGGGGTCTATTTTGTTGTTCCTGATAGAGATGACCAGTAACAATGGAGAGGGATTTATTTGAGGTCTATGCCCATCAGTACATTTTTTAAAAGATTTTATTTATTTATTTATGAGAAAGACAGGAGGAGAGAAAGAACCAGGTATCACTCTGGTACATGTGCTGCCGGGGATTGAACTCAGAATCTCATGCTGGAAAGTTCAATGCTTTATCCACTGCACCACCTCCCAGAGCCACACAGCTGTGAGTACGTGGGGTCACAGAGCACGCCTGTGTGGCAAACTGAAATCTGGCTGTGAAGGAGTTTGGCCTATACACACTGAGGGATTTCTATTAATTGAAGGTTATAAATGTGTTACTCAGCATCTATTTACTGAGCCCATGCTGTGCAGACAGCAAGCCATGGGTGTGATGAACACTCTGTGACCTTTGGAATGCCTCAGATGGGACTTCAAGGCCAAGGTCTTAACACTTTGAGGCTTTACTCCCACATGGAATGAGTCTTTACCACAGCGGGGGCATTTCCCCTAAATTCCCAGGGAGGACTTGGCTGAGAATGAGTGTTCTATAGCGTCAAATACACACACACACACACACACACACACACACACACACACACACACACACACACACACACACACACACACACACCTTATCTGTGTCCCCCAGATGCAGGAAATTGAAAGACAAACACCCAGTGGAAAAAATTCCCTCAGAAATGAGATAGCTGAGCTGGGTCTTAGAATATTTAGGAACCCTCCACTCTGAGGACACACCATTACACTTGAACTTAGGGGGAACCACTTACATGAACATCTTTCTTGAACACCCCTTCTTGGTGGTTGGCCTCATCTGACACTTTGTGTGACTAGCTGATGTTAAGGTGACTATAACACAAAGGACTTTCCCAATTTGGTGGAGGAGAGAGCTCATTTAAACTGCCATGCATCATATCAAGTTTGATTATTGTTTTTATTATAATCTCCTTTTAAAACAAACTCAGAGCAATCCAAGTGACTTGTATCCTCCAGAGGCAATGCAGTAAAACCCAGAGAGCCCCAGGCATGGAAATCATGTCTTGACTTCTGCTACTAGCTAACTCTGTGACCTTTTCCCCTTGAATAGCGTGAACAGGCTTGGTGAGCTTCAGTGGCTGCAGGCTGTCCGCGCCGCAGTCATACCCTGACCGTAGTCATGTTTCATGTGACCTAGATGGTGTTTTTATTTTCTAATTGAACTTAACATCCTTTAAATTGGACAGACCCTGGGTGATTTGCTGTTTCCCCACCCTCACATCAGGTTGACTTCTGCACCTTGCTGGTCTGCCTACCTGATATCTGAAACACCCTGCCTTGGTGGGTGTTCTCTGAGTTTCCTTTTATCAGAAACACATTGAAAGTTGGATTTCTTTGCAGCTCCAGTTCTTTTATATTTCTACCTGCCTTGTCCTTTGAACATTGAAAGCACTGTTTTCCTATTTGGAGGCGGGGCAGGAATTAATCGCATCTAGTAGGAACCTAGTCACCCAACAGCCAGTGAGCCAACAAGTGTTCTAGACTATTATTATTAACTTTATTATTATTAACTTTATTTATTTATTGGATAGAGACAGCCAGAAGAGGGAAGGGGTTGATAGAGAGGGAGAGAGACACCTCTGCAGCCCAACTTCACTATTTGTGAGGCTTTTTCCCTGCAGGTGGGGACCAGGAGCTCAAACCCAGAGCCTCATACATTTTAACATGCACGCTTAACCAGATGCGCCACCATCCGGCCCCCTATTTTTTTTCCAATGCCCAAAATTGAACTCAAGGCCTCATATATGCAAAACATGTGTTCTAGCACTCAGCTGCATCTTTGGTCCTTGTTTTCTTTTTTGTATACCAATGCTGCAGAAGGAAAGCTAATTATGCACTCTCCTGGGAAGACAGCTTAATAGTTATACAAAAAAACCTTCATGTCTGAAGCTCAGAGGTCCCAAGTTCAGTCGCTGGTGAGAACTGAGTAGTGCTTTGGCTCAAAAACAAATAAATAAACAAACAAAGGTGGTGGTTGGGGACCCTCTACTTACAGTGTTCAGGGCACTGGTTTTCAAAAGTGGTCCTCAAACCAGCAGTCCTGTCACCTGGGAATTTGTTAGAAGTACAGTTTCCAGAATCCTTGCTGCAGACCCCCGGAATAGAATCTCCAAAGGCAGAGCCCAAAAATCTGTGCTTTGTTATCACCAAAATGGGAAGATACAGTAGTACCTCCTTCAAAGGACTATTGGGAGGGCCAAATGTTAATGCATTTGTCAAGTGTTCTGTAGTGTTGCTTAAACTTGAGAATCAGGAGAATCATGGCAGAGCTGATCCATGTAGGTGACTGCTATCATCCCCAGTTTCAGGTGGGTCAAGAGATAGGCCTTACGGAGGGTGTTTTCGTCACAGTTCCAGGTAGTGGTGCTGCTGGTCAGATCTACACAAGAGCCATGAGCCAGAGACACTCCCCCATCAGCAATAAGTCATGAAGAAGGACACAGGGGGTGCCTGAGGGGGGGGGGTGCTATATTGTTGGGACTCCAGAGCTTGCTTCCCATGAAAGTCTAATGTATACAACCACTGTCCTGTCTCTCCAGCCTCCTAAAAAGTTGTCTTTTAATGCTCATGCGAAAGAAGATGGGAGGATTAAGAGGAGAGAGGGGAGAATAGGAAGGCCTTATTTAGAAAGATTAAGTTGATTTTTTCCCTATTTAGGAAAACTATACCAAAGGGTAAAAAAAAGTTTTTTTAAGTATTATCTTTACTTAATTTATTGGATAGAGACAGTCAGAAATCAAGAGAGAAGGGTGAGATAGGGTGAGGGACAGAGAGATACCTGTAGCCCTGCTTCACCACTCATAAAGCTTTCTCCCTGCAAGTGAGGACTAGGGGCTTGAACCCCAGGTCCTTGTGAATTGTTACATGTGTATTCAACCAAGTATGCCACCACCCAGGCCTGGGTAAGATGTTTTTACTGTTTCTATGCACTCACTTTAAGGTGTATTTTATTTTTCAGAAACTCAACTCTGGATTTCTTACCAAAATCATAAAATAATGGCTGTATTAATAATGTTGATAATGGGAAATAAAAGTTGGATGCCCTCTGACATTTGAGAAGCTAAATATATGATGTTATGGGGCAAATTCGGAAGGAATTTCTGCTAATGTGTTTGGTCATGATTCTCTGAGGTTTCAAGTCTACAGACCTCTGAGCCCTAGTCTAGTTCGGCAGGTACTATCGGTCAAGTATAGCTCTGATGTAAATTGATAATTATTTCTTTGGGGCTGGCAGTTATAAACCCTGAATGGTAACTTCTAGACTGTGTTCCTGATCCTAAAACTGCCACCAGTCTCCCTCCTGCTCCTTCACTTAAACTTAAAAATATTCAACCTGAAATGCAAGAATTTCGATGAATGAGAGGCTCTTCTGCTAGAAGTCATTTCTCCTTAGATTTGTCAGCTCTTATGAAATAATGTGTGACTAAAATTAGTATGAATTTAAATTCATATGCATGTACTACTGAACATCAGTCATTGTTTTTAAACTGAGACTACTTTTTAAACCAGAAACATTAGTGTTCACTTAAATCCCTATGAATAATTGTATTGTTAATTTTTTTTCAAGTAAAATGATAGAAGCCACTTACATTCTGGAAACAGAACTGGACTTTTAAAAAATAATTGTTATTAATAGTTTGGTACCGACTGTAAGAAAACTGTATATAGTTCCAGACCACACCCATCACCAAAGTTATGTATTCCCAACCCTCCCACCTCCTAAAGATCACCACCATAGTTCTCATAAGTCTTAGTTTGCTTCTGTTTTATTTGGAGTGTGTGTGTGTGTGTGTGTGTGGCAAGTTCATGTAAATCAGATTTCTAGATTCCACATATGAGTGAAACCATTTGGTGATTGTCTTTCATCTGTAATTATTTCACTAAGTATAATCACCTCCACGGAACTGGACTGAATGGCTTCTGTCAGGTAGCAGTTTTAAGTTTAATATTTCCCCTAGTTTTAACAACCTATGAGTATGAAAACCATGGCATAGGCTTCAGTGAGTTCCTGTATGACACAGACTTCTCAGATTCACTGCTTGGTCTTAGTCATGATCACTCTGAATCCACTGTAGGAACTTTAATGAAAGAGGGGCACCAGTCACATGACTGACTTCAACAGGAAGAACCCATTACACAGTTCTTCATTTGGCAGGTATCTGGGTCCCTACTGTGTCCCAGGCAGTGTCTTGGGAGTCTGGGCAGACCAGAGAGCGAAACTAAGGAGACTGTTGTTTTCACAGGACTGAGATGCCCACTGGGCACAGATTAGAGACTGTCCCCATCAGGGAATACATCTGAAGAGAACTTCTGCCTACATCTGAGGGGGGGAGGGCCCCATCGTGGGGACAGGACCTGGCTTTAATTCCTACATTGTTACCTTCTTAGCTATGTAATGGTGGACAAATCAATCACTATGGCATCTAAGTTCCATTGTGCTAAATTAGCATATTTTTTAAATATTTTATCCTATTTATTATTGAATAAAGACAGAGATCGAGAGGGAGGAAGGTAGAGAAGGAGAGAGATACCTGCAGCCCTGCTTTACCACTTACGAAGCATTACCCCTGTGATGGGGACCAGGGGCTTGAACCTGGGTCCTTGTGCATTGTAATGTGAGCACTTAACCACCTGGCCCCTTAAGTGAACATATTTAAAATAATGCCTAAGGATGAGGGAGATAGCATAATGGTTATGCAAAGAGACTCTCATGCCTAAAACTCTAAAATACCAGATTCAATCCCCTGAACCATCATAAGCCAGAGCTCAGCTCTAGTGTAAAAGAATTAATTAATTAATCAATCGATCAATTAATCAATCAATCAACTGAAATAATATCTATGTCATAGGGTTTCTGAGCAGATGAGTTGTATGCCTAAAGAATGCCTACTAACATGTTTGGCCCACAGCAAAGGGAGTAGGTTCTTAGCACTAGATAGATGTACAGCTGTTGATTAAGCCAGCACTTCTGTATTTGAGACTCTGCAGGCCTTCCTCCTTTTCACTGAACTTTTCTTTCTTCCTGGGAAGCAGTTCTGCTCACCCCCAACCACTAGTACACGCACCCTCCTTCCTGTCACACAGCAAGGTGGGCCTGGTAGTGACTAGCCACTTACTCATGACTGCCTTTGCTGGGTACACCAAGTCCTGGCCCTGTGAATGGCCACATTGACACTTCCAGCCAACAGCTGGGATTGGAAGTGTAGGAAATATTTCAGTTTCCATACTTTTCATTTCCTTTCTTGAAATGGAGATGACAGTTCTCATCTGACCACTCCCTTTAAGTAGGCAAGTCCTTAAATAAGAGATCATTTTCCAGGGGGAAGAGAAGATTGGGAACTATGGTAATAGTAGCCTTTTATAGCCATACCCTCAAGTCCTATTGTAATTGTGTTGACAATTGCAGGCCCCTTTACTATAATAAGGAATTGCACAATCCCATGTCCAGAGACCTATTTTGCAGAGTTCCAGGGTCCCTGTGTCCTTGGCCAGGGTAATAGTTAGGAGGAACACATTCACTTCCAGGCCCAGCTTGCTCAATGACAGGAAGCAGGGAAAGTACAGTGGAAAGGGGAGAGACTCACAGGTGTCAGGAGACAGGAGGTCAGTGAGCACATGGACTTTCTTTTGTTTTTATTTGTTTTTTATTTTTGCCTCCAGGGTTATCACTGGGGCTTGCTGCTGGCACTACGAATCCACTGCTCCTGGCAGGCCACATTTTCCCATTTTATTGAATAGGACAGAGAGAAATTGAGAGAAGAGGGGGACACAGAGAGGGAGAGAGAAAGATAAGACACCTGCAGACCTGCTTCACCACTTGTGAAGCGACTCCCCTGCAGGTGAGGAGCTGAGGCTTGAATCCAAAACCTTGAACTCAGTACTAATCCAAAAACTCAGAACTCAGCACTTAATGAGGTGCACCACAGCACATGAACTTTCCTTGGAGTTCTCTCTCTTGCTGTGGAGAGAACAAGGAAGAGCCCCAAGTGGCTCAAGGACTGTTTGTGGTGGGGTGGGGGTGGGGGGACTCAGTAGTCTTCAGGTTGGCATCCATGGTCCTGAGACTAAGCCAGAGACTATGAAAGAAAGCATTTATAAAGAAAGGACGGTGACATTGCCAACCCTCACTGTCCCAGGTGAAGTGGGAAGAGCTGCCCCCCAGACAGGGCCTCCTTCCCTTTGGCTGATGTCCATGTCCCAGCTGTTTGATGACAGAGGGGTATCAGGAGAGGATGGGGGGGGGGGGCTTTGTTTGAAAAGATGGGATTTTTGCAAATGGCGCAATTTCTGTCTTTTTCATAACTGAGTAACATTCCATTGTGTAAATGATGTAATTATTACAGATGTTGGATTACTAATGTTGTACCAGCTGAAATTTATATATTTACTATCAACCAGCATTGCCTGATTTTAAAGGAAGTTTGGAGATTGGCCTCTTGTGTGACATGTATGCCTGGCTTGATCCCATCGGCATGTTTGGGCATGGTAGCCGAGCCAGTCAGCACCCTGGATTTCATGGATTTATGTTCCTAGTGTCTGAATGCAATTTGGGAGAATGTTGTCCATTCCTCTGCCTCTGCTACCAATGGCGAGGGATAGAGATTCATCCTGGACAGATGTGTCTTGCTTCCCATTGGAACCAGGGGGAACTGCCAGCATATCCTTTTCCCATAAAAGTCTTTTGAGGTAGAATCTGCATAGAAATCATGCTTAAATCTGTGTGAACTTTTTGGAAGGAAAGTGTTTTTTTGTTTTTTTTGTTTTTTTTTTTTCCTAACTGGTAGTCAGTAAAGATTTGTTGCCAGTTTTACTATTTTTTTGATTTTTTATTTATTTTCCCTTTTGTTGTCCTTGTTGTTTTTATTGTTGTTGTAGTTATTATTGTTGTTGTTAATGATGTTGTCATTGTTAGATAGGACAAAGAGAAATGGAGAGAGGAGGGGAAGACAGAGAGGGGGAGAGAAAGATAGACACCTGCAGACCTGCTTCACCACCTGTGAAGCAATTCCCCTGCAGGTGGGGAGCCGGGGGCTCGAACCAGGATGCTTATGCTGGTCCTTGCGCTTTGCGCCACATGCGCTTAACCCACTGCACTACCACCCAACTCCCGGGAGGAAAGTGTTTTTATCAGCACTTTTCCCCTGCCTACATTACTCTGTGCTGCATTCCTTGGAATCTCCTGTGTGAATTGGGAAAGGGGTTTGGAGTAAGCTGCAGGCTAAAATGCAAGAAAAGGTGATAAGAGGAAAAGAGGGTCTCGTCCACTCTGCCACAATACACATCACCTCCACAAGGACAAAGGTCCTGACTCCTGATAGTCCCTTTATTCCACATAGCTGGCCAGCATTCCTGCACTAGGAGGAGTCCAATCTTTCAGGACTCACACACTATATCGTTATAGTCAGTTCTGACCACATTTTGCCTAAAACACAGTAGGTTGGGCCTCACATAGAAACACTTAATTTACTAGAATAAGTCTCAGCAACACACACACACACACCCACAACCTCACTGAGGTGGCCTGTGGTCTGGCCGGCAGGAAGCAGGAAGCTTCTCTGGCAGTTAGATGCATGCTAGTGCATGGTAGGAGATTACTGTCCACTCCATAGACCAGGAAACAGGAGCACAAAGAAGTGGCGTGAGTTCACCCACCTGCAGGATCTTGGCAGGAAGGAATTCCCTCCCCATTTCCCCTGAGGTCTGCTGTAGTCTGGGCCTTAGCTTCTCACATCCGTAGGAACCATCCCTTCTACTCTGGTTAAAATATTTTGTCTGCTTCATGTATTCCTCCTCTGTGTCTAGTCAGCTCTAATCCAGAAAGACTTATTTTCCAAAAGCTAGGAACATAATATAGCCTAAGAATACAGAAACTTCTCCCTACCTTGTGCAAGCATAGCACAGTTTCAAATATGTGTATTTAGAACATATAGGAAAGAGTAAGAATTGTGTTTAATTCACTTACTGATTATAGGAGGATAGGACATGAATTTTTAAGACAGGTTCCAAAAGGTGTTTTTGGTTCTTTCTTTCCTTTTTTTCCCCTTTCTTTTTTAAAATTTAAATAATTATAATCCCCTAATCCAGTAAACAGGTCAGTATGTTGCCAAGGTGGAGGTGAGGAGGCAGGAAGAAAATGTTCAAACTTGGTTTGCAGACTTTTATTCCTGGCAATCAAAGACTTTAGATATTAAAGCAGGTATAAGTTCTGCCAGCTAACTAAGCCAGTGCGAACTGTTTTCCTTTTACCTCAAACTGTCCTGAAAACCTCACTGTAACTCACTATGTAGAATCTGGTTCTTTTTCTTTTTTTTTTAAGTAGAGACAGAAATTGGATGGGAGGGAGAGGGAGGGAGAGAGAGACCTGTATTACTGCTTCAACACTCATGAAACTTCACTTCTATAGACTGGGAGTTTGAACCCAGGTCCATGTACATGGTAACATATGAACTCTTCCAGGTGCAACACCGCCTGACCTGAGTCTGGTTCTTGTCCAGCACAGCTATACACCCTCCCCAGGGGCCTCAGGCTGCAGGTGTCTATAGTTTATATATATAGATCTATGTGTACATGTTTATGTGTGTATATTTCATATATGTATATATATGAAAAATAATTCTAAAACTATGCCTTGACTTTGAATACAAGCAAAACAGTGGACTTTTAAAATCCATCAGATTGAACATGGGACACAGAGGCTTCAGGTTGAAGCCAGAGGAAGTCACCCCTCCTACTCTAGCTTGGGGATTATCAAGACTGAGGTTACTGGAGGGGGGATTGCATAATCACAGAATTTTCTAGAAAAGTACCATCTTTCTTTGTAGAAGTCACCTGGCTTTTAGATTCCACTTATGCCACCAGCCAAGGTGCTAGATTCCCCCTAAGTGTCCTGTTCCTAGTTAGCAGTATTTGCAAATTCTGAGGTCACAGTGGAGCTGGAATTGTGTGGTGAGCTACCTCCTCGATTTTGGGACACCCACACCCTCCAAACCCTTCATGCATACCGAGTGGCTTGGGCCAACTAGTTCTGTCCCAGTATTACCACTTACAAGGAGCAGTGTTTGAAATGGGGTCCATCTGCACATCCAGCCTCAGAGCAGCCAGCTTTCTATAGGAGTGCATTTCCCAGCTGGACAGGAGAGCTGCTTATTGCAGATTCACCCTCAGATCCCTCGTGGAACAGTACCCCATCTCCTAATGCTTCTACTGTCAAAACAAAGATAAAAACCATAGTGGTGTTTTCTTCTTATTGCAAAATTTACAAAATCCTTTCTGAATGCTGAACGTAATTCTTCCATCTGGCCCCTAGACCCTTTCGCTTTCTTGGTTATACTCTCTACCCCAGTTCAAGAGGATGTCTGCATGGCACACCTTTGCCAGTTCTTAATAGTTCTTGGTGCCACTTTATCTCTAACCTAGGAGCAGAATCATGCCTGATACCCTGCCAAGTTCTGCCTTTACTGACCCTTGAGCTGAGCAGCGCCCTCTTGAGGCTGAGGAGTCAGCCCAGGCTGTCTGGGAGCAAGCTTAGTGGTCACAATTAAGGAGACAATGTCAGTTCCTACTGGCACCATCATAGAACTGCCACAAAGATGGGCAAACACCTTCTGAGATGGGGTGTCATGGTGGAGAAAGGGGGTTCTATGTGACTCTGGGTGCATACAGCCCAACCTCTGTATCAGGACTCAACCAGAGAAACAGAACTAGGGGGAGGTCATTTGAAGAAATTTTCTGCTAGGAAATGGCTTACATGATTGTGGGACAGGCAAGTCTGTAATCTACAGAACAGCTAGAAGGGTAGGTTGGGACCTAGGCTTGAGGTGAAGCGGCCATCCACAAGTGGAATGCTTTCTCTTTTCAAGGATGCCTCATCTGCTTTTAATGTTCAACAACTTGCAAGGGACACTGCGGCACCCTCGTTGGTTATCTGAGATGCTCCCTTGAAGTCAGCTGCACCTCTGTAGAATATTGTAATCATAGCACCTAGTAACTATTGATTGGTGCCAAGGGTGTTGTAATACTGAACTGATGCTCAAACCCTCCTTCTGAGGGGTTGTGACCTCCAGGCTTTGGCCTTCCCTGGACTTCTCCCTCCATCACCTGAGATGACTCATCTGGGCATCATAGCTTTCTTTTCCTCCAGAAAATGAAAGCATCTGAAAATCTTCCCAGAGACATATCCACCTAAAAGATCTCAGACTCCAAAACCACATTTCCAACAGAACTCACAGAGATGTCTTGGGACTCTCCTACCCCTTCGTGATTGGGCGGTGGTTGAGGTTTCTATTTACTTATGAGCCAAATGTCCTTGTTCCATTCGAATCACATGCTACTTAGTTCTCATAATCTGCACCAACAATTGCTTTTTGACAATGTACAATCCAACTAGAAGAATAGCTTTTAAGCCTTTCCCACTAAAGGGTTAGGAGGAAAGTCATTTTAACAATGAGAATTTTATAATCACTTGATTGTTGTTGGTCTGAAAAAAATCTCCATGAAACAAGATACGTGGACAAGAAAGAATATAGGCAGCTATTAAGGTTATTTTTTCTGTCAGTCTTTTATATTTATTTATTTATTATCAGATAGAGAGAAATTGAGAGGGGGGAGACGTAAAAAGACAGAGAGACACCTGCAGCCCAGCTTCACCATTCGTACAGCTTTCCCCTGCAGATGGGGACCAGGCCTTGATCCTGGGTCCTCATGTACTATAATGTGCCCACTTAATAAGGTGCACTACCACCTGTCTCCCTTTGTTAGTCTTTTAAAACGAGCTTCAGTCCTAACCTGAAATTCACCAGACTGAGTGAATAATATAGATCATATACAAAAGTGTGAGTGGGCCATGATATATAGGATAACAATAAATGTATAGGTATATGTGTGTACAGACACACATATATGTTTATGTGTAATGCACAGAGAACACAGTGTGTATGTCACATGTATGGTAATATTATATAGGCTGACATACAGAGTTTATCATATTCAGGCACTCTACTGAATGTTCCAAATAGTCCATTTTGCAGATGATTTGCATAGAACACATGTTTAACAGGGCACAAACTTAGAAGTGCCAAGGACAGGATTGGAGCACAAGTCACCAGGATTTTAGCCATAATAATAAAAGTTCAGCCTGTTGGCCAATTTGACATATTTCTGGGTGACAAATCTCCAATGTACCACCTGAAATGAGAGTGTTGTGACTCTTCTTTGTTTAACATGACAGAGGCTTGGGGAGAGAGGTGTTGCCCAAAAGTTCAAAACTACTAAGATAACTTGGACTGACTCCACTGGCAATGAAAGAGACTCTGACAAGTGAACACAGCTCTTAGCTGGGCCATTCTCACTGCTGTGTCCAGCTGACCAGAGCAGTGGATGCCTATCTGTGAGCGACCTGGTTTTATGCAAGAGCTGGGTCCTGAGGGATGGAGTACAGACATCAGGAAACAAGTTTCCCCAGGCAGGTGACTAGTAGCAGGTCCAGGGTGAATGAAGTACTTGCAGGGGCCAGAGCTACTCCTGTGTGGTAGGAAGTTCTCCCTGCAGCCTCTCCCCCCTCCCACCAGATGCGGAAACTTGAGGCTCTAGTGTAGTGATGTACCTCTTCCTCTCTTTCACTTCAGAAAAACTGACTTCTCATCCTCCAGAATGCACCTGTGATTAATGGTAGGTCTAAAGTGCCTGTGGTTCTTTGATAATTGCTTTCAAAAAAAAAAAAATCATTATAGCCACCTTCAGAAGAACATAGTTGGATTCAGGTACTTTGGAAAGAATTTCTGGTGAGTCAAAGCCAAAAGGTCATCATCATCTGCAAGTGAGACATCTGCAAGAAATGAGTCTCTGAGTCCTGATGTCACATGGTTGTGTTTTTCCATTGCCCCTAAAGGAATGCTAAAGCACTTTCAATCTACCCAGTTACTCGCTTTGCTTTTACCTGAGCAGAGAAAATAACATTTCCACTGAAATGTCTAGTAAAAACAAAGAAAAAGAGAGGGCAGAGAATGCATTTGCCTGTCCAGCTGTCATCATAGCTGTGTATCTGGGAGGCAGAAACATTTCTTCAAGTATAGTTGATGCTGGGGGGGGGGGGGAGACAAGCATAGGGGGTGGGTATAGTTGCCAGTACTTCCTAGTGAGTCATCTGGGCATTGAGTTAAAATGCAGATGTTGATGCAGAAGTTTGTGTGGGGCCCAGGTATCTGCATTTCGAGCTCCACCCCAGGCAATGTAAACACTTCAGGGCAGGTGGTGAGAAGCTAGCGGATTGTCAGACCACACTTGGGATGGGCCCAAGAGAAACCCTGCAGTAGAAAGACCTGAGGATTTCATCATTGCCATGTGGGCAGGAATGCTAATTTGTGCACCATCACAGCATCTCATTTCTAGCCAGAAGACACTGAGAAGTCAGACTCTGGAGCCATTTACCTGGCAAGGGACACCTTTCTTTTGTCTGCCATAAACCTCAACCTCAGTTTGGAAAGCTATCCCATGATCCTTTGTGTGAGATCACAAATGTGTAGAGAGTGTGTGGGATTAGACGTCCCAATGGGGGAATGTGGCTTCAAAAAAAAAGAAAAAGTGCTTGCAGATATTTTCATTCTTATTATTTTATAAAATGAAAGAGAAAGGTGGTAGGAGGAAACCACGGCAAAATGTAATGTGGGTGATAAAACCATTAATGTGAGATTATTGTTTGTTTGAACATTTTTCTCTCTGACTTTGCTGAAAGGTTACCTGGGTGGCCAAACACTAAATTTTCTCATCTGCAATTAGCTGGCACTGAGCGTCAGAACCCTGAAGTTACCCTGGCTAATGCCAAGTCCGGGTTTCCATAGCAGCAAATCTGCTGCTCCTGCTTAGTAAGTGAAAACTGGAACCTACACCTATTAGTCTTTTCTAAAAAAAAAAGACCCTGACCTCCAGTTTTTTTAACAAGCAGAAATGCCAGCTCTTGGAATGAATACCTAAACCCTGTCAGGGAGGAATTTTTTCGTGAACCTGGCCACTGCGTTGAGAGGTGCCACATCACAGCAAATGGCTTGGCATGGGGGTGTGTGGGGAAGTTGGAACTGTTTACTCTTTTCCTAATTCAATGGCCGAAAGTTCTTTATAAGCGATATTCAGTAAGGGTTGGTTCCTGCCTCACCCCCCAATTACTGTGATGACAATCTGGAGCTGAGCAGGAATGGAAATTCTGATGACTTTGTGATGTTGTTCCTGCAGATGAGCTAGTGTAAGTATTGGTTGGCATAGTGCCCTATCGTTGTTGGATCTGATGCTGGTCTTGTCTCCATGTGTTCTCCCTCTAATCTGCTCCCCATCTTACTGACTTTCAACCTCCTCCCTCTGCTCTCGTCTCTAGACACCTAACAGATGGGCTGAAGCAATTGATCTACAGTTTTCAGATACAGAGGCACGAAAAGTATTTTCACCTGATTGTCTATTCAATATATTCTTCTGTTTAAAAAAAAAAAAAAGAAAGAAAAGAAAAGAAACCACTCAGGGAAAAAAAAAAGACAAGCAAACCTTAGAGAATACTTTCTTCTTCTTCTAGCGTTTGCCCTTCTTCCGTAGCCAGTCAACAGCGTCAGGTTGAGCCTGGTTTAGTTTCGAGACCTCCTTTGAATCTGGAGAGGTGGCAGTTGTTGACTATGTGGGACATAGTCTGTCTGTAGCCGCAGGGGCAGTTCGGGTCGTCTCTGGCTCCCCAGCGATGGAACATAGCGGCGCACTGGCCATGGCCTGTTCTATAGCGATTGAGGAGGGTCCAATCATAACGTGCTAGGTCAAAGCCGGGTTGACACTTGCAGGGGTCTGTGATGAGGTGTTTGTTCTTTACCTCAGCTGACTGCCAACTCTGTTTCCAAGAGTCTGGAACAGAGAAGTTCAGTGTAGGTGTAGGGGACCAGATTGGGTGACGAGACGTCAAGCGTTGGACAGGGTGGGCGAAGATATCTGCGGATGATGCCGCATCCCGACAAATATCTGGCGGGGCGATGTTGCTAAGAACTGGCAGCCATGGAACCGGGGTGGAACAATTATCCTCATGGAGGAATATAATTTGGAATCGACCAAGTGGACATGGGGGCTACGGAACCATACTGGGGCACAGTATTCTGCAGTGGAATAGCATAATGCCAGAGATGATGATCGTAGTGTGGAAGCGCTCGCGCCCCATGAGGAGCTGGCCAGTCTTGCAATGATGTGATTCCTCGCGCCCACCTTTGCTGCAGTTTTTATGAGATGTTCATGAAATGACAGAGTGCGATAGAGAGTAACGCCAAGATAGACTGGCTGGGCTTCATGCCGGATTCTCGTATCGCCAAGCTGCACATTAAGCTCACGCGAGGCCGAGGCATGGTGTAGATGGAAAACAGATGATACCATTTTTGCAGTGCTAGGGATTAGTCGCCATTTTTTACAGTAATCAGATATCAGAGACATGTCTTTCGTGAGTGTTTCCTTGAGGATGTCGAACTTGGATGCCTGAGTTGCACAGCAGATGTCATCGGCATAGATGAACTTCCTTGAAGAAGTTTCTGGGAGGTCATTGATGTAAATATTAAATAGCGTAGGAGCCAGAACAGAGCCCTGGGGGAGGCCACTTGAGACAAGTCTCCATCTGCTAGACTTGTCACCCAGATGCACCCAGAATCTTCTGTTTTGGAGAAGAAACAATATAGTGTTGGCCACCCATGGAGGCAGGCATCTTGAGATCTTGACTAGGACACCACGGTGCCAGACCGTGTCATAGGCTGCTGTGAGATCAACAAAGACAGCACCCGTCTTTAAATTCTTCTGGAATCCATTTTCAATGTAAGTTGAGAGGGCCAGGGCTTGTTCGCAGGTAGATCTTCCTGGGCAGAAACCAGCTTGGGCGGGTGATAGGAATTTCTCTGTAAGAGGAGAAATACTAGGAATATATCACGGGGGTGAGAGGGGACAGACCATAAACGAGTGTGCGTGTTCTATAAGGGCAAACAATATACGAAGCCTAGTCATATCTTCTAGTCCTGAGAGTCTCTATTGCAGAAATTCACATGTCAAGTCTGTAGTGGTTTTCACTTGGACAATACTGTCAGTAGTTTGATGACCATCTTTTTTGAACTCAAGGTCAGATTGAGAACTTAGGTTCTTGCAAACATGAGGGACCATGGTGTCTTTTATATTATTATTATTATCTTTATTTATTTACTGGATAGAGACAGCCAGAAGTCAAGAGGAAAGGAGAGAGAGAGAGGGAAAGAGAAAGAGAGACACCTGCAGCCCTGCTTCACCACTTGCAAAGCTTTCCTTCTGCAGGTGGGGACTAGGGGCTCAAACCTAGGTCCTTGAGCATTGTAACATGTGCACTCAACTAGGTGCGCCACCACCCAGCCCCCATGGTGTCCTTTTTAAAGAATTTTATTTATTTATTATTGGATAGAGACAGAAATTGAGAGGAGACTGGGGAGATAGAGAGGGGGAGAGAGAGAGACACCTGCAGCACTGCTTCTCCATTTGTGAAGCTTCTCCCTTGCAGGTGGGGACCAGGAGCTTGAACCTGGGTCTCTGTGTACTGTAAAGTGTGCACTTAACCAGGTACACCACTGCCTGGGCCCTCATGGTGTCCTCCCATTGAACAGACATTTATGAAAAGCAGATCCTGGTTTCGTTTTGGAAGATAAATCAGACACACGCCTGCCAGAGAAGCCATCTCTCTGATAGCTATAGAGACAAGCATACAGGACACACACATGTCACAGTGCACCGTAGAATTTCAGTATAACACACAGAGTAACTTCTGGTGTGTTGAACATTACTGAGTCTGCTTTGTTGTTTAGATTTGATTCTCAGTGGGGCTAAGTCTGCGTTGGTGCCAGTGGAAATAGATTGCCTACAACTTGGTATTCCAGGAGCACTGGAGGACCAGAATGTGTGGGTGGGAGGGAGCAGACCTTCTTGTGTCCTGCCCAGAGGTTGAGCAGTTCCCCTCAGAGAACATGATGAGTGCAAGGAACTAAGATGACCATGAGAAAAAAAACGCACTCTCCAGTCTGCTCTGTGACAGCGTTCAGTCCCCATAAAAAATAGTGTTTCCTAGCTTCAGGATCAGGCCATGTTGAATGACACTGTCATTTGGTCACCAACTTGCTCTGTGACCTTGAGCTCAGGGGCTTCAGCTCCCTTACCTGCAAAAGCGAGGTTCTCAGCTTTGATGTACCATGTAGGGCTCTGTCAGAACCACCAGCTAGTGAAAGCCAGTGTGCAGTGTTTAGGTAAGAAGGTAATCGGTACCTCCCTACCCACCCTCCTGCAGCCATGGGGCCAGGCACTCATGTCTTTCTACCCCTTTTGTGTTCCAGGGATAGAACTATGCCCACCTGGAAAACGGTTCATGATCACGATGGTGGCTAGCTTCGTGGCCATGGTGGGCCAGTTCCTCATGCCCGGGCTGGCTGCCCTCTGCCGGGACTGGCAGGTCCTGCAGGCCCTCATCATCTGCCCCTTCCTGCTCATGCTGCTCTACTGGTCGTGAGTATCAAACCCCAGAGTCTCTTCGTTTCCAAATGTCCCCCCTGCTTTCAGCTCAGGAAGGAGTTCTCCTTTCATAAGAAAAAGTGTATGTTTCAAACTTTGGGGAAATTCTCAAACATACATAAAAGTAGGGGCTGTGGAGATGGTTCGGTGGATAATGCAGATGCCTTGCATGTATGAGGGTCTAGGTTCAAGCTCTGTAATATACAGAAATAGAGCCATCCTTTGGCCTCTCTACACATGCGTGCATACATGCATGTAAACATACAAAATTTAAAAAATTACATGCACGAAAGTAGACAGAAGAATGGACCAACTCCCCGGGGTTCAGTAATCCACCTTCCTTCCTTGGTGCAGTTGGATACTTCACCTGCCTGCTGAGTTACTTAGGTGAGACTTCTGTAAATGGACTTGTAAAAAAGTTCTTGTGCTGGGAGGGGAAATAGAAAGAGTGTCCAGTGGGGGGTCAGGTAGTAGCACAGCGGGTTAAGCGTACATGGTGCAAAGCTCAAGGACTGGCGTAAGGATCCAAGTTCAAGCCCCTGACTCCGACTCCCCACCTGCGGGGGGGGGGGGGGGCTGTTTCACAGGCGGTGAAGCAGGTCTGCAGGTGTCTATCTTTCTCTCCCTTTCTCTGTCTTCCCCTCTTCTCTCCATTTCTCTCTGTCCTATCCAAAAAGAAAGAAAGAAAGAAAGAAAGAAAGCGTGCCCAAGAAGTGATTTTTAAAAGCCCATCTCCTCTGAGACAAATTTTAGCTCACGGGCTAAGTCTTATTCCTTGTCTAGTTTTTTATAACTAGGTTTTGTTGGCACAGTACCAAGTTCACACTGTCTGAGGCCATCTTCTTGCCAATTATGTGTATCTTTTAGCTTGACTGTCACTGACTTTAGGAGAAAAAAACACTAATGACTGTGACTGGGTGGCTCAATATTTTCTTAACTGCCCCTGGAGAATTAATGTTTAGCCAAGGTTGAAATTCATAGTCTTGCATAGATGTTTAGGGGGAAAATTAATGACCCTTCTTGGGGGCCAGGGGGGAGATTGTCTACCTCCATTATAATTAAATATTTTCTGTTTTTCCCTTGCTTCTCATTCCCTCTCCATGTTCATACCCTCACATCGTGCATGCATAAGTATGAGACCCTCTGGTGTATACTGTATTTCTCTTGAGTCACTAGTGAAAACCCAAGTTTCTGGCAGGAAATTCACCATTGTGTCTTGGCTTTAAGTGACTGAAGACAACAGCGGGTAATTAATTGGGCTTTCTTTTTCTAAGGTGCCAGAGAGAGAAGGCCACATCTCCCTTTGAACTACCCAGTGCCAAGCCCCTACCACCACCGGGCAGTACCTCCCCCAGCAGAAAGCAAAGGAGCTAAGTGCAGCTGTACTTTCCTCAAGAGTCAGATTCTTGCTCAATGTATTTTAAGAGCCTCGAGGCAGCAGGGAACCAGATGAGAAAAAAAACCACCTGCCAGGACACCCCTTAGTAGCCACAGCTGCCAAAACTGCTCCTATCCCTGCTGGGGGACTCATACACCCCTCCTGGGGTCTCTCCTGTCTCAAGACATCCTGCTCTCCCAGGAGGGTCTGAGAGGCAAAGAATGAAATTGCTTCCCCAAAGCAGGATGGAGTGGGCAGCAGCTCCTTTATCTTCTAAGGAAGCCCTTCCTGTCCCTTCTCTTGCTTGTTTTAGAGTCCAGTGGTATTTATTTATTTAGCAAATGCTTAGACTGTGTTCATGCAAGACACAAATGCAAGCACTGTACAAACCGTGACTCCTCAGGTTCTTGTGTGTCATCACTGACCCATGTACAGATGACAAAACCAAGCTGCAGCTGGCACTTGTTCCTCATCACCCCAGAAGCTTGCCCTTGTGGGGTGCAGGCAGCCCAGCTACCGTGGCAGATCTTCTATGCAGCTATACATCCTTTCACTCACCCAGTGCCCAGGGGCACCGACCTGTCCTATCTGTTAACCTCAGGAGGGTGTTCCCCTTCAATTAGAGTTATCCCCAGTCTTTGTGGTTCAACCATGCTCTCCCCACTACCACCACCACTAGGTAGGAGGGCCCTACTGAAAGAAACACAAAAGGACTTCCTGTATCAGGCTGGGGGCATGGTCCAGGTGGGAAAGGACTGGAGGTCCTATTTATCTTTTATTATTATGTTTTCTAAACATATTGGTGATTAGTGATAGGCACAGTATGATAATCACTTATTTATACATTATACAGACTATTAAAAAGTCTGAGGTGTTATCTTACAATATTGTTAATCATTAATAAAAAATAGAGAACATCTTTGAGGGGCCAGACAGTGGTGCACCTGGTTAAGTACATACATTACAGTGTGTAAGGAGCCAGATTCAAACCCCTGGTCCTCACTTGCAGGGGCAGAGGTTCACAAGTGGTAAAGCAGGGCTGCTGGTGTTTCTCTGTCTCTCCATCTCCCCCTTCCATCTCAATTTCTCTGTCTTTACCCAATAATACATAAATAAAGTCTTTGAAACACAGGAATATGAAAACAAAACTTTATAGTGAAAAGGGCCTCCAGGGTATTTGTATAAGTAAAAAGATGTTTAGGATCGATTGCTCACTCCATAGAGTACATTCTCAGCTGTGCATGGGGCCCTGGGTTTAAGCGCCAGCACCACATACAGGTACCAAGTCTACCACCAGAGGTGCTTTGTGGAGGGTGGAGCCGTGCTGGGTTTGTCTCCTTTGTCTCTGTCTTTCTGTCCTCTCACTCTAGATTAATTGGTTCAGGAAGGCCACGGAATGGTGTTATGGTTCGTGGACAAGGGCTTGAGTTCACCCCCTGATGCTGCACTTAAAAAGAAGAAAAGTGTATGTAGATTAACAAATAGACAGGCAGTTATACCCAGACTTTGAATCTGGTGCTGGTAGCTTGGGCACTGCAGTCTGGGGTTTACAGCTCTTCCCACAGATATTAACTATTATGATCCTCATGACTATTTTCAAATTTTACATGATTGTCTAAGCTAGCTTGATACATGACTGATAAGTGTGTGTAAATATTAGCTGCCATTTTTACTCTTATGCATCACATGGCTCTTACCAGATACTGAAGTAGAAGGGGCCAGCTAATGAAATTGGGGTGGTCCCCCTTTGACATGGGCTTTGGAAGGCTCCGTAATAATCATAGTCTGTGAGGAACATCAAAAATGCCTCTCCATTTATTACCTTCCCTCTACAGCTGCTACCTGCTGCAGCATCCTCCTGTCATGGAAGGGGCAGACAGAATGACTGTGGAGACAGGGAATAAGCACTGCTCCAGCTAATCACACCCAGGTGTTACAAGCAAACACTGCAAAGCCATTTCCCCTCCTTAGTGAGTAAGTGTTGATCAGATGTGCCCAGGGTGCACAGCAGCGTCCCAAGTACTTTGGGATGCTCTAACAGTGGATACGGGAGCACGGGGCTGGAGACACTTCATCAGGTAGAGTGCTTGCATTGCTGTGCCTGCATCCCTGGTTTGACCCCCAGCACCACATGGAAAGTGCTGTGGCAACAGAGGAAGCTTCATTACTCTAGTGTCTCTTCTCCCACCCGCACCACCCCCACTGCTCTCTGTCTCTGCCTCTCTTTTATAAAGTTGTTTACTTTTTCTTTTTAAAATACTTTTATTTACTTACTACTGGATAGAGACAGAGAGAAATTGAGAGGGGACAGGGACATAGAAAGGGAAAGAGACAGAAAGAAACCTGCAGCTCTGGTTCTCCACTTGTGAAGCTTTCCCCTTGCAAGTAGGGACCAGGGGCTTGAACCTGTGTCCTTGCACACTGCAATGTGTGCACTTAACCAGGTGCACCACCACCTGGTCCCAGGTATTCCCTCTCTCTCTCTGTGTGTGTCTCTCTATTTGAACAAGTGGCCCAGAGCAATAAAAATCACATGTGCAGGACTCTGGGTCATTACACACACACACACACACACACACACACACACACACACACACACAGAGAGAGACATTAAAAAGGACCCTAAACCAGACTGCCATGCAGAATTATTGACATACAGTCTCATGGATTAGGGGCCATTGGAGAGACTGGCAGGAAGGAATCTTTTGCTTCAGATAGTCGGATGAATCAACAGGTACCCTCCAAACACACCCAGAAAGAAATAGGGAGACTATTAAATTAATCAAACATATGAACACAGTAAGCTGTAGTGCAAGAGTGGGACATCCTAGGGCCATATCAAGGACAGCTTCTTAGGAGTGGACACACAGAAGGTCCCAAGGCATCTGCAACAAAAAGTGATCCTAGGGATTGGGATACTAGCCATGGGAGCTGGAGCTGAGACCTCAGACCTCTCTTGCACTGAGGACTGAGCTCTTTTGAATGCAGCCAGGAGTCAAACTGTCAATGATAACAAGGCTGGAAAAACCTTTGGCCACCACAGGGGCTCAGCTCCAAAGCTGGCTGACTGCCTCGGGCTGTGGGAGGAGAGGATCCCACTGAAGACTTCGGAGCCTTGAAGTCTGAGCCACACTGCTGTGTGCTCAAAATTCCAAGCGTGCGCCAAGGCTAAAAAAGAGCCTCAGAAACAGGGAGGCTCCTTGGGTCCTCAGGGTCATGGAGGAAACCTCCTGTGGAGAGTCATCAAGTTGGGCACTTGGCCTCCCCAGGAAATAATGCCTTGCCAAAGATGAGCTCATACACAAAACCTACAGGGATCCGTGATGAGGGTCTCCAATAGCAATGGGCAGGTGGAAGCATTGTAGTTCAGAAATGCTACAAAGACAAGCAATCTGAAAGAGAGGTGAACTGATTCATTAAGTCATCACTGCCCCCACATCAGATGCTACTCAAGATATGAAGTGTTGTAGAGATTGCATACGAATAAAACTGCTCACTTGAACATCCTGCCTGGGTTCAACAAACTCGGGACTCAGGACTAAGCAAAATTATCTGCATTTGAAGGATCAGCACCTGGAAAAGAATGAACTCAGGAGGCAGTGAGTAGGCTGGTGGAACCCACAGGGCAGCAAGGAAAGGCCTCTTTGAGGAAGTAACATTCCAGCTGAGATCCGCATGAGCAGGAAGAGGAAATCACACAAAGCCCGGGTGGAAGGATGTCCCAGGCAGATGGGGACAGCCCAGGAAAAGTGGACTTCCACATGGCTCTGGGAGAAGACTGTGTGATTGAGCATGAGGGATGGGGTGAGGGGAGGCATGCGTAGATGCAGAGTGGGTAGATACCAGACACATCAGGTTGGTTGGTGAGCTTATTCTGAAGCCATGGGAACATACAAGAGGTGTCTGGCTGGGGAAGTCCCTGCACCGGGTTGTGCTCCAGAACCAGCTGTCAGCCCGGCTCTAGGGACAGGCAGAGTGTTGCCTGCAGAGGTCCACTTTGGAAGTGGTTCCATGAAGCCTGGCCACTGAACCTTCTGGGGCACACAAGGGTGAGAGAAACAAGGGCTGAGTGTGGCCCACTTCCTGAGCTGGGAGACAATAGCCCTCCCAGAACCACAGTCCTCAAGTTAGGACGTGTGTGGTCCTGTCCTGAGCAGAGTTTGAAGGGTGACCAAAATGGGATATGCAGAGAGAACCTTGGGAAGCAAGGATTTGATCATGAGGGTGAAGGCAAAACCACTGCAGAGAACCTGGAGGCCTAATGGGGCTACAGCCTGTTTGAGTTTGTTTTTTTTTTAATTTTTTATTATCTTTAGTTATTGGATAGAGACAGCCAGAAATCAAGAGGGAAGGGATGATAGAAAGGTAGAAACACAGAGACACCTGCAGCCCTGCTTCACCACTCGTGAAGCTTTCCCCCTGCAGGTGGGGACCGGGGGCTCGAACCCGGGTCCTTGCGCATTGTAATACGTGTGCTCAACCAGGTGCGCCACCACCCTTCCCCTACAGCCTGTTTGAAATAGAGGATTTATTATTATCTAGGTGGTTACCACTAAGAAGCTACTTGCTGGTTCCTGAGAAGAGGGAGCACACCTTATCATGAATGTCAGACAGTCAGGCACCAGAATCAGTCCAAAGGGGGCTGGAGGTTCTGGGGGCAATAACTTAACACTCAAGTTTCAGTGGGTAAGGTGGGGAGAGCAGGCGTAGGACTGGCTACTTTGATTAGTTTCTGCAGACTCTTATATCACATATGCGGCACTGCGGTAAGGGGGAGGGGCTGGTGTGGGGCTCTGTGGACTGAGTGTGCTGCTCCATAATGGAGGGAGGGGGTGAGGCTCTGGATTGGCAGGATTCTAATGTCACAAAAACAGTTGTGGTGTTCACTGTCTCTAGAAACTGAGTAGCTCTGAGAGGAAAAGGCAACCCCACCAGCAACTTAAGAAACCATAAGCTGGGGGTCAGGTGGTAGCACAGCAGGTTAAGCCCCCAGGACTGGCATAAGGATCCATCCCGGTTCAAGCCCCTGGCTCCCCACCTGCAGGGTGGGTCACTTCACAAGTGGTGAAGCAGGTCTGCAGGTGTCTATCTTTCTCTCCCTCTCTCTGTCTTCCCCTCCTCTCAGTTTCTCTCTGTCCTAGCCAACAACAATGGCAGCAATGACAACAATAACAATAACAACAACGATAAACAACAAGGGCAACAAAAGGGAAAAATAGTCTCCAGGAGCAGTGGATTCGTAGTGCAGGCACTGAGCCCCAGCAGTAACCCTGGAGACCCAATAAAATAAAAAAAAACATAAGCAATAAAAAGGCATGACCACCGCCAACCTTTGTGCAGCTACAAGGTTGCAGAATGCTCTGGAATGCAGTGAACCTGAGGCTGGAGAGCCAGCAGGAATGGGGTGGCAACTGCAGAGAGATAATGTGCCCAGTCCTGGACAGGGTTATCAGAAGGTGTAGAGAGTGCAGGTAGATTCTGGAGATGGGAGGGTGGTCTACCTGAGTGATTTGTGCCCCAGCAAAAAAATGCCAAAAGGGGAGAGCCATGTAATGGGAGGAGCTGCCTTGGGTCCTCATGACCTTTCATCCAGGTCTGACCAACTGTGTGTCCCAAGGGCAGGAAGTCAAGAAAGAGCCTCAGAAGTGCAGTGGCTTAAGATGGTGGAAGGACAAAGTGTAACCTGCTTCTGAGTTGACACTCCTGCATGCTTTGCAGAATTTGATTGAGGCGTGTTATCATATGTTGTTTTCGACGGGTTATGTTGTTTTCAATGGGCTGGCTTCACGGGCGGGTAACAGACGACCAGGGACTCATGGTTGAGCTGTAGGCAGTATCTCTTTATTCATGCAGGACGCAGCACAATCTAAGACGAGCTAAGTTAAACTCAAAGTACAGTACCGTAAAACTCACAATGCTGTCTTTATATATACTTGCCAAGTAAGGTGGAAACAGGATGTGACATAGAGAGGGTGGAGAGAAAAGTGACTGGTGAAAATCAGAGTGTGACAAAGAGGGGGCAGATTAGGCGAGAATCCTATCACTGAACCACAAATGCCCTGGAGGGAGGGTGGAACTTGTTAACAGTGGTTATGTAAATAGAATGAAGTGGTTATGTAAATAGAATAGTGTTAAGCAGGGGGGATTTAAACCAAATGAAACAGAAGGGGTCTCATGCATACCAACAATCATAAAGAAGAGAAAATAGAGTCCCTAAGAATTGTTTTGTTGTTTATTTTTTTATTATTTTCTCAATATAAACCCTGTCAGAAGCCAACATCACTCCACCCATAGAAGCCAATATCTTGAAGCTAAAATCCATTCTACCATTCGCACATCTAAGAATAAAGACCAGTCAGAAATACTCATTCAGTCTTTTGCTTGAGCATTTATCATTTAAGAAAGGTTGGCAGAACTTCAGTGCTCATTCCAAAGGAAGTCATACTGATAGAGCCTTTGTCCAGAATACTGCAGAGCTGTTCTCATCACAGCAAAGGGGAAAAAAAAGATTCACAATCTAAGATTGTAAAGGGAGAACCTCCAATGAGAAACTACCTAGATGTCCTGGAAATGGCAAATGATTCAGAACAGAAGGCTGGCGATCTAGACGGGGCCCTGCTTCTTTACTCCTAGGTGACTGCCACCAAGTCATACAGCTCAACTCAGTGACAAAGTCCCTCCCCAATCAGTAATCTGTGTGCAAGGTGCAGCCTGGGTCACTGTATTTAGCATCCCCCATGTGTGTCCAGATAGAATGCCCAGGACATTCTAGCTATAATACTGCTGGGTTGGATAAGAACAGGTGGTTGGTAGACTATTCCCACAATTGAAAGGGGAGCCCAGAATATCAAAAAACTTCACCAGGATGCCCTGAAGTGTGGGAAAGATTCAAAACAGGCTTCCACACATCATTTTTGGTGCCCCTGGACCTGCATAAGCACCACCACCTACCTGGAGACTTGTGAGAAACACTAATTTGCACCTCCATGCAGAACCAGCTGAGTTAGTGGATGGTGTGGGTGCCCCTGCAGGGGGCATTGGTGCTCACTTTCCACAAGTACCCTGATACCAGACTTCCCATCAAGGCAGGAAAATCCAGGTCATATATTTTGGAATAAGGGGCCCAGTCTACATGGAATTAAGATTTTAGGAGGCACTAAGGAAACCTGAGTCAGCTGTGGCAAAAACACAATCTGAGCGTGGTTTCTGGGTGCCACATGGAGCAAATGGCATTCGGGAGGGAGATGAGACCATGAAGGACTTGTCCGGATCTGCTGGGCAGAACAGAGCTGTCTCCAACCACCCAAGACAATAAAGTCCTGTGACTTCCTGGAACAGATGAAAGAAGTGACAGGATATCACCAGTGGACCCAACCATTGTCTCTACACCCAGAGACTATGCATCTGTATGCAAGTGTGTTGATGAGTCTCAAATCATGGTCCATGCTGGAGGTACATGGAGAGAGAGGTTTCTTTCTCCCACCTGGCTTCCTTGTCTTCCTTGGGGACACAAGACCATCTTGCTGGTGATTTTTTTTTCTTCTCACAAATGTGTCCCTCCAGTCCTGCAAGGGAGTATTGGGTACAGTTCTCTTTCATGCTTCCCCAAGACTTTCTTTTTTTGTTTTAATTTTTTATTTATAAAAAGGAAACACTGATTAAATCATAGGATAAGAGGGGTACAACTTCACACAATTCCCACCACCAGAACTCCGTATCCCATCCCCTCCCCTGATAGCTTTCCTACTCTTTAACCCTCTAGGAGTATGGACCCAAGGTCATTGTGAGATGTAGAAGGTTGAATGTCTGGCTTCTGTAATTGCTTCCCCACACTTTCAATCCAGTGCCCAGTTAGGAAGGCCCCTCATCTCATATTTGTCTAGCGTGGGTGTTTTACGTGAACTTCTTTTGAAAAGCATAGCAAACATATGAAGATGCTGAATTATTCACCATGCTCTATTCAGTCAGAATTTCACTCTGATGAATGGGGGGGGGGGGGAGGGAAGTGCTGTTGGCAATGAACATGATCATCTAAAGCATCTGGGAAAGCAACAAAAAGAATAATAAACCATATGGGAAATAATGAGGAAATTAGAGAAAGATCAGCCTGCACACATACCATTGGAGAATAAGTAATAGTGTCAACTCCCTAAATGGAAGATAAACCTTAAAGGAGAGGAACTTAGAGCTAATTTTCAGAAGGCACTGATTAGCTGCAGTATAAACAATAAAAATCCTTGAGGGAAAAAAGGATATGCTACAGGGGGGTTTAATTTTTTTAAAACTTCAAGAGAAAAAAAAAAGCCATTGTAATAACATTTTAAGTAATCTCAAACTAGATAAATGCCTCAAGAATATTGACAAACAATTTCAGTAAGTCATTGCTCCTAAATCTATCTCATTTGTTTATCTGCTTGTTTGTTTCTGTCATCTCTGGGACTTCAGTTAGAAAAAGACAGAAACAATGAGACAAAGAGAGAAAAGTAAAGACACTATAGCATCAAAACTTCCCCCAGTGCAATGAGAACTGTGTTCAAACCTGGGGTGTGGACACAGCAAAGCAGGCATACAATCTGCCTCTTTTAAATATCATTAGAAATATGCAAGGTAGGGATGGTGGTGCACCTGGTTAAATGCACGTGTCACCAACTGTATGAACCAGGGTTCGAGCCCCTGAGCCCCACCTGCAGGGGAAGCTCTTCATGAGAGGTGAGTCAAATTTGCAGGTACCTTCCTCTCTTCTCTACCTCCCCTCCTCCCTTCTCAATTTCTCTCTGTCCGGTCAAATAAAAATAGAAGAAAAGAAAAAAGAAAAAGAGGGTGGGGAATGGTCGCTGGGAGCAGTGGATTCGTAGTGCAGGCACTGAGCCCCAGTGATAACTCTTGTGGCAAAAAAGAAAAAGAAATATTTTAGCCAGAACAATACTTTTTTTTATATTTTTAAATATTTTTTTATTATTTTAATGAGAGAGATACACAGAAACATAAAGACCAGAACACTGTACAGCTCTGGCTTATGGTGGTGCTGGGAATTGAACCTTGGACCTCAGTCAGCACTTCAAGTATGAAAGGTGTTTGCATTACCCTTATGCTGTCGCCCCAGCCCATAATGCTAACTTTTAACATTTTTCCTGGGTCTACTCTGAGCTATGCTAAGAGCTGAGCATTTTCCAGAACTTCTTGGCCCATATAATCCTTCCAAAGATCCTCTGTAGAAGGTACTAGAATAGTCTCCAGTGTGGATGGAGAAATTAGAACAAAAAAAGAAAAGAAAAGAAAAGGATGGGGGAGATAGCATAATGGTTATGCAAAGGGACTCTCATGCCTGAGGCTCTCAAGTCCCAGTTCAATCCCTGGTAACATCATAAAATAGAGCTGAGCACTGCTCTGGTTAGAGAGAGAGAGAGAGAGAGAGAGAGAGAGGTGGAGAGAGAGAAACTGGGACAGAGATTTTTTTTTTTTTAATGCTTGCTCAGGTCCCAAAACTGGTCATTCAGGGTCTAAAAGCCACAGATGACTTTGGAGCTAAAATGAGCCTGTTTCTCAGTGTTGCTGGAACTGCCCCAAGGAGTGGTCCTGAGCAGATTGAAACAACCCCCTTCCCCATCCCATCATTGTGCTTCTCACCAGAGGCATTTTGTAGTTTTCCTATTTTTATAGCATATATTAATTAACATTTACAAAGAGTGATTCTTTTTAAAAAATATTTATTTATTTATTTATCCTCTTTTGTTGCCCTTGTTATTTTATTGTTGTAGTTATTCTTGTCGTCCTTGTTGGATAGGACAGAGAGAAATGGAGAGAAGAGGGGAAGACAGAAAGGGGGGGAGAAAAGATAGATACCTGCAGACCTGCTTCACACCTTGTGAAGGGACTCCCCTACAGGTGGGGAGCCGGAGGCTCAAACCAGGATTCTTAAACTGGTCCGTGCACTTTGCACCACATGTACTTAACCTGCTGCGCTACCAAACCTACTCCCAAAAAGTGATTCTTATAATCATTGCTGTACACATTCCTATTCTAATTGTAAGTCAATAAAAATATATCAAGTGGCTGGGTTAATTTTGATTCTTGCTATTTTGAGACTATTTTAAAAGACTTTAAAATAATACATATATATATATATATATATATCCCAGCAGCTGTCAGCTTTTTTTTTTTTTTATCCACCTAGTCATACTTGAGGGACACACCATCTTCCTCCATCAAAAACAGTCTTATTTCAAAAGTAGGTCAAACTGCCACATTACACAAGTTTTATTACAGGCAAGAGAAAAGGCTGAGGGGCTCCCTAGCCACTGGGGAGGCAGTTAGATTCAGTTACACCAGCAGTAAGTCACCCAGGAAACCTTTTCCTCACAGCACAGAGGAAGAGAGAGGTTACAAAAAGCTGATAGCCTCAGGGAGCCTGAATAAATCTGCATAATCTGAATAATCTTATTTTTAAAGATTATCTGTTAATTTAAAGAGAGCTACAGAAAGCTTACAGCACAGTTTGTTGGTAGAAAAAAAAAAAAGATCCTGTTTGTCTACAAATGTCTAGATGAGAAAAGATTAGGTAATAACTGACAAGGCAGACAGAAATAAAAGTGACAGCCAATCTTTCTGTTGTAAAAACTGAGTAATTAAAAGGGAGAATACAAAATTCTCTAAATTAGTGTTTGGGGATTTGTTGACAGTATGGAATTTTAGGGTACCCTCTGACAAGCAGCTGCCCTATTTTAACTTCTGAGTTTGAAGAGATTATGTAAAATATTAGGAACTCCTGTGGTCAAGAAAACCACTCTCACAGAGAAGTGGAGGAAGGCCTTAGTAGTAGGAACTTGTGGTTGTTGCAATATTTCCTCCACACCAGAAGGTAATCTCAGCTCTAAACACCAGTGTCAGGCTGGGAGATAGCTCAGCCAGTAGAACACACACTTTACCATGAGTGAGGACCCGGATTCTGGCCCCCACCACCACATAAGAGCACCATGCAGACAGATGCTGAGGTGTCTGTCTCTTTCTCTCTCCCCCTTCCTGTTTCTGTCTCTTTTTTAAAAATATTTATTTATTTATTGGATAGAGGGATAGAGAGAAATTGAGAATGGAGAGGGAGATAGAGAGGAAGAGACAGAGAGACACCTGCAGCCCTGATTCATAACTCACGAAGCTTTCCCCCTGAAGGTGGGGGGCCAGGGGCTTGAACCTGGATCCTCGGGCACTGTAGTGTGTGAGCTTAACCAGCTGCATCACTGCCTGGCCCCCCTGTTTCTATCTTAAATTAAAAGGAGGAAAAAGAGCTGGGAGTAAGGGAATTGTGCAAATGCAAAGTCCTAGGGAATCAAAAATATAAAGACTGGTAGTACTCTGAGCGTTTAACCCAGTACGCCACTGCCCGGCCCCAGTAAAGACTGGTGTCACCACCCCTGAGCCACACCTCTATCGTCCTGTGCTGTGCCCCAAAAGTATACCAACATTTCATTTCACCACAACTAGTAGGCCAAAAGCTTGCTTAAGGCCAATTTGAGGGTAACTAAGTCCTACAATCCCACCAGTCTCAGGCAGCCAGTGTATGTGTGCACAGATGTCTTATGTCAGCCTTAGGGGAGTGGTAGGACCGAGCTGTTGGCAGTTGGCAGAAATCAGGTCCATGTTGCTTTTTTTTTTATCTTAATTTATTTATTAGGTAGAAAACAGCCAGAAATTGAGTGGAGGGGGAAATAGAGAGGGAGAGACAGAGAGACACCTGTAGCCCTACTTCACCACTTGTGAAGCTTTCCCCTTGTAGATGGGGTCTGGGGGCTTGAACCCAGGTCCTTGAGCATTGTAACGTGTGCTAAATAAATAAATAAATAAATAAATAAATAAATAAGCGCCAGGTTCAATCCCCTGTACCACCATAATAAGCCAGAACTGAAGAGTGCTCTGCTTAAAAAAAAAAAAAAAAAGATTATATTGTTTTCTATGGCGCTTTCTGACAGGTGTTGGGTGAGAGCTGCCCCATGGTTGTCTGCAGGCATCCGGCAGATGTGCATGTGGATGAATGAGAGGGTGAAGCCAAAGGGTCTGAACCCCACTGAGTTGGTATTAAAGACTCTGACAAAACACAGATCCCAACCAAAAAAGAGTGGGAGCCGAGAAGTCACTGGGATTTGGTGACAAGCTGGGACTGTCTGTTGGAGTGAGGAAAAGCTGCTTTCCAGAGACTCGTATGAGGTCCGAGTGGGACCAGTAGGCCCCCAATAACAACTCTAAGCTTCTGTGGTTCTCCACATTTCTCCTGCCTGGGAGCAAGATTGAGGTCAGCAGATGAGACAGAAGGGGTGACCACCCCTCCTTCCCCCAAGAAGACTCTGTCCAATAGCCTGCTAATCCAGAAACACCAATAAATTTCAAGTTAGAATCGGAAGCAGCATAAACTCTTTGTTCTTTCTGCCCACTTATCTCCACAAATTGTTTTTCAGTGTCTCTTTTTTTTTTTAACCATCTACAAAAATGTCACTTGACTCCCCCTGCAAGCATTCTATTTGGAATGCCTGCATGCCTTATATTTTCTTTACCTTGATGACTGCATCTTGGATAAATGACTGAAAGGAGCAGTGAGAGAAGGAAGTAGAATAAGGAAGCTTCCCATAGAGGGGATGGGATATGGAGCTCTGGTGAGAATGGTGTGGAATTATACCTCTCTTTTCCCACAGCCTTGTCAATCATTATTAAATCACAAGTAAAAAAAAAAAAAAGAGCTAATTTATATCCATTTGCTGTATCCTGAACTGAACTGTTCATTTTTACAAAAATAAATTAAGCTTGCCTTATTTTTTTAACACCAGAAACAAAAATGAACTAAAGTCCAAAAAATATATCAGCTGAAATTTTATCTACTAGATTTGAACCTATATATTTTAAATTTTTCTTTTTTTAATTTTTTTAAATTCTTGCTTTTTATTTTGATTTATTTATTGGATAGTAACAGAGAAATTGAGAGGGGGGAGATATATAGAGAGAAAGACATCTACAGCACTGTTTCACTACCTGAGAAGCTCCTCCCCCCCCCCCACAAGCATGGACTGGAGGCTTGAACCAAACATTGTAACATGTGCATTCAGGGGCTGTGCCACCACCCAGCTTCTAAACTTGTATGTTTATAAGTGCTTTGAACCAGAAACTTAAGCTAGTCCTCCTACTGGTATTTAACTGAATCCTAAGCTTTAGCCTCTGATTTAATATTTTTAAATATTTTATTGATTTATTAATGAGAAAGATAGGAGGAGAGAGAGAACCATGTACATGTGCTCCCAGGGATTGAACTCGGAACTCATACTTGAGAATCCAATGCTTTATCCATTGCACCATGTCTTGGACCACTGATTTAATATTTTTTAGATTGAGAATCTTTCAGAATATGAAACACCTTAATACTTGGCAATACCCCAAAGTGTCAACAGCTAAAATCACCTCTTTAACACACATGCATCCATAATACAGTCTGGACATGTAGGGAATCCTACCTCACCTACCCCTCCCCCCTGCATCTCTGTCCCTCAATCTATAGTAATAAAAGCTCTTTTGTTAGAAATTGTATAAATTTACACATTTGGCTCCCCTGACTAGTGTATGTTTATTTCCTGACCAATGCCACATTGCATCACTCACCTAAAGACATTGCTGTATATGTGTATATCACTAAAAAACCAGATGCTTCAGAAATACAAAGAACTTGTATTTTTGTATTTTTCTTTTTATATCTTTTGCAGTTCTGAGGAACTAACTTCAGATTTCATACACACATAATGCCAATAAGCAGCCTCCCCAGAGCCCAGTTTTTATTTGTATTTCGTTAGTAGAGACAGAAGGAGGGAGAAACATCAAAGCACTGGTTCACCATCCATGCAGCTCTCTTAGTACTGTCCATGGTGCTCTCATGTGGCACCAGGGGTCAAACCCAGAGCCTCATATATGTAATGTGCATGCTTTGTCACTGAGTAACCTCCCTTCCTGTGTTTTCCTTATTATTTTATTTTTTTTCCCACCAGAGCACTAGTCGACTCTGGATTATGGTGGTACCTATGATTGAACCTGGCACATCAAAACTTTATTCAGAGAGTGTTTTGTTTTGTTTAGTTTAGTTTAGTTTAGTTTAGTTTTGTTTTGTTTTGTTTTGTTTTCATAACCATCCCCAGCCCAAGGAAGGCAGTTTTGATTGATCACAGGCTGTATCGAATTCTCCAATTGGGTAGAAGGAACACTTGGTTTGTTTTCAAATGTCAAGTGAAAAAATAACTTTATAGTCTCAGGAAAGGAACATAGTCTCAGTTTTTGATAACTGACTATAATTTACAGGGACTAAGAAGTAAAACACACGTGAGTGTAAGTCAGACAGGCTAGAGACTTAGCCAAATGTTAGAAGAGTAGATACAAGGACAAAAAAAAGGAAAATGTCTCAAAAGCAGTGCATTGCTATTAAATAATCAGTGATGATGGTCCAGAAAGTTTGTGTTGAATCCAAGGAGAGGAGATAAAAGAGGAAAGTCGGGGCAGTGATGGAGCAAGGTAAGGGCATGCAGCGCAAAGTCTAAGGGCCCATATGAGGATCCCGGTTCAAGACCCTCGCTCCCCACCTGCAGGAGGGTGCCTCACAGGTGGTCAAACAGGTCTGCAGGTGTCTTTCTTTCCCCTCCTCTGTCTTCCCCATCTCTCTCAATTTCTCTCTGTCCTATCCAACAACAGCAATAGAAACAATAACAATAATAACAATTAAGGACAACAAAATGGGGGGGGGGGAATACAACAGCAATAACAACAACAAAGGCAAGAAAAATGGGAAAAATGGCCTCCAAGAGCAGGATTCATAGTACAGGCACCAAGCCTGGGGAGAAAAAAAAAAAAGAGGAAAGTCAGGCAGGGCTGGCTGTCCTTGAATGTGGGCATTGCCCATTCCCAGGCTTCTCTCCTGCCTGACCTCCTATATGCAGCTGGAAACAAACGCAGAGCTCACAGAAACTTTCAATTTTGCCCACTTTCCTTAGTGTTATCATAACCTGTAGATCTCTGCACTGTAACTTCCTGGGTTCAAACCCAGCTTTTCCATGTAACAGCTGTGCAGTCTGGGCAGTTCACTGAACTTACTTTGCCTTGGTGTTCCCACCTGTAAAAGAGGGGTAACGCTAGTGCTGCCATATAATGAGCAGGGGAGAAAATAGAAACATCCAGTTTCCCACACTTCTTTTCCTGCCAGTGGCTTCATGAACCACTTCCTTTACCCATAGCTGGCAGCCAGCTGCACAGCTGTCTGGTCTCCTGGAAAAACCACCCTGACTTTTACGCCTAGTTACTACCTTTTGTGGTTGCAGAGGTCAGCTTCAAGGTCACTTTCTTAGCCTCCAGCCTCTTGCTGCTTGCTACTTCATTTTCATTTCTGTTGAAAATAACTCCTTTCTCACTGGTTCAATGAGCTGTATTCCTCCCAGACCCTATCCCACTGGTATTACATTATGCACTTGTCAGGGGAGATTTCATTACATCCCCATACCATGGCCACATTAGCCAAACTCGAACAAACATCTCTGGGCTTTCTCCGTGGCCTACAGTCCAGCAAGTTGTTGATGACCTTGCAGTAAATCTGAGCACACAGAGAGCATTGTAAAACTTCAGTGTTCTTGCAGGCACCTTTTGAACTTGTAACTTTCTGAAACACCTGCAGATAACATGGCCAGAACAGCACCTCCCCAGCTCTAGCTGTTAGATCAACATTGGGCATGTGGGGGCTCATTTCTTGGTTGTGCTTATGTGAGCACCTGAGTCAGATGGCCTGGTTCAAATTTGGTTCTGCCATTACATAGTCCTGGAATCAGGATGATGGGCTTGAACTTCGGCCACATTTTCCCACCTGTGTAACAGAGCTAATCTCACTGCTACAAAGCAAGCTCAGAAGAACTAAATATAGGACTAGAAGGTAGCTCACCCAATAATACACACATGTAACAGTGTGCAAGAACCTGGGTTCAAGTCCTTGGTCCCCACTTGTAGGGGGGAACTTCATGAGCCATGAAGCAGTGCTGCAGTTATCTTTCTCTCTCCCTACCTCTCTGAATTTCCTTCTGTCTCTACCCAGTAAATAAATAAATAAGCATGTAAAAGAAAAAATTCAGTACATGTGGGGTCAGGCTCACCAGGTAGAGCACACATTTTGTGCCATGTGTGAGAACCTTGGTTGAAGCTCCCAGCACCACACGGGTGCACCTGCGAAGCTTCACAGTGAAGCAGGTGCCCTGGTGTCTCTCCTTTTCTCTCTGCTTCCTTCATCCTCTCTCATCTCCTGTTTCTATCAGAGACTGAAAAGAAGAGAGACAAAAATATTCCGTGAGGAGTGGTGGTGTTGCACAGATGTGAATCCCAGGTGAAGTCGAAAGGAGTGAGGAGAAATATGTGGGGGCCACTGTAGGAGACTGAGTGGTGATTATGAATCTGGTTGTAGCAAAGTGGCTTGGCCCCCATAAAAGTCAACAACCCTGGACTCTTGTGTGGCTAGTGGGAGCCAGTCCATTATCTGGAGCCAAACCTCCTGGGAGAGAGATATTCCTTTACTATGGTACATTCGAGCTGCTCATCAGGTGCTATGGCATGTGTAGTCTCTCCCTATCGGGACCTGTCTCTCCCCAGTGCTTCTCTTCTCATAGCCAGGGTGCTTCTTCCCAAAGTCAACACCCTCATGCCTGGCACCAAGGCCTCCTCTGTGACTCTGTGCCCCTCACGTCCATAGCAGAAGAGGTTGCACTGACTTCGTCTCCTCCCCCAGCACAGCATAACATGCTGACACCTCTACAGACCCATATCTGTTTTTCCCATCTGCTCCCTTCCCAGAATCACCCACTCACTTCTCTGCACCCCCATCCCAATGTCTATTAACTGAAAAGAGAAGGACTAAGATTTGGAGGCAGTCAGAGCATAAATTGAGATCCTCAGTCCAAGAAGGACTCAAACCCTGGAGCAGCTTTGAGATTTCTCTGAGAAGCATTCCCAAGGCTGGCGACTGACGCAGATATTTCAAATCAGTTTACTGATTCAGTTGTGCATATGTGAGAGGAGGTTATGGGGAGGTTATGGTAACTATTTTTAGGAATTCTACAAAGTTGAATGAGTCAGACAACATCTTTTCTACCCTGCTGTTACCTGGGCATTTAAACAACCAAGCCAGGTCATTAAATTACCTAACTTCTTAGCAGTTCTTTATGTATCCTTCATGGAAAATGACTGGCATGACCTCAGGTTGTTTGATTTTCTGATTCTGCTCTGCAGAGAGTATGGAATCTTTTGGTGTAGCTTTTTCACAGGACCAGAACATTTGTGTCATGACTTTTGACTCACACCTATGTCTAAGAGAGATGGTGCTTTCTGGCTGATTTGACAATTTATGATCCCTTTAACATGGGCCCATGTGATACAGGTCTGATCACTAGAAAAAGGGGGTGGGGGATTTGTGTGTACATATACTTCATCGTCTGGCTACCTGCCTAGTATCTGTATATGTCTATCTTTTATCAACCAATCACATATCTTTCTATCATCTGTCTGTCTATTTATCCATCTGCCTATAGAAATCTTCTACAGACTAAATGCATTCCTTGAGGTCAGGGGTATATTTACTGTGACAGTGCTAAGTATATATTAAAAATAAATAATACTTTGATGACTAAATAGCTGAGCTTTTGTTTCCTTTTTTTTTTTTTTGCCTTCAGAATTATCACTGGAGCTTGGTGCTTGCACTACGAGGCAGTTTTTCCCATTTTATTGCCCTTGTCATTGTTGTTAGATAGGACAGAGAGAAATTGAGAGAGAAGGGGGAGAAAAAGATAGACACCTGAAGACTTGCTTCACCGCCCATGAAGCGACCCCTCCCTTGCCAGGTGGTATGCCGGGGGCTCAAACCAGGATCCTTATGCCTATTCTTGCGCTTTGTGTCATGTGCACTTAACCCACTCACTGCGCTACCATCCAGCCCCCAATAGCTGAGCTTTTTATTATTTATCTGAATATTGACTTCAAGCACAATCTGAGAGTAATCAAGTCATGGAGGGTGGCAGGTACTTGGGAGCAGGGCCTGGTACCCATGGTCTTTGCCTGTAGCCTCAAAACCTAGGACAAGTAATCTCTACTGAAAGGCAAGGACTCTTACGGGTCCTAGAAAGAGGTGACTGGTGATGCTTGAAAACCACTGGGCTTTGTGGGCCAGGTGGTGATGCACTTGAGAGCACATGTTACATTGAGCAAGGACCCAGGTTCCAACCCCCAGTCCCCACCTGCAGATGGAAAGCTTTGCAAGTGCTGAAGCAGTGTTGCAGGTAGCTTTCTGTCTCCCTCTCTACTACTCCCTCACAGTTTTCTGGCTGTCTGTATCCAATAAACAAAAGTAACTAAAAATAAATAAATAAAACACTATTGGGCTATGAACTCATAGCAGGGAGACATGCAGTTAGCAGCAAAGGACTATAATTTCAGGGGGCAGCTGGGGCAATGGCTCAGCAGGTAGAGTGCGAGACTTTCATATGTGGGCTGCATATTCCATCCCCATCACTGATGTGTTGGAGCAGAGCACTACTCTGGAGTCTGTCTCCCACTTGAATAAATAAACTTGAATAATTCCATAAACCAGCCCTGTTAGAGGCAGCTTGGAAAATGTTCAAAATTGAAAAGCAACTGTCAAGTCACTAGTATTGGGGTCATTTTTTAAACTTCAAAATAATTCCGTCAATAATCATTTGGGGGTACAAAAGATAACAAAAGCACTGTTTTGATGAGTTGCTTAAGCATGCTTTAGAAATTTGTAGTTATTTTGAAAAATACTGGTTTCTGGACATAGTTGGTAGGATGATGTTCTAGCTGCTGCATTCTCTAAAAGTTATGATTGTTATACATTCTAAAAGAAAATTAGAAGCATTCCAGTGCCTAAAGTCAGGTCTCCCCCTAACTGGACTAATGAAAACCCTGGACTCACCAGGCTTTACTGCATGTGGATAGAATCTGGGTGCTACTTACCCATCCAGGCCTGGGGGAAGCCCACAGGATGAGAAGACACTGATTCACTTTGTCCCCCTCAGGATATTCCCAGAGTCACTCCGATGGCTGATGGCTACCCAGCAGTTTGAAGCTGCCAAGAAACTCATCTTGCGCTTCACCCAGAAGAACTGCATGAACCCTGAGAATGACATCAAAGGTATCATGCCTGGTGAGTAGCCACCTCTACAGTAAGGTACCCCATCTGGCTGGGGAAAGAAGGCACCTGTTCCACACCTGGTCCACAGTCACCACAGGGCAGCCCCCCTGCCTGGCTCATGATTTCCTTCCTCCTGCTGGTTGTCCTACAGCTGCAGTGCAGAACGTGAACGAGCCAGAATCCTCTCCACCTCCTTGAGTGAATTTCACTTCTGATCAGTTCAGACACACTGTGTGGCCCCACAGGGCTGTTCAAGGTCAGAAGCAAGACCGGAACCTAGGTGCACCTGACCGTCTGAGAATAGTGGGAGGGTGAACTCTGGTAAGGGAGGTATCAAAATCATTGCCATTTACAGATGAGGAAACCAAGGTCCAATGAGGCTAAATATCAGTATCTTGCAAGAGGTCACACAGATAGTAAGGAAGTCTATTAGAGGGGCTTGTGAGATGAGTCCGAGGCTAAGGACAGTGCTGTCATGCAGGTGAAGAGGAAGATATATTTCAGGGACTGTCCTCCTTTGGGGCTGTTCTTGCTCATTTTGGACTATCCAGACACCCCTGTTCACTAGCAGGGCCAGTGTCTTAAATTTTAGAAATATAATTTGCTTCTGGCATTTCTCTAAGTCACCACACTCCATTTGTTTTGGGTTAAAATATTGTCTGGGAAAAAACTGGTTTTCTCGATCCCAATTAGACTGATTCATTTCCCTCCAATTTCTGGAAAGTGGTATTAAGTCTTTTTTCCCCTTTATGATTTTTGCTGCAATATATCTCAATTCTGGCTAGGGGAGACAAATCTGATATGTGTGACATTAGTTAAGAACAGAAGGGCTCCCCACACTTTGAAAGGTTGGTGTAGGACAGTGCTCACTCCTGGGGGCACTCAGCTCACGGCTGCCTCACGTCATCTGCAGTGATGACATTATGTGGTGAAAGTTTGTCGACACTCGGGACACCTAACGTGGGTGTCGTCTGCCTAAACGAGCTATTTCTAACTTCCTCAACCTACATAAGACTAAAACCCTTCTGCTGGGTACTAGCTTCCCCTCATCTCACTAGTACACATGACCACACCTTGGTCACCTACTTGGGCTCAGTCACAGCCTTGCCTGACTCCATCCCCACTCTTACCTCTGTTAAAGCACACCTGCACCAAAGCGCTTGCATGGCCACCTTGAATGCCCAAGACCTTCAAGCCTCTGAGATCCATTTCATTCTTGCCTTTTTGGGGCCCTCAGATGACTCTGTGACCTCAGCATTGCTTTGGTTTAACCAGCAACCTAGAGACCAGGTTAGCCCAGCCCTAAGACCCAGGCTGGCCTTCAGCACCACATCTGTAATAGATGATGCAGGACTGGAAGCCCCTGTCCCCATCTTTTACAGCTGCTCCTAGCATCCCTGATATCAAGGAGCCCAGGTCCCATGGTGGGAAAGAGTTAGAGCAGTTCATAAGGGAATCAGCCTCAGAGGCTGATCATGTTGCCACAGGCATGAACACGGGGACGTGGGGTTGGGAGAGGGGCACTCAGACCTGTCTACACTTCCTAACCTAGGATTCACACTAAAAATCTGGTACTGCAAAGTTTTTCATAGCTTCTTCTTTAAAAGCAACTCTGAGCTAGCTTTAAATGTGTCCAGTTTGGTCAGTGGCGTAGGCACCTAATTGATGAGGGTAATTGGACGGGCTTCTAAGAGCCAGTTTCACAGTGTCCTTCCCACAAACACTAGGATTGGCAGCTCTCCTTCACATACAGTTATTCTTAGGATTTGCAACATGAACCACAGATGTCCTGTTGGTCCCAAAGGGTGATTGTGTTGACGGCAGCTACAGAAGGAAATCTGGGAAGAAAAGGCACATTCCATCCCCTCATGATTAGTAAGAGCAAAATTGGAACAGGTCTTATGATAGTGTCATCTCGATAAACACAGTTTTGTTCTAATTGATGAGAAGGATTCCCAGCTGACACTGCACAAAGCAAAGACCTACACAGTCATACTTTCTAAAACTCTGTGACTCTGCTAAGCAAGGACTGGCCCCCGCAGCAAATCGTCACTGGACTACTGGGCGCAGGCAGATTCTGCATATGATCCTCATCAGAGATTTCCAAGGCCAGTAATCCAGTAACCCTGCTTGACACCTGAGGAATGGGGTCCGGAGAGGCTGTGGGTGAGGGGCACTGGTCCCCCATTCTCCATGTTTCTTCCATGTTGAAGAAGCTTATGGTGCAAACATGAAGTCCTAGAGGAAGAAAGTGAACTTCTAGCCTTCTTTTCTCTGTAAGTAAGCCCTGGGTGGCTAGTGGTTATTCCCCAGCCTCAACCTATTCTTGCCCAAGAATTTAGGTCAGGAAAGTGTTAAGTCAAGAGGGTCATGGTCTGGCAGGTGGCACAGTGGGCTAAGTGTTGGATTCTCAAACGTGGTCCCAGTTCTATCTGCAGCAGCGCATGTGCCTGAGAGAAGTCTAGTTCTTTCTCAGTCTCCTATCTCTCTCATAAGTAAATAAATAAAATCTTCATTTTGAAGAAAGGAGCTAAGAGGGTCTGTGGATCAATAGTGAAAATATCTTAGGAAGCTGGTACACAGACATGAGGAGAAGAAAGAAATGCTGACAACTCAAGTACCATAATGTCCCTTAGTCACAGAAAAGGTGCTACTCTCTTATTTTTATGCCGCAGCTGGTGACACTGACAAACCACCACCACCCCCCATTTTTAAATTTTACAAACTGCTAAAATGTCCTGGTCGAACAACATCTTTTCCTTCAGATGGAAACTAATGAAGTTTGTGACCTTTAGCCACTGGCGTCAGGAAGGAGAAAGAGAAGGGGGTTGAACTTGGAATTTTCAGAGTTGGGGCAGAGGATGGGGGTGCTAAAAAGTAAGAGTGTGCTTCTGGGTTCCTCAAGGAAGTTCTTTTCTTCCAAGGCCTTCTACCTCCAGTGCTTTTAAAATTTCTAGTAAACTTACTGAGAACTAATTTTAGGTTATGGAAAAATTCAAAGATAGTATAGAGTGTCTGAACACCCCTTACTGAGCACCGCCCCACCACCACCACTGTTTACATGCTAGCATGGCCCAGGGCTGATAACCACATCCCAACCTTTATCTGGGCTTCACCAACCTGATCTGGGAGAGCTGGGTGGGAGTGAGGAGGCGGAGAGCATGTGTTTCTGTTCTCAAACCTCAGGAAGATGGTGCAAGCGAGGGCCCTTACTTGTTTGGCTCTTCGCCCTGTGGAATCACCCAGCGTTGTAGGCTTCCTTGACCTTGATAATGTGACATCTGAGCTATCAGAATCTGGCTTTCAGAGCTGGCTCAGGTCTTACAAGAAACATTTTGTGCCTTTGTAGTTGGTCATGTCATTTCGAAGGAAAGCATGGTCTGTCTGGTTTAGTGTCTTCTGTCATTAACCTACCATCAGTCTTCTGAAGTATGCATGTGTGCCTGCATTCACATTTATTCATTTCTATTTCAAAGACGCATGCAGTCTAGAAGCTTCAAAAGCAGAAAGCTCAGGTTGTGGGAACTTCAGCCGTCTAAGTTCAGGAGAGAATCAGCATGCTTTTTCTAATCTCCGATACATGGGTGAAGTGTAGAGACTGTATGGAAAATAAACAGTTGTTTGGATTTATCCATACCCCAGTCACCACCTCATAACTGAGAGCAATAGCATGTGACTCAGCACTCAGGTTAAGTGGATGTTTCTACCCTAGTGGTTTATTTGTGTGTCCTGACCAGTTTGCAAGGGACAAGTGTGTACACCACATGCTTTGCTCATTTTCAGGCTGAATGGGGAAATGTGAATGCAAAATCAGAATTTTCTGTAAGTACATGTTTTCTCTCCTAAAAGCGAGGCCCCATCCCTGAGGAAAAGTCAAGATCCTGCTCTCTTTCCATGATGCCTAAATCAGGAATCATCCCATGGTCACATGCCCAGGGTATGGCTCACAGATCCTTTTCTCTGCAGAGCTGGAGAAGGAGCTGTCCCGGAGGCCCAAGAAGGTCTGTATCGTGAAGGTGGTGGGAACCCGGAACCTGTGGAAAAACATCGTGGTCCTGTGTGTGAACTCGTGAGTCATGGCCAGGGACACAGGGGAGGCCTCAGGGACACTGGTGGGACTTTGAATGAAAGTCAAAGGAAGACTCTGCCCTTTACAAATAGTTGGGGGATCAACCTATACCCCTTGAAAGCCCCTACCCACATCTATCCCTGCTGCCTCATTGGGAACCACGAGTCCCTCTGTTACTCTGTCTACAGTTTTTCCTGCCCTGACTCAGAGGTCAATACCCCTAACCACACAGGTGGGCTGTCACTTAGGGGCATCTAGGTGAGGGCTTAATATTCATGGAGTCTGAGGCCACCTAGGAGAGTTCACTCTCATTAGGGCTCAAGAGGTCATCTGAGGAATTGGTTTTCATTTGGAGTCAGCAACCATGAGGGGATGAGTTCTCACATCCTCATGAACAGTCTCAGGACTGCTGTCATGTACAGAGGGAGACCCAGGGCAAGATGTTGGCCCTGCATTCCCCTCAGCTCTATCAAAGCAACTCCAGTTAATTTGTTCTCAACATTCAATTTCAACAGTGACGAGACAAAAGACTCTACTGGAAGGCAATTGAAGAGCATGAATCTAATTTAGACCCTCGTCCTAGAGATGAGACCAAGACCCAGGCAGATGGTCAGTGTCCCATCCTCCCCACCCAGATTTGGCAGCTCCACCGCACTGCAGTCTGCTGTCCAATCTGGGGTAGACACTGGTTAGGCTGATGGAAGCATTAAGAACAGAGTTATGGGAGTCGGACGGTAGCGCAGCAGGTTAAGCGCTCATGGTGCAAAGCGCAAGGACCGGCATAAGGATCCCGGTTCAAGCCCCCGGCTCCCCACCTGCAGGGAAGTTGCTTCACAGATGGTAAAGCAGGTTTGCAGGTGTCTTTCTCTCCCCCTCCTCTCTCCATTTCTCTCTGTCCTAGTCAACAACAACGACATCAACAACAACAACGATAACTACAACAATAAAGCAACAAGGGCAACAAAAGGGAATAAATAAATATTTTTTAATAAATAAATAAATAATAGTTACTTCTCCAACTGTTATGTTAGGAAAAACACAAGTTTTCATTTTAATCAGTTTACTCATTCTTGGGGGCAGAAGAGGCCCACTCCTCTGGCTTTATTCTCTTCAAATGACCTGTGTGCCCAGAGGACGTCCTTTCCACCAGAATTCAGTGGTAGATTTCCCTGAGATATAAGGAAGCCAAGAAAAAAATAAAGTGATCCAGGATCCCAGGAGAGTAGCAGATACTCACCAACCGCTTGATAATCAAACCAGCACCCTGGGGGCTGGGGCCTCTGCTGACTGCCTCTCCAGTGACCTGCGTTCCTTCCTCCCCGGTGAAGACCTGTAACACTTGACCTTGATGCACCCTCGAGGACTGACAAAAGCCTTCCGATTTTCCCAAAATACACGAGCAGTTGGGAGAAGGAGACTTTTTGTTCTAGGGGAGATGCTGGGAATTAACGTAAATAATTCTCACAGAACCACTTGTAGGCCACATCCCAAAGGGCCCATCCAGAGATGCCACGTGCCTGCCACGTTACCATGAAGCAACCTCCCAGGGTGCACAGGCACATCTGACTCCTGTTTCCCACAGTGGGCACCTGTCTGCAGTGAGAGGGACACCCGCTTCCCTGCAGATTTATACAATGCCTTGAGCCACCAGAGGCTTGACCTGGGGCCATGAAAAGGGAAACTGCTATAAATTTAAGAACTGGAATGAAGTATCTTAAGATCAGATGTCTTTATCTGGCATGCTTGCCTCCAGCCTTTTTGGAGTGTGTTTGTGCAGTGCAGCGGGAATGAGTGAGTAGGCGATTCTCTGGGTGGGCCTCCCCCACCCCCCGCCCCCACCCCTACCCCCACCCCAGGCTGCCAGGTCCAGGACCCCTGCATGCTAAAGGGAGAAGCAAAGGTACAGAGAAGTGTAGAGTCCCTTCAGCTGTCACATGCCAGCTTGGGTAACTTGTGGCAGCTTTACACCACTCCCACCCTCACCTGCTTGCTGAGTCTGATCACACTGCATGGCAGTGAGCTAACACTCCTGAGACCACACTGTCTTCGAATGTCAGAGTTCCGTGAAAAGGAGTATCTGGGATGGGGAGATAACACAGTTTACACAGGATTTTCATGCCTGAGGCTAAGAGGTCCCAGCCTCAATCCCCAGTACCACCATAAGCCAGAGCTGAGCAGTGCTTTGGTCAAAAGAATTTTTTTAAAGGTGATGTCTAGACAGAAGGTCTCCCTGCTTTTCCACTCATACCTTTCCAAAGCATGGTACACTCAGTAGAGTGCACAGGTGACCAAAGTAGTGACATGGAGACTGAGAGTGCACCCACAAGATAAGGTGCACCTGTCACTTCTTGAAGTCTGCTCTTTGAAATCCTTTTATAGCAGCCTCCTGGGAGGTGATCTGTCTCAGTCCCAACAACAACAACACACACACACACACACACACACACACACACACACACACTCAGTCACGCTCTCATGTGTGTCTCCCATAGGCTGACAGGCTATGGGATCCACCACTGCTTCGCCAGGAGTATGATGGGCCATGAGGTGAAGGTGCCACTTCTGGAGAACTTCTACGCTGACTACTACACAGTGGCCAGCATTGCCCTGGCCTCCTGCCTGGCCATGTGCCTGGTGGTTCGGTTCCTGGGGCGCAGAGGGGGCCTGCTGCTCTTCATGATCCTTACTGCCCTGGCCTCACTCCTACAGCTTGGCCTCCTCAACTGTGAGTGGGGGGCAGAGTCAGGAGGGGTAGGAGCCCCAGGCTGCTGGGCGGGGCCTGTTCAGGGTGAGGCTTGGGGACTTGGGAAATTTCCAGAGTAGCTATTCCAAAATCAACAGTTTGAGGAAACTGCTTGGGGAAAGTGGTGCTTTCATTGGAATGCCCACCGTAGGGGGCTTAGGAGGCTCTCTTTTTCATCCTCCCCACTCTCCCAATCCCAGGATTCCAGCTCTAAGGCTCCAGGCTGCACCAGGACTCCCCACCTGCAGAGTCCCAGAGGGTGTGACTTTGCTAAGGGCAAGGCTATTGGTTGGAGAGAGATCACATCACACAGGAGAACAAAGGACTTGTTTCTTTCCTGTGAAAAGAAGGGGGAAATAATGGTGCTGCTTTTCAAAACAGACACTCCCTAGTTCAAGCTTCTCTCTGGATCAAAGATTTTCTCAGTAAATGTTAGAACTGCAGCTCAATGCAGTTCCTTGTGAACAGGAACAACAGCACTGGGGCATCTCCCTACCAGCCGTCCCTACTCCACAAGCTATACAGCCTCCCTTCCCACCAGACACACTACCTGGGAACAGCCTCAGATTCTGCTGGGAGGCACATAGCACTCACCACCCCCTCCTTAGAAGAGCTGCCTCCCAGCGGGTAGGATGGTGCTTGGTGACCGTTGCCCCTTAGACCAGGATGTCTGGTAGTCGTTCTGGTATTCCAGACATGCAGGAGCCAGTATCCAGAAGTGAGGGACAAAAAGGAAGACCTCAGAAGTAGTCTCAGCCTAGTCTGCAGACTGGATGGCAGCAAATCTTCTTTCCAACATAGGAGCAATTTTTCTGGCTTGCGCAGGCTCCCCTGCATTCCCTATCTTCCTGGGAGAATGATCTCATTCTCAGCTATAGCTAATAAGTGGAGGAGTAGTAGTCTGCCCTTCCCTGGAGCCCACACTTGGGCAGGCAGGCGGAGAAATGAGCCTCAGGGGTGTCACAGGTGCCTTCTTTGTCCCTGAGCAGGTATGCCATAGGAACTCTGTGCAGGCCACACACAGCTGGAAGGCCACACACCCCACCATCCTTGATGAGCAGAGACCAGCTGATCTCTATACAGTGACATTAACCTTGTGGCCTGGGGTTGGGCAGATTAGCTGGAGTCTGTCTGTTCCAATGAGTCACAAACAGTTTAGCCTTCTCATCTGAAGAAAAACCCCTTTGTTTCCCAAAGGCTTACTCTGGCACCCTGGGACCCTGCCAATGGGTCTTCTTCAAGTCCTTTTAGTATACTGACCCCCAGTTGGTGTAGCCAGAGCCTTCGAAGTGCACCTGGGAACCCGCAACCCCACCAACCCAGTGGAGATCCACTTAGAAACACACGGCCGGCCCACCTCACACAAAAGCAAAGGACTAATGTGCTTTCTTTTCCCCTTCTCCTGCCTCCTTCATCTCCATCTATGCTGGTGTTGGCGCCATTATTTCTGGGGTCCAGTGATTGGAAAATACAGCCAGCACCCAGACTCAGGTGAGCCCCCCAACACTGGTGCCCCATACTTCCTCATCTGTTTATTGCTTCCAAATGGCTGTTTCCATAAAGACTTACAGATCTCTGGTTTCCCTTTCCTCTCTCTCACCCTTCAAGAGTTGCAGCTGAAGTTGGCCGTAGGTTGGACACTAAGCATATCTTATATCTCTCCTCCTGCCTCTAGAAAGAGCAGCTCCCGGCCTACTTGCATGCATGCCAGCCTCTTCCCTTGGCACACAGTCAGTTCCATCTCCCACATGCTCTGCCTTACATTTGGGGCAGCCATGTGAGTTCAGAAAGCCCCTAGCTCATCGAGGGGACCCACTGACTGTGGTGCCAGGGGAAGCTGCTGATTCCTCAGGCTTGCTCAGTCACTGCTCTTGGCTCTGGGGACAGCAGAATTGCTGCCCTGTGCCTTGTCTCTGCTCGTCATGCCTGCCTGGCCTGGCTGACCCCTATTGCTTCGGTGCTGTATGATGGGAGCCCCAAGTTCATAATGTAGCCTTGGGAACACTAGGCTGTACCCCAAATGTGCAGCCGCCTAAACTGCATGTTAATGCCCCTGCTCCCCACTGCTCTGCGTGGTGTGAGGTCAGGCTATGGTGCCACTGCAGATGGCTGGGTCAGTGACTCAGCACTTCACTTTCAGGCCCAGACACAGGTGAGCTCCCCAACACTGGTGCCATACTTCCTCATCTGTTCTGGGTTTCTGAAGTCTGTTCCCCATGGATTCTGTCCTGTGCATCAGGCCAGTCACACCTGAGGCCAAACAGCCAGGAGCGTCTGGGTGCAGACACTTTCTCTAGAGCAGATGTGGCAGGTGGGGACAGAAGGGGCTTCGCTATAGCACCAGGTGGCCACAGCATTTCCTGACACCAGCTCTGGCTCTTGGCCTTAGGAATCTGGCAGTCAGCCTGGTTCCAGTGTCCCTGCCCACATGGTGCTCACAGGTACCCCAACAGGCTTCTGCTAAGAGGGCTCTGATCTCCCACACCCAGAGGTGCCTCTTGTTGAAGAGGGAAACCTACACCCTGATCTCATCTCCCAAGGGGCAGGGGAGCACAGAGACTCAAGCTGTCCTTCCTCCCTCGTCCTCTGCTCTCCCTCACACTCCTTTCCTGCATCTCCTCCAGGTATGAGTGATAGTGTCAAGGACAAGTTCTCCATCACGTTTTCCATCGTGGGCATGTTCGCCTCCCATGCCGTGGGGAGCCTCAGTGTGTTTTTCTGTGCAGAGATCACCCCCACAGTGATAAGGTATGTAACTGGGGAGGTTCTTCCCAGGGACTGGGGTGAGGGTGGCCTGTCAGCAGAGCTCCTGTGGAATAGGATTAACCAGTTTAGCTTTGCCAAGCCCTTTCTGTGGGACAAAGGTGTGGTGTGTGTAGCTGGGCTGAACTAGAGGAACTTCTCTACTGACTGCCAGACAACTAAGAATGAATCTGGTGAAAGCTTAACTCTGGGTCCCATCCAAGCATTAGCAGGAACAGGAAACAGGAACAGGAGGGCGAGTGTGTGTGTGTGTGTGTGTGTGTGTGTGTGTGTGTGTGTGTGTGTGTGTGTGTGGTGGGGCAGGGGAGGGGCAGCTCCAGGAAGCACAGCTATGGCTGGAAAAGGAGAGAAGTCAGTAAATGACTAATGTTCCTACTTTGCAAGCAAATGCTGTCAGGCTTCTAAAAGATCACAATGAAAAGTGCTTCAAACAAAATGTGAGCTAGAAAGGGCCTTACTGTTATACTGGCCAGAGAAATTGATGTCATCAGCACAAAGAAAGACCCAAGGGAGATAGTCCAGCGAGTTGTAGCATGGATTGATTTAGCCAGTGTTTGTGACATGCCTGTAGGATGAGTGAACCCAATGCTCGCTGCATCTTTGGTGTCTGTTCCATCCAGAATGATGGTGCTAGCATGTGATCTGCTACTGCTGCTACTGTTGTTGCTCTGGCTTCAACTCAGGGGAGGTTTGATCCCTTGGGTGGTGGTGCCTGGGTGCTCCGGTGCTTAAATTATAGCATAATAAAAGGCTTTGCCTTGGTTTACAAAGACACCACTTAAGTGCAAATCTATGAAATTTTCTGGTAATTACTGTCTGTGATTTACACAAGAGCTTTTCTTAAAACACACACACACACACACACACACACACACACATATATATATTATTATTATATTTATTGGATAGAGAAGACAGCCAGAAATCAAGAGGGTAGGGGAAGGTAGAGGAGACACAGAGACACCTGCAACCCTGCTTCACCACTTGTGAAGCTTTTCCCCTACAGGTGGGGACCAGGGGCTCAAACCCAGGTCCTTGTGCATTGTAACATGTGTGCTCAACCAGGTGCACTACCACCTGGTCCCACAAGAGCTTTTCTTGATGTCTATCTGTTATACTGAACTTCAACAATACCATTTCTAAGGCAAGTGTGTTTTTTGTTTTTTGTTTTTTGGGTTTTTTTGTTTGTTTGTTTTTGTTTTTACGATATGGACTGTGGGAATGGGCAGTTATTCCCGTGGGAGGTAAGCCAGTAGCTTGTGGTATGACACCTCCTAAGCTCCTTCTTCCATGTTGAAGACAAGGAGAGGCTAGAACCTCTCAAAGGAGGGTTTGTGCAGACTAATTATTGAGCCCTTTCTTGCAGTGCTGAAGGAGCTGCAAGAAAGCACATTAAGCTTTGGGGCTATTCTCTCATTTCAAGCAGACATGCTGACTACAGAATTTTCACATGACCTCATTTTGATTCACTCTTGGATTCTTACAGCGTGTGCCAAGCCTGAAGGCAGCTTGGTACCTGTAGGGAGAAGAAAAAAAAAGAAGTGCTAGGGAATTGTATATTTAAGAAAAGAGCAATTAAATGTCAGGTAATTCACGCTGTTCCAGTCCTCTGCATGAGCCAACGTGAAGAGACTAGCCAAAGCCTATTTCATGCTAGAAGTTGCAAAGTGCCGTAGGCAGACAGCAACTCCATCCTGTCTTTACCTGGCTAAACTCCCTTTACAGACAGATACAGTAACAGAGCAGAAGTTGGGGTTAGACCCGTGGCTTTCCATTTAGCCTCTCTCCTTTGTGTGGTTTAGTGCATTTCTCTTGAGGGTAGCCAACTTTTGCATGTGGTAGCTGGTAGGCCTCATTATCTATTGTTAGATTTTGCTTAAGTTCACTGAAGAAAATGCAATAGTTACTCCCTTACCCATAGCTCCACTATTGTTATTCTGTGATTTCTCATTTACCTATAGTCAGTCACAGCCTGAAAATATTATAGATGGTAAGATTCTGAGAGAGACACTGCTCAGCTCTGCCTTATGGTGGTGCTGGAGACTGAACATGGGACATTCTGTACCCTGGGTGTAAAGACTTTTTGCATAATAGTTATACAATCTCAGTCTTTTATTATGGTTTATTACAGTCATCCTGTCTCACTATAGGGTATTGTTTATTTCTGTATCTAATATACAAATTTAACTTTATCAGAGGTGTGTGGGCATGTGAAGTGTGTGTGTGTGATGTATGTGCGCAAGCATGTGGGGTGGCAGGGGAGGGGGGACAGTATGTATGGGGCACCCACCAGGGAACTAGAATCACATCCCTCATAGATAAGGAGGGCCTGTGAGTCCTTACCGCTTTCCTGCAAGCCTGACAAGATTATTTGGGAGAGAAATTCAACAAATATATTTTCAGGCAAACCTTGCCAAGATGACTAGAAAAAAACATGACCCTGGGTGATGTTTTTGTACTCACAGAGGATGAAAGGAAATGAAATCCAAAGGGGGTCTCTAGGCCAGGATGGAAACTTTCTGGTGTCATTGATGAGTCACTATGATACCCGTCTGGGTCTCTCGTGCAGAGGGCTCAGTTTCTCCCTTGCATATACTCAGGAACAATCCCGTCAGCCAGGATAGACAGCTTAGGCTCTGTGATCAGCACTTCCTTCACACTAACTAGTATTTTAATGCAGTGCTGTATTAAAAAAAAACACATCTTGTGAGCAAAGGTTATGACAATAGTATTGACCGCCCTTTGACATATTGCCTATGACAATAGTATTGACCGCCCTTTGAACAGAAGGATGAGAAACTTTTTGATATATTTGTATGTATACATGTTTTGTTTTGTTTTTTACCAGAGCACTGCTCTCTGCCTTATGGTGGAACTGGAGACTGAACCTGGGACATTCTGTACACAATCATTATGCTATCTCCTCAGTCAACAAAAACTTGTCTATACAAAGGCTTGCAGGAATCTACTGTGCCAAGAATGATAGGCTAACTGGAGCAGATTAATGAACTTGGTCAAGGAGAGCCCAGTCTCATCTCTGTCACTGAGGCCCAACTGCCCAGGACTAAACCTGGGCCCTGATGTACTCTGTGCCAGTGCTGCTGTAGAAATAGTCAGCGGGTCCAGGTGGTGGCGCACCTAGTTGAGCGCACATATTACAGTGCACAAGGACCTGGGTCCGAGCCCCTAGTTCCCACCTGCAGGGGGAAAACTTTGCAAGTGGTGAAGCAGGTCTTCAGGTATCTCTCCCAGTCTCTCTTTCTCCCCTCCTCCTTTCAATTTTTGGCTGTCTCTATCCAATAAATAAATAAAGATAATAAAAAATAAATAGTCATCAGGGGCAAATATGACCTGTATATTATGGCATCTAGAACCTATTTCATGCCTCTTAAAAATATCTCCTTAAAAAGAGTCTAATAGAGGAGGCTGAGCATTAGGTTAAACGCACATAGCAAGAAGCGCAAGGATCGGTGTAAGGATCCCAGTTCAAACCCCCAACTCCCCACCTGCAGGGAGGTCACTTCATAGGCGGTAGAGCAGGTCTGCGGGTGTCTATCTTTCTCTCCTCTCTATCGTCCCCTCCTCTCTCAATTTCTCTCTGCCCTATCCAACAACAGCAGCAGCAATAACAACAATAACAATAAGGGCAACAAAAATGGGTAGCAGGAGCAGTGGGTTTGCAGTGTAGGCACCAAGCCCCAGTGATAACTCTGGAGGCACACACACACAAAAAAAAATCTAATAGAGTGGGCTGGTAGATGGTTCACTCAATAGAGCACATATTTCACTATGCAAAAGCACTTAGGTTCGAGCCCCCAGCCAAAGGGGAAACTTCAAGAGCAGTGGAGTATTAATTACTGTGATGTCTTGCCTCTTCCGTCTCTGCAAAAGAAAAAGGGGGTGGGGGGACTAATACAGCTGAACATGTGGGTAAAGTATAGGACTTGCAAGCATGAGGTCCTGAGTTCAATCCCCATAGGACACATATATGTAGGAGACATGCTCTAACCCCTCTCCCTCACCTCATGGTATATATATATTCAACTCCTAATAATTCTAAGAAATTCCCTGTGAATGGCCAGCAGCTAAGGAGTTGAGGCAGGCACATGGCAAGACAAGGTCAATCATGGCACAATGGAGTCAGCACAGAGGAAAATGTGAGACGGAGGCAGGTATGAGTCCAGAGATTACTCCTCCCAGTATAAACTCAGGAAGACCCTTTAACCTGTCTTTGCACCTTGCCCTATAAAATAAGACTAAAGTCAACCCTCGTTTCAGTGGTTTGACTTGTTTGTTTGACTTTACATGGTAAGGAAGTCATGTATATTCAGTAGACAGTGTACATGGAATGAAGTAGTGATCGCCTCCCGGGCACCATTAGGCTAGGTGCAGTCAGGGTGTGTATAAACATATTTTAATATATGTGTTGAGTTCACTGGACCATAACCCTTCTGTAGTGAAAGAAGGACCTGCAGTCATAATTTCCCTCTCCTGGGATGCTGAGATATATTATGACAATCAGTTTATCCCTGAGTATTTTCTGCATATACATTTATTTCTGTAAAGACTGGCACAAATATTTGCTCATCCTTACTTCAGAAATGTAGTCAAGAGATCAATGCAAAAGAGACCATGGAAAAATAGGATTGTCACTTAAGTTTAAACGTAAGGTGCTGTTCACAATTTTAAAAGGGATTAGAAGATTCTGGGATTACTTCAAACTTGCTACTTTTTTTTTAAGATTTTTAAAATATTTATTCCCTTTTGTTGCCCTTGTTGTTTTGTTGTTGGTTACTACCATATCCTTTTTTTTTTTTGCCTTCAGGGTTATTGCTGGGGTTCGCACCATGAATCCACTGCTCCTGGAGGCTTTTTTTTCCCCCTTTTGTTGCCCTGGTTGTTTTATCGTTGTTGTGGTTATTATTGTTGTTATTATTGATGCTGTTGTTCTTAGCTAGGACAGAAAGAATTGGAGAGAGGAGGGGAAGACAGAGAGGGGGAGAGAAAGATAGACACCTGCAGACCTGCTTCACCGCCTGTGAAGTGACTCCTCTGCAGATGGGGAGCTGGGAACTCAAACAGGGATCCTTACATGGGTCCTTGTGCTTTGCGCCCGCCGTGCTACCGCCCGACTCCCCAAACTTGCTACTGCTAACAGTTTGCCTGAATATGAGCCTGGCTATCCTTAAACAGCTTTAGAAATTATAACTAGAAAATTGATATCCAGTGGGTATCACAATATTTGAAGCACAAAGAGGTAGACTTGCTCCTCCCTCTTTAGTAGAGGCTTTGGGTCCGTATTTATATGTGAATATGTACTGCCCTCTAGTGATGACTTAAAGAAAAGCAATATACAAAGTGGGGAGGAAAAGTGAAGCTAGTGCTTTTAAACCAGCAACACTGCATTCCCTTCTTCTTCTAGCGTTTGCCACTGCATTCCCTAAACAGATTTAACACAGAGACACAGTGGTGACCCAAATTCTGCCAAGATTGGTCCTAATCCTACAGAGTCACTCCAAAATTTTCTCAACATAAAAACAAAATTGCTGTAATGGATAAAAAGTATGAAGTTCAATCGCCTGTGTGCATCTACTTGCTTGTATGTATCTAAGTACCTTAAAAATTATCTAATCCTGCTGTAAGTCAAGGCTATTCCTTTTATTTGATATGACTTGTTAACACCACACACTAATGTGATAGAGGCCATGTGAGGTAAAGGAGGGGTTCTGATTCACTGCCAAGCACTGCTCCTTTGACAGTGAATTTGTTTGTACCTCCTTGTGGGTCCATATTCTCTGCCTTCCTGTATGTTAGCCCACATGGGTACTCACATGCCTGGAGCCAGAGAGTGAGAGATATCCATACTTGGTGACAGTTAGGGTGGACCATGGTCAGTCAGGTTTTACTGGTACTAAAGGCCACAGTGAAATGTGCTCACTATTCTGGCTTCTGACGTGTATCTTACAACATCCTGAAGTAGTCTGAGCTATCAAAATGGCTACTTTAGCTACTGATATAATTTATCTTAGAGATTGAGGCAGCCAATAGACTGTTTTCCCCTTTGAATTTGACTTTGTAAAAAATAAATAAGTTAATTATAAATGTTAGGGCTTATTTCTGAACTCTTAATTTTGCTCTTATCATAGACCTTAATTATCATAGTTAGTAAGTAACGATGTGAGATAGAACAGGTAACTTCTCCAATTTCATAATTTTTCAAAATTATTTCAGATACTTTGAGTCAAATGGATAGAATCAATTCAAAAAGAACTGTCCCCTTGACAATACTGAGTCTCCCAATCCATAAATATCTTTAAGTTTATCACATCAGTGTTTGATGTGGGTTTTTTTTTTTTTTTTAGCATTAAGTCTTGTATTTCTCTTTGCCGTTTATTCCATTTTGAGTTAATCATTAGCATGCACACAGTCAACTTCCGTACACTGTCTATCTCCTGCCCCTTGGCAGGCAGCATGAATGTGCATAAAGCCACATAGTGGCAAACAAGAGGGTCAGAGGTGCGCCTCTAGAATCTGCATTCCTCCCTCCCTGTGCCTAAGCATTTTCAAGAGAAAAGACCTCTTCACTGAGGGTGTGTGTTAACTCCTGAGCAGCACCATTTGAAACTTCTTCCCTAAGCCAACCGAAACCCACAGCTAACCCGTGGCTGTGCTGTCCTGCAGGTGCGGCGGGCTGGGGCTGGTGCTGGCCAGTGCAGGCTTTGGCATGCTGACAGCACCCATCATCGAGCTGCACAACCAGAAGGGCTACTTCCTGCACCACATCATCTTTGCCTGCTGCACACTCATCTGCATCATCTGCATCCTCCTGCTGCCCGAGAGCAGGAACCAGAACCTGCCCGAGAACATCTCCAATGGGGAGCACTACACACGGCAGCCACTCCTGCCTCACAAGAAAGGGGAGCAGCCTTTGCTGCTCACCAATGCTGAGCTCAAGGACTACTCAGGCCTCCACGATGTGGCTGCCGTGGGGGACGGGCTGCCTGAGAACACCACGGCCAATGGTATGAAGTCCATGTAGCTCTCAGTGCGGCTATCCCATGGCTCCCAGGGTCGGGGGCCCACCTGAGCACAGGTTTACAGACCAGGGACTGAAATCGTGGCTGTGAGCAGGAAACTGAACTCTGCTGCTGCCACTGAATCATGACTTTCAACTAGTGTGGGAAACTGTCTTTCCAAAACTGAGGATCATGTGTTGGAGGAAGCAAACTCTTTTGGAAATCACCCTTCAAAGACTTTCTTTTCTGCCATTAAATATTTGTATTTATTTTGGTCATTTTTATGAGAAGCACTTTACTCCCTTCCCTCCGATCTCAAAATGGAACCACCTCCTTTGGAAGAGGGACAGTCACCAAGGAAGACGCTTCGTGTGACCAGTGACCAGTGTGTGGCATCCCCTCCCTGGAGGTCTGACCAGCCACTCTTGCCCCTGTCACCTCCTCCCACCCCCGGCCAGAGCCCACCCACAGCTACCTACCTGCCTGTGCAGACCTGACGCATTGTGTCACATGCCCAGACGGCATTTTAGGCAGAGAGAAATGTAAACTACTGTGTATCTGCTACAGTCTGTCTGGTTTTTAAAAGTTGGGGGGTTTTGTTGTTGTTGTTTGTTATGTTTTTGGTTTTTTTCCTATTCAAAAGATAAGAGCTTCTGTTCACATATTTGGGGAAAGCAGCTCACAAATATCATTAAAACCAGCTTATTCCTTCCTGGGAGATCATCCTTTTATACTTGATGCTGGAAGCTCATTTTGAGAGGAAAGCTGAAACATTTAATCCTAAATCTTAAATAATCAGTGCTAATAGCACCAATTTCCTGATACAGGTTTACCTGGCAACGTTCACAACTAACAGATGTAGGAGGTCTGAGGCGTGTGACCGGTTAACAAAATTCCTTCCAGCAGAAAGTCCCTCTTCCAGTCACTTTTTTTTGTTATTTGTTTTTTGGTTTTTTTTTTTTTTTTTTTTTTTTGCCAGCATTACTTGAAACCATAGCTACTCTATGAACTAAAACCAATAGGAAAATAACTGAAGTAGACAAAAGGTGACCCTACCAGAGAGGGGGAGGGTGCTCCCAAATCTGGCCTGTACTCCCACATCTCAAGCACACACCACATAGAAATCACCAGCCTGGATGACTGTTGTTCACTGACTTCACACTCAGAGACTGGACGGCCCCCAGGAGCCAGTCCCCTCACCCCTGCTGAGCTTGCTTCCTGCTATGTCCTCCAGCACAAGTGGGTTCAAGTGGAGAGCCTTCTAGGTGAGTCCAACTGGCATCCAGCCTCTTAAAGCATCAAGACCAATGGAGAGAAGCAATAACTCACCAAAGCTCAACCTACCCCCCTCCTGGTACCCACAGGCTCTTGTGTCTCTCATTTCACCCTGGATGATGAAATGTTCCTCTTGCCTTCTCAGGCCAGGCTGGCTTTCTCCTGTCAGAGAGGTGCTCCAGAGGACAAATGGAGGAATCCTACGGGAGACCTGATGTTGCCTCTGTGCTGGGAAACACAGCCTTGTAGTAATACAGGCACCTGCTTTTTGGACAGCCTGGGTTCTTTCTTGTCCACCTCCCCACTCATGGCACGTCTCTGCCCTGTTTTCCTCTAGGGAAATCATCGTCTTACACCTATCTGAAGCAATCTGGTGGCTTCTACCTGATGGCCAGCAAAGGACTTGATGATTCACATCTCTTTTCTTCCCTCCCAGCTTTCTATTTGGTCTGTCTCTTATCAACTCCACCAACCTCTCTCCTTCAAACCCAGTAGACACTAGAAGGAGCTGGCTGACATGACAGAAGCATCAGGAGGGAAACAAGCCAACTTGCAGGTGTGTGTCTCTGGTATCACACACTGCCGTCTGCTCGGTGGTGCCGGGGTCTCCAGGGCCTCGATCCAGGATGGGCTGCCTGGGGGGTGAGGTCCTCTGGTCAGTCTCTCTCCAGCTGTACCTGCTTGCCCTTGCCTTCTTTACATCACTTCTGCCTCATGTTTCAGCATCAGCCTGCAGTCACCTTCATTTAAAAGGCCTTTCTTTACATCATGCAGCCTTCGCGTGCCAAACTTGTGAAATACCTTTTGCCTTTTTTAAAGTCCTTGCTACAAAGCCACCTCCTGGCGGTCAGCCCAATACATCCAGGACACAACGTATGCAGTGGCCAGGCCATGGGGCACCTGGAGAGGGTGGGAGGAGCCTGCCAGTTCCCTAGGCTTGGGCCTGACAAAGTGTGTCACCTGGCACAGGACCCTTGTAGTCCACCTCTACTACAGAGGGGCTGTGACTCTGGCCTGAGGCCTTTAGGAAATCAAAAGTGCTGCAGGAATTGCTAGGAAGACTCAGTGCTTAAAAACTTCTGACACCTCTGGTTTCCCTCTCAAATGAAGATAAAAACACAGGTCCAACAGAGAGACTGTTGCTTCAGCAGTCAGGATGCACTCGCTAGTGACTAGAGATGTCTGCCATGGTAACTGAGCTCTCGTGACCCGAGTCCTCGGGTGTGTGGGGAATCTGATATGCCAACCATCAGTAGATGGTATCTTACCACTTAAGTCCCACAGCTCCCATCTCCTTGCAGAGCACCTGTTCAGGTGCTGGTCTAGCTTAGGGATCCCCAAGGCTCTTGAGGAGCACCTGTATGAAATGTAGCCAAAGCAGAAAAGCTGCCTTGTGGGCTGAACCCCATAAAACACCAAACCAAGTGGGCCAGGTGCAGGGGCCCACCCCAGCCTGATGCAACTGGTCCTGCCTTGCTCTACATGGGAGGGACTGTACTTTCACCCCCCTGTCCCATTTCCTCTGGTCGGTAGAGAAACAATCCTCAGGCACTTGCCATTTCAAGCCACCCGCCTCACCTCCACCACCCACTCCTGCACTGTCCTGCTCTCCTATTGATCAGGGAGCTGTGGGCCCCTTTCAATGTTAGGCACAATGTGAGAGCTTCTGAGACAGGCGTGGGTACTTCTTTATCTTCTTCTTTTCCAGAAGTCAATAATAACTCTTAACAGATACCCTAAATATCAGTAGTATCCAAGACATATAGGGAAAAATAAAGTTTAAAATATTTTATTTTTTAAAAAGAGAATAATAGCTTGCAATGAGAGGAAAGGGGCTGGCAAGTTGGTTTGGCCACAGAATGGAAAGCAAGCAAAACTAAACCTCGTCAAGGAAGTACTGCACTACTTCATTACTACTTCCCAGAGCCAAACAAATGACTCAAGTGCCATTAAACCAGTTATGTGACCATGGCATCACCCAGCCCCCTAGGTGGCGCACGCATGCCCGAAAGGCCCCCCACTTCCACGCCCTCTATATAAGGACACCTCACTTTGATGTATTTGTGTGTTTTGGAAAAGCAGTACAGTGTGTTCTGTCTAGTGGGGAACACTTCCCTCCCTCCGTCCTTTCTGCAACCCTGGCATTTTAGGATTCTGTGTAAGAGCCGTGTTACTGTATATGTTGACTGGGATTATTTTGGAGGTCATTCATAGCACAAAGCCTCAACCGAGTTCTGAACTGTCGTGCAAAGCTACATAGCTACATGTCTGCATGATGTCACATCTGTTGTACCCTGGGGGAAGATTTGTATGTAAATGTACAGAAATAAAAATGTTGCCCCATTAACAAATTTCCTCTGAAATGTCTTCCCTACCTCATCTGATGGTACCCAATGAAGGGCATTTCATGATCATTGAGTACAAGTAATAAAAACTGTTTATTCACATCTCACTGCATCCCTGCTTTAGCGCCTCTGTGATCGAGTCCTGGCTCTCACCCTGAGTCAGCTCTGGTCACCCTCTGAGAGGACAGTGGGTGGCCTCTCACTGTCTTTCTCAGTCCCAGTCTTAAAGGCAGGCAGAACCTGAGACCGCTGACCGATGAAGGCCACTGCTCAACTTAAGGCTTCTTTTCTCTTGTGTGTTGAAGCTTCCTAGAGAGTTCAAGAAATGGTTATTTTACACTGTGATTCTGCGAGGAAAGACTGGTAAATCCAAAACTCTTCTCTAATGTAGTATTTTTTAATAAGGGGGAAAAAACATTATTTATTTAATAAAGCATTTATACCAAACTCTTCTCTCCATAGCCCTGATTTTGTGTTACTTACTCTCCTAGAGAGTTGCCCAGTGTGTTTTCCGGGTTAGGTTCATGCCAACGAGGCCTCAGAGGTTAGCACAACCAGTCTGCAAGGGAGGGAGGTGTACTGAGTCCCCAGATGCATTCTCTCAGGTGCTTTTATGTCCCGGGCAGTGTCAACCCTGCCTGCCCACCAGTGACCCAATATAAGACTTGCCTCTGTATGAAGCATGTGGCAGGGTCCTAGGCATTGTAACAAAGAAGGTTCAGATGGCTCCCAAAGATTAGGTAAGTATTTGCCAGCAGACCTTACTTTGTTTAGGCTGAAAAAATTTTCAGCCCCACCAAAGCCTAGGCCTTAGGCAGAAGATAGGTACCAGGGAGAGTTGGGCTAGGAAGGAAAGAGACCACTTAAACCATGCTGTACCAGGATTTATGGCCTGAATTCTAGTGGGAATGGATGTAGCTGTCATAACTAAGACTTTCTTGGATTATTAGATTGGCCCCCTGCAATCCCAGTGGAATCTCTGTCCGGCCTTTTCTCTACTTTCAAACAGTCACGAGGAGCCATCTGCACTCACACTGCTCATCCCTGTCAAGTCCATCTCTAGCCTTTTTGGCCCACGCTCTGGTGAATGGAAGAAGAAAAGCTAAGGGCTGACCCTTTCAAACCAAAATGTAAACACACTAACCTGGTGAGGAAGAGGAAAAAGTCAATCCATTTATTCAAACGCATATGGTACAGAGATTACAAGTCCCCACTTCTGCCACTCAACTAGAACTTTTCCGGGAAAGCCTCCATTTCTTCCTTGATCCTGTTTTCTACAAGTAATGCGAAGTTACTGTCTGTGTTTTGAAGGTTATAGCTGACAAACACCTGTTTGTTGGTCTTCCTGGCTATGAAGAGAAAACACATTGGCACAGGCATGACTAAAAAAGAAAATGGGGCTTTAGAGAAAATTCTTATGGTCAGGACTCTCCCTACAGACCACACTGCAATGTAGACTGAGGTAATATGGACCTTCTTCTAGTCTCTCCAACAGGAGTTCTTAAAGTGTGGCCCCCACAGAAACCCCTGAAAACCTGCCAGACATGCAGAGCCCCAGATACCTAGACTCCGAATCAGAAAGCAATCCATCAACGCTGGGTAATGAATGAGCCCTCCTCCAGAAACCCTAATATTGGACGGCCACCTGCTCTATAAAAGGACCAGCCTAGATTTTTTTTTTTTTTTCACTTTTTAAACACTATTCTTTTTAAAAAAATATGTATGTTGGTTAGGGTTAGGGGTTAGGGAAAAAAACAAACAAAAAAAATTATGCTTGGATAGAGACAGAAACTTTGGGGATGGGGAGAGGGAGAAAGCCGGGTACCTGCAGCACTGCTTCACTGCCCATGAACCGCGGGGACCAGGGGTACTTGAACCCATGTCCTTGCACACAGGAACGTGTACTCAACCAGGTGTACCACCACCCAGCCCACAAGGAGCCTTACTTTTGGTCTTCAGTAGAATTTCACTGCTCCATGTCCACTTTTTCAGCATGAGAAAGATAACACAGCACCACAAGCTTCCCTCAGGATAGTGGTAGGAGGGATCAAGCCTACATTATGCTCCCAAGTAAGTGATCTTGCCCCAAAGGGATACATTCTTTTTTGTTTATATTCTGTTTCCATTAGTGTAGATTTTTATAAACTGATTTGA